>NC_081837.1:16802500-17150000 GCF_030867095.1 Alligator mississippiensis | reverse complement strand
GCATGGATTCATTGCTTGACACTTACCTGAGGGCTCTACCATAGCGACAGCAGAAATGGGATGTGATTCTGTTCGTATGTCTCCAGCTCATATCCTCTCTCCCTCATTGCTGAGGACTGCCTGCCTCAGGGCTGCTCAGCTCCTTGGGAAGACTGTTAGCTGGAGGTAACTACAGTGTCAGGGAAGAGTCCCTGCTGTCTCCTTGTCTAGCGGCTTGCATCTCGGTGCCAGGCTGCATCAGCGTTAGCAGAGGACCTGTATGGTGTTGCCTTACAGGCCTGCCATGCCACTGACCCTGGATGTGTTGGGACATGGTCTGGTATGTGGTGCCTTTAAGATGGACAGGGATTGGGTGCTGAACATTTGACCCGGAGCTGGGTGCTACCAGTCTGTGACAGAACACAGGGGGTGAGAGTCTCCTTGTGGCTGGTCAGCGAGGCTGCATTTCTGAAGGGATGATGAGAGCAGAGTTGTGAGAATACCATGTTCAAAGTCAAGGAGGGTCTCTAGGAGCTTGGCGTACAACTGGAAAAGGAGTGGACACACCGGCATGCTTTGTTTGTAGTACTTGGAGACCTCCAAGGTAATCACCTTGGGAAGAGCTGCTTCAGAAATGTCCCTTGCATTTAGCAAGAAATGTTTCATTCTTTCTCCCTCTTACCCCCCTTTCCTTGAAAAAGACAATTAAGATCTTTATGGAAAATTAAAATAAAAAAATGGAGGTTCCAGGAAAAATGCTCCCCTTCTGCCTCGTGAATTTTTGAACCCAGGGGTTAGGCAACACTGGAATAAGGAGTATTGGACAGGGTTCCCTTTTAGACCCATTCAGCAATGCCATGTGCTTCTCTACAACGTGCCTTCCTGGTGAGAGCAGGGACAGGCTGTGCTGATGGAGACATGTCTAGCCTTAGAGTTGGTAACTTCCTGCCTGGGGTAGAGGGGACTTGTGTCCACCTCATGCCTCTGTGGGAACAGAATCATGAATGGCCATCTGTAGTACCTAGACCAGTTCATTTCTGTCCTGTATGAGGTGGTATGAAGTTTTGGAGGCTATACCTCAGCAGAACCCAGGACAAGGTCCATTCATGACATCTGGCAAAGTAGGTCATTGCCTACAAAAGCTCCTACCTCCCTGAACCAGTTGCTCACTAAGGTGCTACCCTGCCCTGCCTCTTGCCTGACTTCAAACAAATACAGTTAAATACCTCATATTTTTGCAGTGGGCTACAGACTGCTGCCAAAAAACAAGCCCCATCGACTCTCTCCTGCCTTGCATGTTTCACAATAAATGGAGGTTTGTTCACAATAAAAGGACGGGTGTCAACACTGACAAGTGCAAGGTGCTGCACCTGGGGAGGAAGAACCAGCAGCACACCTACAGGCTGGGGAACTCCCTTCTTGTCAGCACAGAGGCAGAAAAGGATCTTGGAGTCATTATTGATGCCAAAATGAACATGGGTTGACAGTGTGGGGACGCAATCAGGAAGGCCAACCGTACCTTGTCCTGCATCCACAGATGCATCACGAGCAGGTCCAAGGAGGTGATCCTCCCTCTCTGTGCAACCTTGCTCAGGTCCCAGTTGGAGTACTGCATCCAGTTCTGGGTGCCACACTTCAGGAGGGATGTGGACAGCACTGAGAGGGTCCAGAGGAGAGCCATTCGCATGATCAGGGAGCAGCAGGGCAGGCCCTATGAGTGGAGGCTATGGGACCTGAACCGGTTCAGCCTCCACAAGAGAAGGCTGAGAGGGGATCTGGTGGCCGTTTACAAACTGGCCAAGGGGGACCAGCAGGCTATGGGAGAGTCCCTGTTCCCCTGAGCACTACCAGGCATAACAAGGAATAATGGCCATAAGTTGACTGAGAGTAGATTCAGGCTAGATATCAGGAGGCACTACTTCACAGTCAGGGTGGCTAGGATCTGGAACCAACTTCCAGGTGAAGTGATACTCACTCCAACCCTGGGGGTCTTCAAAAGGAGGCTAGATAATCACCTAGCCGGGGTCATTTGACCCCAGCGTTCTTTCCTGCCCATGGCAGGGAGTCAGACTTGATGATCTGCTTAGGTCCCTTCCAACCCTACCAACTATGAAACTATAAAAAATATATTGTGTGGATATTTTTCTACAAGGGAGAGGTGTAGGAGGAGCATAGGAGCAGGACCTATTTCTCTGTAGTGGTCTCAGGATCACCATGGAGGTGGTAGGAGTGTGTTCTGTGGGTCATCCTACACCCTGATATCATTGCTGTGCACCATTAAACAGGTGCAGTGTTGCAACCCAGAAGCAACTGCACAGATGCTAAATAACCAGACTTAAAGTGCTTTGAGATCTTTTGTGCTATAGGTATATAGCTGACTGCATACCCCAGCTGTGCGTGCACTGCTAATCAGTGATCATGTTTGCCTCCTGCAGTGGCAGTCGCAGGGACACCTTTATAAATGGGATGTATAAAAAGCTTTGGGATTACCTTGGTCTATGTACTGGGCTCTGTCCTGCTGTCCAAGGAATCCAGTTTGAAGTGAAGGAAGGAACTGAACCTGCCTTTGTAGGGTAATCAAGGGCTCTCTAAAGTGACTGTTTCTTGTGTCTCCTGGCTCTGCAAGGACTAGTCACCTCCTCTTGCATCCAGAGTGGGACAGCTGTGATTTTCCTCTTTTGCTTAAAAGGGGGCTAGTGAGGTTACAATGAGAATGAAAGAATTAAAGGATAATCAGAGCATGGGAGCTCACTGCGAGCTAATGGGATTTGCTTGACCTTTCCTTTCCAGCCTGGCCTGCTGTTGCCAGTGGTCTGATTCCAGCTAATCTGGTAAAGGGGAGGGAGGGTAAATACACCTCCATGCCAGCTGATGGGAGCCAGGTGAGGTTAATCACCAGTGTTTAGTGCAAGAGGTCAACAAATATGTGCAGTCTAATGCAGTTGAAAATGAATGCACAGAGTCAAATGCAGCAGCCAGGGGAACTTGGAGGGTAGTTGGACATCTGACACATGCTGATAACCTGGTGGTCTCCCAGGTTCCAACCAGGGCCTGATCCAGTATTGGATCTGAATGGCTAGTGGGGACCTCATCATGAGATGCATTTGGCATTCTCAGCAGGGATGTTTTCAAAGTGGGGTGTAGGAGCTGGTTGGGCAGAGACAGGCAGCAGGTGCAGGGGCTGTGCTATGGACACCTTGGGTTCAAGGGTGATCTTTGCGCTCCCTGGATCAAGAAACTTTGATATGGTAGAAGCAGTGAGCATGGTGGCAGTGTTGGCAAGGTAGCTCCTCTGGTCTTTCAACCCTGTACCAGCCTGTCTGTAAGCTTATATTATCTCAGAGTAGGGGTAGGCAAAATGCGTCCCAGGGGCCGGATGCAGCCCGCCAGGCCATTCTATCTGGCTTGCAGGGCCCCTAAAAAATTTAGAAAATTAATATTAATCTGCCCTGGGCTGCCTGTCATGCAGCCCTCGATTGCTTAACAAAACTCAGAAAGCAGCCCTTCGCCTGAAATAATTGCCCACCCCTGTCTTAGAGGCAGCTAGACAGAGGTCACACAGATGTTTCACATAGCTTTGGTATACAGGCACAGTATGCAGAAGGGAAAACACTTGTCAAAAGAGGCACTGGAAAGCAGGACTCTTGGGTTGTGCAGTTGCCTTAGACACTGTGTGACCTTGGGAACATCACTTATTGCCACTATGCCTCACTTTTTACCAGCCATGGAATGGGAGAAGTATCCACCCACTGTGTAGTGCAATGATCTAGGGCCTGGGCAGCTTTTTAAGTATGTGGGGTGTTATTAACCAATAGATGCTTGGGTTTGTGGCCTATGTGCAGAATAGATGTTGTTCTCAGATCCCTTCAGCCCTGCAGTGGCATGAGAGAGATGCTCTTCACACCACTCTCATTGTAGCTCCTGGAGCCCAGTCACCCCATAATTACAAGTGAGAGAGAAGCCTCTCTCAGTTCTTCCTCCCATTGTACCTACAGGGGGAAGCTATCCCTGATGGCTGGCCCGTCTCTGGGGCTGCAGCATCTTCCCACCACACCCACAGAGCAGGCTTCCTTTTGCAGCCCCTCTCTCTAGCTCTGGACCTTTCTGCGAGACTTCCCTCACTCCAGTCAGGTAGCTAGGCTGCCAGTCCTTAAGATCACATTAATCACCATTAGCTGCCACTCCTATTAAACAGGAGATGGCATCTTGCCCAGCTATGTCCCAAATGGCTCCAAAACCAGTTGGTAGATCCAGATACAAGGGTGGAAAACTGTGGAGGCTCAAGTGAATTAGGATGACTTGTCTTCTGATGCTAATTGAGGTAAACAGCCTGTTATCAACTTGCCCAAAGTCCATGCTCCGCTCCTCTGGGGAAACACCCCACCCCCCCTTTCATTTCCTTGATTCTACCCCTATGTTTCTGTAAGGTCTGTTCTGTGATCTGTACTGCAGATCCCCTGCAAGGGGGGGGGCGGGCAGAGTCATAGGGAGATGTGGGGGGCCAGAAGAAGGGGGAGAAGGAGGGAAAAGTGTGGCCACCCAGCCATAGGCTTGGGGCCTTCATTGTGCTATGCAAGCAGGGATGGCCATGGGGCAGGAGAAGCTCTGAGCCAGGAGTGCCCATTGGGAGGTAGCTGCCAGCATTGGAGGAGGGGCTGCAGCTACCAGGGCTCGTGGGCAGGAATAGGTGTTGGACAGCTAATCCTGAAGGCATAAAAGTCCACTTTCCCCCATTGAGAGAGGGTTGCCTTGATGGGATCTACCTTGGTGTCACTTGGTAGAATTCACACTGCCCGCAAGGCTCTGTGGTCCTGGGGGAGTTGTGTCTTCAAGTTCTGCACTTGGTCCTATGTTTGCCTACAGTTAAAAAGACCTCCTTTTTCAGTCCCTTGAGGTAGCAGAAAGGGGCCACCATTGCTTATTTCTACTGCTGTAATGAATGGGCATTGCTGTCATTGACCAGGGCCTCATTATGCTAGGTGCTGGGCAGAAATTGAGCAAAAAGCTGCTGACCACCCTAAAGAGCTGACAGTTTGTGTATGCTTGTACCACAGTCAGGCTATCCAGGAAGTCCCCACAAATGGAAGGTAGCTGTATTCCCTCATCTGTGTCTGTCCCCACTATCCCTGGCAGGGAATGAACCCCATGCAACTCTGCATGAGTAAAGCTACCCTGCCTAAGAACTGCCATGGGGCAGAGGATTAAGGGGGCCTGGCATGGTATCCCCTAAGGCTGGGGAGCCTCTCCACAAAGGAACCCTAGCTGAGTTATCTGAGCCCTCTCTGGGAGTGCTGGACCTTGGCCCTGCAGCTCTGTCACTGCACAGAAGCCAGTTCATCCCTTTAGAGGTGACAGTCTCCATTGAGGAAACTGGGTTGGGCATCAGACAAAGAAGAAAAGAGAAGGCTTGGGGGACTTGATGGAAGCCTATAAGTATATAAGGGGTGTGCATCAGGAACTGGGAGAACATTTGTTCACCAGGGCACCCCAAAGGAAGGGAAGGTCTAACAGTCACAAAGTCCTGGAAGACCATTTTAGACTGGACATAAGGAAAAACTTCTTTACTGTCCAAGTCCCTAGAGTCTGGAACAGACTCCCCCCAGAAGCGGTGCAAGGACCTACTCTGGACACATTCAAGAAGTGTTTGGATGATAACTTTGCTGGGGTCATTTGACCCCAGCTGACTCCCTACCCTTTGGGCAGGTGGCTGGACCTGATGATCGTGTGAGGTCCTTTCCAGCCCTAATGTCTATGAAAACTATGAAATCAGGAAGGGTAGTACCAAGCTTCTACAGTGACACATCTGTTTGCAGCACCTGCTCCTGCTTTTGACTCCTGTCTGGCAGCTGGCAGAGTATGGGGGTCATGCTCTATCCCCAGCCCTCATTAGCAAATGACAGCAGCTCCTGACGGTTGCTTCTTAACCCACTTGCCAGCCCTCATCACCCCAAACCCAGAAACACTGAGAAGCAACTAAATATAATATGAGCTAAGTCTGATGCCTGATCCCAGCGTGTCATTTGTTGTGGATCTCTGGTCTGTCATATTCCCAGAGTAACTTTTCTAAAGCACAAGCATAAACAAAGCTAGCAGCTGTGGGAAGGGCAAAGTACAGCTGGAACAAGCTGCACCTCTTCTACAACAGCTGACTGTGTCTTTCAGGAGGGGCGGGTTCCCAGGGCAGGCTGTGGTGCATGTGCTGTAGAGGGAATGAGCTATAATTGGCCTTTCTATACAGGGGAGGTTGCAATGGTAGGAGGCACTGAGCATTACTGGACACAGTTTAGAGGGAGATGCTCTTCTATTGCATCTCCCCACCCTATCACTGCTGGACTAATTCCCATTTAGACCAGCAAAGGATCTGATCTGCTATGTCCCCCTTTGTCCAAATGCTTTAACTGAGAGCCCCTAGCTGCAGTGAAAGAGGGATGGTCATTCTTCCTGACTTCCACAGGCAACTGCTTTGTATCTTCTCAGCTACAACCACATTGGGAAATAGAGATTAGTTTCCCAATGGGCCTTGGTTTGGGTCTGGTGGTCAAGGTACACAAAGCTATTACCTTTGTTGCCATCATAAACTGCCATATGGTCAGAACTGTTCACAGACGGAAGAGCCCGATTGGTGGTGGGGTGTGCCTGTGTTAGCAGACTGGCTCTGCTCTGCTTTTGTTCTAGGGACATGCTGTTTGCTACTCATGAAGGCCTTCTCCATTGGATCTGCAAAGAAGTCTGGGAGAGTTTTCAGATTTGTCTGAAAATCAGATCTAGGTGTATCCTGATTCTCTGCCTGTCTTTGCTCTCCTGGTCAGCTATCCAATCAGGGAGTAGAAGCGATGGCCTGTGACTTGGGTGACCAATTGCACAGATGGAAAATAATGAATTTTGAGGTGAGCAACCTCTCAGCTGCCATTTGCTAGCATAGACTTCAAGCATGTTTAATTGTAAATATGAGCTTCTGGTAGAAACTGGACTGTCAGCCTGCAGCTCCCTTTCTTTCTTCATGTCTTGTCTCAATAGCTTTCTGTGTGCAGCTGACTGGGACAGAATATCTCCTTACTTTCCCTTCCCTCCTTTCATTCCCCAGCTCTCTGCCACATGGTAATAGAGAGCAGAGTTGCTGTGCTAAGGGAACAAGCCCAGCCACTTGCGTGCTATGTGTTGATGCCAGACATGAGTTGCTGAGGGAGGCCTGGGGCATCTCAGAACTGTACTCCAGACCTGGGTTGCTTTCATGCTCAAGAGTTGCAGCTTGGGGTGGTTCCCTGGATCTCCTCATCACCTCATTTCTGGGCCTGACAGGTAGAGCAGGAGGAGGTGGGTGAGACATTCCCTTGACAGTGAGACTGAGTGCTCTGCTGTTGAGATGTGAGCATATGCTATTGCATCTCTTGTCTCATACAAGCAGCAATTTCCATTTGGGCACAGAAATCCCAGCTGAAGTTCCTCAAGTTTGGAAGCCTTGCACACTCCCATCTTATCTCCTCTCCATCCCCACCCCCTCATCTCCTCAGCTTTCAGGCAGTGGAATGACCTGAAGAAGCTGGGAGCCCCCAGCTCTAGCTGTCATTTCCTTCAGTATCTGGAGACCAATACATTGATGTCTGGCAGGTGTCTGCCGCTTGTGTGCTGCCCAGGTCGTTTCAGAATGATTTGGGCTGCAGAAGGCACATGTCCGTTATGCAATGGCAGAAGGCACTGGGAGCCATTGTGTTTGGCTGCGAAGGCTGTGCCTGCTGTTGGAGGAGCAAACCCTGCCTGATTAGGCATTCACCCGAGTTGAGGCTCTTCTGGTCTCCTGAGCAAATAAACGTCCTTTCAAATGTCAGCCTTGCATCTGCAGCTGCTTGGCTCAGGGAGCCGTTGAGTGGGACTGCACAGCCAAGTGGAGAGAGGAGAGCGTTCCCCTCAGCCGCAGAGATGCTGGCTTCCTTTTGTGTTGTGGCATGGTGTGTTAGGCAGATGAGGCCTTCACCTGTTCCAGCCCACAGAGGAGGCAAAGTCCTCTGTATTTAGGATAATTGCCTGGGTTATCAACCATGTAATATGGCCCTGGTGCTAATGGGTGTGGAGTCATGACCAGATCTAGATACAGCCCTGACACTTGGCTGAGAGGAATTGAATAGAGGAAGTGAAGCCTAGTATGGTAATGGTATAGTCTAGTGCAGTGGTCACCAACCAGTGGATCTCGATCCACCTGTAGATCTCGGAGCCTCTTGGAGGTGATCTGAGGCTGGGGTGGGGGGCTGAGTGCCTGTGTGCATGCAGGTGTGTGCCTCAGCCCAGCAGGTCAGTCCGTGGGGGAGGGAAGGGGTGGGGGCTAGATCGAGGTCCCTGCAGTTAGGGACAGTGTCACAGAGGCAGGAGCAGTGGTAAGTTGAGTGGAGCCCTGACTGGGTGGCACTTACCTGCTGGGGAGCTGTGCTCCCAAATAATTTTTTCTCCCTCTGCCTCAATCTGCTCCCCCTTCCCTCCCCACAGACTTACCTGCTGGGGGGGGGGGGGGGGTTGCAGCGGCACACAGTAGATCTTTGATTACTTTTAAATGCCAAAGCTGATCTCCTACTTTAAAAGGTTGGAGACCACTGCACTAGTGGGTAGACCTCCAGCCTGAGAGGTGGAAGACCCATACTGTAGTATCAGCCCTGCCACCAACTTACTGTGTGACCTTGGGCAAGCCACTTCACTTCTGCTTTCCCTTTGGATGCTTTGTTTTGCTTCTTTTGGTGTCTGGGGATGTGACAGCATCCCCGTTGGCAGAGGATATATCTGTTATAGTTCCAGCTGTGAAGATATGGATCTGTGGCCCCTTGTGCTTTTAGCTCCCTGCAGTTCAAACCTTGGTGCATTGGCCAAGAGAACTTTTAAGGCAGAGACATTTTCCTTGTCTGTGTTTTTAAAAACCTGCTCTGCCTTCTTGACACTGAATGGTTAATCCTGTGTTTGACCTTGCCTATTTTTCAGCAGTGATAGTGCCCATCCTTCCTTCTGGTCTAGCGTTTGTTGCTGGGCCAGCTGTTGCACTGGTGTACATTGGGATAGCTGTGCTGGAAGTAAAGAAGCTACTCCCCTGACTTCAGAGAAGCTGCACTGATTTACACCATCTGAAGCCTGGCCTTTATGTATTGGAGTGGTGCAGCACCAGTCCCCAGGAGCACCAGTGGCTGCTTTTGGGGAGCACATCTCCAGGACTGTTGAGCGAGTGTAGCTCTTTGAAAGCACACAAGGGGTATCCAGGCTCTAATGTGGCAGTGTGACCTTCTGGTTATGGAATTGCCATAATCCAAACCCAAAGGGATTCTCTAATGTGGATTTATAACTGTCTTGTCCAGTCCATGCTACAGACAAGCTAGTGTTAGATCATGGTGCTCCCACATGCATGTCCAAGGGCTCCCTGAGCTTGTGTGTTCAAACTGTTTATTATCCTTGAATATAGTCATTTAGGACCTTGACCTGTGTCTATTACAGTCAACAGAAGGACTCACATTGACTTCAGTGGACCAGGGCCTCAGATCCTGACCTTGTAAGATCCTGAGCAATCCCAGTGGGAAGTAAGGGGGCAGGATCAGGCCTGTAAAGAGATTTGGGGCTAGAGAGAATAAACCAAGGCAATCTTGCATACAGCAAAATGTAAAGCAGCCTCCTCCTTCTACACCCCGCCTGCACATGCACAGCCATGCCCAGCAATGGCATTTGAGACAGTTAATTGAAACATTTCACTGGCAATCGCCTCTTTCCATCCTGACTGCCTGGAGGCCAATGAAGGGAAATCAGTTGCTGGGTTTGTATTTCAGAGACAGGGAAGACAAGCAAAGTAGAAGCAGGGAGATGGGCCCAAGGTGGGAAGGACTTGCGGCTGACCTGCTTGAGGCAGCCGTGGACACTAACTTTTAAGCAGGGGAATTAGAGCAGTTTTGTGGAGTCCCACATGCCACTGGCACCCAGTTAACCTGGCTAGTTAAGGGCTGAAGTAGGAGATGATCACTGCTCTGAACCCATCTAATTGAAAACCAAGAAGACGTATCCATTGAAAGGTGCCACTAAGGACTGAAGAGGCTCAGTGTTTCCAGCCCCAGGGCCCTGCCCTGCCAAAATTCAAAACATTGACAGCTACTTTTTTGTGCTGGTGTAGTCAGACTGGAGCCACAGGCTGGTGCAAAAGAGGGAGAAGCACATTTTACTCAGCTCCCATTTGGTACAACATGTTCTCAGGACACTAAAGTGTTTGCACTGCATCTCTAGCTGCTCCACAGAGGTTGTATTAATAATAATAATAATAATAATAATAAGAGGACCTGGGCACACATTGGGTACTTTTCCTCCAAACTCCTCAACCGGGCTACTGCTTTCTTATCTTGCTTTCAAACACAATTGAAACTGAGGCCTAGGGAAACCTACTTCACATCCTCAAGGGTGGCTTCTGGGTGAATTTGGGTCTTACCATGTGCCTGAATTTCAGCAGTACTGAGAGCCTCCTACTTTAGCTGAAGTCAGTAAGAGTTGTGGGTGCTCTGTCCCTCTGGGAATCTGTCCCCTTGAAGGAGCCTTAGTTTGGAACCCGAGTCCCTGACTCAAAATGTCTGCACACTCCATAGGCAACAGAGACTCAGTGTGATAGAAGAAAACAATAATGATGTGATGCGACTGATGTCATTGACAGAGGCAGGATCAGAACTTGGTCAATCCCAGTCCTATTCTTTGGCCTATAGCACCTCTCTGAGAGCTTTCTAGGTTCCCTATCAGCTTCATGGCATCTTCCATCTGTTAGATCTTTCCATTTTGTCTTAGCTCAACTGCTTTATAAGGATGCTCCATTTGAGTCTGACTAGTTTAAGAGGTCTGCCTCTTAGGTTGTGAGATGAGAAAATGTGTGAGTGTGTGTGTGTGTGTGTGTGCATGTGCAAAAACTCATGTGCCTTTGGTCTAAGGAAGTAACTGAAAATGAGTTTAAGCAGTGAATATTTTGAACAGAAGAGTTGAAGGAGTCAATAAAAGAAGGAACCACTTGAGTTTACTTTAGAATCCTACACATTGTGATATTATATTATTAACATAACCAGTGACTGTATAAAGAATTTTTCACAGGCTCATAAAACACAATGCACTATGTTTTTATGTAGTGTCCTTCATACTTAGTATTACCAAATGTTTCAGAGAGAATTGGCCTAATGTTGTCTGAGGGGAGAGAGGAAAAGAGAGATTTTTAAGTAATATTGAAAAGGGCAAGTGACTCACATTGGTTTTGTCCGTGTCTGGAGGGTAACAGCAAGAAATACATTAAACAACTGCATACATTAAAGAAAAGAGTGACCCACCATGCTCCCAATTGGCCAAGACACTGACTAGTGACCCAAGCATCTCAATTTCTGAATGTTCTGCCTGTGGTGTCTCAAAGGATCTTGATTTTTAGAATAAGCATTTGGTATTTTCTGGAAGTCAGTCCCTTTTGAAGCATCCTGGACTTGGGTGTCTAATATCACCCATCAGTTTTACAATGGCAAAGGTGTAAGGCAGTTGGGGAGTGGGTGTCTGGCTGGACTTGGCCGCAGGGATTCTGTGCCTCGTTCATAGCTAGATTCAGAGACGCACAGGAGAGAAAAGAGAGGACAGCAGTAGAACTCCTTGGAATGGCACTGTGGGGTCGTCTGGTTGCAGGAATCTAGTCCCCTGAAGGATGGGGGCTTCAGACAAGAAAAGCCTGAGGCCATATCTATATAGTGAACCCCTCATACTAAGTGCTAATGTCCTCCAGCACACTGCATGTGCTGCCACTTCTAAACCACAAGCAACATAGCTAGACCAGGCTGGCAGTGCAGGAGGGCAATTAGCACAAGCAGCAAATTAGTGCTAATTAGCCACCAGCAGTGCTAATTTGCTTGCCTAAAATGACACCCAGGCATGGTGACAACTTCTGGTTTCAGAGGAAGCCCGTGCAGAGCCATGTGGTGTGCTTGAGGGCACCATTGACTGCTGTGGTAAGTTTACAGGGTAAGTGTGGCTTCTGCTGCAGGAAATGTGTGAATGCGGATTTTGACAGACGCAAGGGCTGTGTGCTGCAGAATGGGTAGAGCTGCAAGTAACAACAGGTAGGACAGGACAAGGGACATCCTCTCCCTTGGTAGACCTACAATAGCTGTGCTTTTCCTTATTAGGTAGCCCATTTATACCATAGAATAGTTGGCACTCCACAGTTAAT
Source organism: Alligator mississippiensis (assembly GCF_030867095.1). Taxonomy (NCBI): domain Eukaryota; kingdom Metazoa; phylum Chordata; order Crocodylia; family Alligatoridae; genus Alligator; species Alligator mississippiensis. The sequence continues at coordinate 17,137,828 of NC_081837.1, read as the reverse complement.
GCGGCAGCTAAGCATCTATTTACAGCATGTCTTGTCTATTGGGTTTTATCTATTATGCTTTGCTCATCATGCTGAGTGCCTTTATCCATATTGAGAGCCTTGGAGATAATATTCCTAAATACTTTTGCATTGTTGTTTGCATTGTAGTTTGTTTTGTTGTAATTCTTAGGAACCTCAGTCATGGGCCAGTACCTCATTGTGCTAAGCATTGTATGAACACAGAACAAAGGAGATGGTCTCTGCCCCAAATAGCTTACAGTCCAGGGAATACTTAATATAATTGTCCCTTGGGATCTCAGCAAGAACAAAATCACCAACATGGGTCTAACTTAGACTCAAACAGTGCAATGGAAAATGTCATTGCCTTCCTCACCAGGTTCCTCACTAGGTGCCCATCAGCATTGCCACGTGAAAGATTCCATGGTCTTGTAATAGAGAAAATTTCTCAGTTACACAGCACTGTTGTGATATCCCCATCATAAGATCCTGATGCCGTGCAAACAGTTGGTATTGTGTTTGTATGTTCCATGCCCCAGATTTTCTTCAGTGCCTGCTGTAACTGATCATAATTGTCAGTCTTGTCTTGAATTTTCATTTGAATATTCTCATCAAATGGGAGAGAAACATCCACAATGAGGCATGAGGATTTTTTTCTTATTATTACTGCAGTAACTAGAGCCCCAGGTCATAGAAGGGCCTCATTTCACCAGGGCTGTACAGATATATAGAGACACCTTGGCCCTGTTCCAATATGCCTAGTTGCTAAGGCTCTGATTCAGCACCAAACAAAGGTTTGAATAAACTAGAGACAGGCAGGAGAAAGACAGTATAACTATCATCATCCCTGTTTTACAGAAATAGAAACAGGCACAGAAAGGTGAGGTGACTTGATCAAGATCATACAAGGAGTCTTATAAGAGATTTCCACTGAATAGTGCTAAGTTTGTTAAAGAAGGAGGATTCCTCCTTGCAGGGCAGGTGGGTTATAGAGCCTCTGGGATTGCTTGAAGTGTTTCCCAAGAGCCAAGTGACAAGATGTTGTACACCCTGTGCTGCATTAAGCTGAACAGTCTCAGTAAGATGTGTCTGTATTAAATGTGGGATTCCACAAGTCTTTAAACTTAATGGACTAACCCAGAGATCCATCAGCTAGATGTGGTGTCATTGTTTCTTCTGTATCTCCTTTATATCCCTGTCTGAATCCAAGCACCATTCATGCCCTGGGGTATAGCAATTGCTCATTCTGGTTGCTGCATGTGGCCTGTGGCTGCGCAGGGTGTTCGAATGTTTTGTTGCATGAACTGCTCAGTCTGGTGTAGTGGGTTAAAGCAGCCTAAGTGTCAGCTCAGTTCTAGTTCCCACATGGAGAAAAATCCAGCTTAGTTGCACTGATGTCTTCACCAAATAAAACCCTCATGTACTAGCAGTGCCTAGAAAACCTTCCCCTGCCAAACCAGGAAGCCTTGATATCAGAGGCCAAGGTATGATTCAGACAAAGTTTCCGGTGGTTTTTACTCTGTCTAGAGAGACACTGCCATCAGTAAGTAGTACTGCAGTGGATGTCTTATCTGCAACCATGGTGTGTGGATGGGTGGCTCAGTCTGGTCTGAAATGGTCTTTGTATCCCAATACATTTTGGTTTTGTCTTCCGGCAATGGTGGCTGCCTCTGGTTCTACCAGTGTGTGATGGTGTTGATGAGCCTTTTGTGATGCACCATTGACAGATGAGCCATTTTGACCATAGCACAATATGTTTCCTTAACTAGCAGAGACCTGGCTATTATTATTGCTGCTACTGTTTGTGTTGAAGTAGCATATGAGGGTCTTGGCCAGGACCTTGTTGTCTTAGGTGCTGCTCATTAAACAGTCCTTTCACTGAAGACTTGGGAGTCTTGGGAGATAGATTGAACATGTTGTTTGTTCAAGGTCCTGAAGAAGACCTCGTGAAGAGTTATGAAAGATGCTGCCCCCTGTGTGTTACTTGTTCTGTAGTGTAGCCCAAAACCCACTGAAGTTGGGGGACCACTGCTGTCTTAAGTGCATCAACTTCTGAGGGAGTGGAGGTTAGCCTCCATGATCTTTGAAGTTCCAGGTCTCCCTACTGACCTGACTACCAGGGTTCTGGCTGTGACAGCACAACAGTCCTTTAGGAACCAGGCTGAGTTCCCTCTCCAGTAATGGCCTTTTGCCTGTAGCTAGCCTGGTTGGGTAGGTTATGCTTTGCCTGGAGCTCACAGTGTTGTGGGTTCTGATCCTAGTCTTTCCACCAGTCATCTGGATGATCCACTATAAATCACTGTGCTCTGTGGATAGTAAGTGTGAAATGATGTTAATTCAGTAAGGCAGACAGGGGACTGCTTGGCCTCTTAGGGCATCTGAACCCAAGGCTGGCATCTTGCTTCAGGCCTGATAACACAATGCCAGCTGGGTAAACCATTGCTCTGGGGACAGAGTGTGGGCTTCTTCTGAACGAGTGCTTTGAATGGCTGCGTATGCCAGAAATGACACTGGGGGGTGGGGGTTGGTTTCATTCCATTTTCTATTTTAGAGCTTCTGTCTAGGTCTGCTTGCTCTCTATTTATAGCAGGATCGTATTCATGGCACTTTTATTTCCTTTGTTTTCATGCTGGTGCCTTTACCTTCACTGCACTGGGGTTGCTGTTATTAGCTACTATAAGTATTATTACTCATGTCTGAGTACTTTTTTCATATTGTCCTAAATTGTCTATAAAATCCAGGAGAGGCTTTCAAATAAGAAAGGAAAGAAATGCAGAAATATTGGTATGGAATGAGCACTGGTCCCTCTGACAGTCCTGCTGTGGTGGCCTGGAGATGGAATAAATTACCACAATTATTACCGAGATTCTCAACAAGGGTGCCACGGTACTCTGGCATGCCATGAGATCCCTTGAGGAGTGCCTCAGGAGGGTTTAAGAGATAAGCGGATAAATACAGGCTCAGGCTCCAGATGTGAGGTGATAAGCAGATAAGTACAGGCTCAGGCTCTCCCTGCCTGGGCACTCCCCCACCCTCACTGTTCAGCCCCTCATCAAGGAGGTAATCAGTGTCATAAAACAGTCTGTAAAAAGGTGTTGCTCAATTCACAAATGTTATGGAGGGGAGCCTTGAGTCTATGAGGGGTGCTTTGAGCCTAACAAGGCTGAGAACCACTGCATTGTTAGGATTACAGTAACATGTCAGGAGCCCAGTCAAGATCAGAGCCCCAGTGGGCTGGGTACTGTGCCAGTACATAACAAGATACAGCACCCATACCAAGGAACTTAGAGGCTATGCAACCAGAGGATGGGAGAGAAAGCAGAGAGCAGAAGGAACCAGAGCTGGTTTAGATTGAAAATTTCTGTCCCATGGGAAGCACTGAGATTTGATTTCATCCCCAGTTGGCACAGAAAAATGAAATAAGTGGTTTGTAAAATGCAGTGGAAAAATCTTTGACTTTGATTTATTCATTTTGACTTTCCTGTTATAATGTACTATCATTATAACAGTTACAAATTATGCTCATTATATATTATAATATAATAAAATAATATAAAGTGAAACATTTCTATAGTTTCCTTTGAGATCAGTGTTTTCCCATGGAACAGTTGTATTTTGCTGAACCAGCATTTTCCAGTGGAAAACTCTTCCCTCTGAAATATTTCCACCAGCTCCAGAAGCAAGTTGGCCAAAGCCAGGCAGCAGCTCAGTAGCAGAGGTTGGAGTAGAATTCCTCTTCCCCCTCCCTACAGGCTCTGCCATCTCCATTAAAGCTGACACCTGTTGTCAAAAGCCAAAACCACCTGTGGGGGGATTTTGTTAACATCACTGGAGTTACACGTAGATGTGAATATGGCTTCCAAGGGTCAACCTGAGGTGGCCTGGGTGACCAGAGTTGGGTACTTCAGGCCTATTTCTTCAGGGCAGTTTATAGATTCAGAGAGATGAAGGCCAGACGGGACCATTGTGACTTGCTGGGCTAACGTTGGGCAGAGATGTTCACCTAGCAACCCCTGCAAAGGAAGGAAAGGCAGGGAAAATGGCTGCACATCATAACTTGGATGCAGCAGCCTGCTTTGCTGCTGGGGAAAAATATGATCCTGTCATCCCAGTTCCAGCTTGTGCAGTTTGTCTGGGTCTCTGCCTATATGAAAAACGGCCATTGGTAAGAACATCTGCTCCTCCTCTCCCCTCCCTCATAAGCAGGCTTCAAGAATGATGCATAAGCAACTTTGTCTCCTGCCTCTGTAAACTTCAGCAGCCCCAGTGAAATCGATGGTTTTGGTGAAGTTGTTGTAGCCATGCTGATGGACACCAGATGAGGTTGGAGGCATATGAAAGTTGTTACAATTGGAGACCACGGATGAACATATACTCCAGTGTATTGTATATGGGTTTTGTATGCTACTGTATGTTACACTGAGATCAGGCATGGAAAGACCTGCAGCTACCCCAGAGCAGGTGAATGCAATAGCAGCTATTGCTGTGCCTTGCCAATAGGTAGTATGGGAGGAAGTTTTAGCCTATGTCTTAAGGCAGCGATGCTCAGTCTCAAGCCAGGGGGCCAAATGTAGACTGCAGGGCCATGTAACCTGACCTGTGGGGCTCCCCGTGGGTCAGGACATTTGGTGGCAAAGGAGCAGTAAGGGCATTAATTACCAGCAGATCTGCAGCAGTTAATACTGCCATTGTCCCCCTCCTCCCCGCCACCACATTTCTGAACTCTTGGGGAGCTCTGTGGGCTGGATTATGTGGCCCCTGTGCTGGATTGTCCCAGTATGTGGGGTCACTCCACAGCTGAATCCAGTGCATGAGGTCAGGCCACTGATGGATCCTGCATGCAGGGCTGAGCTGGTGCATGGGGTCACACTGTGGCCAGATAAGTTGTGTGGGGTCATGCCAATACACCAGATCACACTTGAGAACCAATCCTGCACCATGACTCCATGCTGGATCTGGCCCATGGGCTGGCCCTGAACCATTTCTCCAGCCCCTGGGGGGAAGTTTGAACACTACTGCCTTAAGCAAATGACCACGCCGAGATGAACATGAACAGATGACACTTATACATCACTGGAGGTTACTCCACTCCACTTTAGAGCCCACTTGTCCCATCTATCTTGTTATATTTTTCCACCAGTACAGTGCTGATCATAGGGCTGTGCAAAGCTTCTATAGCTGATTCAGTTCAGAGGAGATTTGGGCCGATTCGGGGACCGAAACTCCAAATCCAGATTGAATCGGAAGACCTATTAAAAGCTCCAAATCAATTCGAAGCATCCAACTTGATTTGAAAAAAGCTTCAGAAAAGATTTGGCTGCTTCAAAGATTCGGCCATAGACTAAACAGGCAGTTGACACAGCTGCCTCCAGCTGCTAAGTCTGTTGGGGTTGGAGGAGGGGGGAAGGGAAGGATTGGGGCTGGGACAGGCTGCCCAGCTGGGGTGGGGGGCATTACTCAGGGAGGGGAATGCAGGTATGACAGTGCTAGGAGCAGGGGCTCTGCCCTGCTGCTGCTTGCCCAGCTAGGGGGGAGGGGACGCAAACACGGCTCACTCCAGGCAGGCGACAAGTGGGAGCAGGGCATAGCTCCTGCTCCCAGCGCTGCCGTACCCACATCTTGTGCTCCCACCACGCTGGCTGGAAGCAGCAGCAAGGCAGAGCCCCTGCGCCCAGGGCTGATGCAAGCATGGCAGCATTTGGAGTGGAGGCTTTGCCATGCTGCCGCCTGGAGTGAGCTGTGTCTGCATTGCACCCTCCCCACCCCCTGTGCCGGCTGAGGAAGCAGCTGCAGCAGGGCATAGCCCCTGTGGCTCCCCTCATTGGGGCAGAGGCAGGCACAGCCAGAGGAACCGTGGGAGAAGCCCCCATGGCTTCCCTGCCCAGCCCCATCCCCATCCCCCACCCGGTCCAGTCTTCCGGCACTTTATAAAACAAAACCAAAAAAAAATGGTCTCACACTCACAGGATCTGGAAGTGACTATCGGGGCCTTTGAGGGCTCATGGCAGAGCCCCCCCATGCAGTGGGGGAAAGCAGGGATCGCCCCCTCCCCTGCTTCACACCCGTGTGGCAGCTGATTCGGAGATTAGGATTGGCCGGGGAGAAGCTGGCACAGCCGGGTGGCTGCAGGTTCTCCCGTGGCTCCTCTGGCTGTGCCTGCCTCTCTCTGGGCAGGGGGAGTCATTGGAGAAGCCCCCATGGCTGCCTTGCCTGGCCCCATCCCCCACCTGGCCCCAGCCTAGTCCCAGCACTTAAAGGGGGAAAAAAAAAAGCCTCGTACTCACTGGCTGCAGCAGTGGCAATCAAGGTGTTTGGGCACTCGTGGCAGAGCCCCGTTGCGCAGCACTGGGCAGTGGGCGGCAGCAGGGATCGCTCCCCTCCCCCCCGGCTAGCACCTCCCTGGCAGCTGCCCCATGGCACGGATGCAGTGCTGCTCAGCAGGTTTCTGCGCACTGTCTGGGAGTTGGGGCTGCTGGGGCTGAGCAGTGCCGGGCTCCAGCAGAGTGCTGGAGCCTCCCCAGCTCCCAGAAAGCCTGCAGTGCCCGCCGAGCCACCTTGCACCCACGCCATGGAGCAGCTGCCACACAGGTGCCAAGGTGGGGTGAGCGATCCCCGCTGCCGCCCACTGCCCCATGCTGCGTGGGGGGGCTCTGCCACAAGCCCTCAGAGGCCTGATCACCGCGGCCAGATCCGGTGAGTGTGGGGCTTTTTTTTATTTTTTAAGTGCTGGGGGGCTGGGGCTGGGCAGGGCATCCATAGGGGCTTCTTCCGCAGTTCCTCAGTCTGTGCCTACCTCTGCCCTGGTGCGGGGAGCCATTGAGGCTGTGCCTTGCTGCCGCTTGTCCAGCCAGCACTGTGGGGGATGTGATGCAGGCGCAGCTTGCTTCGGCCAGCAGCAGGGCATAGCCCCTGCTCCCAGTGCTGCCGCACCTGCATCCCACACTCCCCTGCTCCCCTCCCCGAGTAATGCACCCCCCAGCCCCAGCTGGGCAGCTTGTCCCAACCCCAGCTCCAATCCCCCCCCAACCCCAACAGACTTATCAGCTGGAGGCAGCTGTGTCAGCTGCCTGTTTAGTCTATGGACGAAACTCCACAGCAGCCAAATCTTTTCCGATGCTTTTCCAAATCGATTTTAATTGGTCTCCCAATTTGATTTGGATTTGGAGAGTTGGTCCCTGAATCGGGCCAAATCTCCTCCGAATCAAATCAGCTATCGAAACTTTGCGCAGGCCTGCTGATCACACAATGTAACCATTTTGTCTGTCCATACCCCAAGGCAAATATGGCAAATGTCAAGTTACGCTCTGTGTTAATATGGTGGACCGTAGAGAGGATATTCTTATCTCCAGTTTGCAATTATGATTATAAAAGCATTGGTTGTGTGATGGCTGTCTCCCTTCCTCCCAGTCATCACCTTCCTTGTATCTTCTTCAGACTTCTGGCACTGTTGCTTCCCTTCAAAATCTTCTCTTCCTTCCCATCAGATCAACGATCATGTTTTGCAAGCTCTTCTTTCTGTGACATGGTATCTTTGTGTGATTCAGTTGCTGGTTGATAAGTGTACTGGAGTAGGGCTGGCTGTTCTATGTGCTAATGAGAATGGTTCACATGGCTGCTTTTCTCAAATGCAGAAGCTTGAGTGGGATTTGGGTTTTTGGTTTGCATTCCTGGTTTAAAAGAGCCACACCTGTAATTAGCCACCCATCTGACAGGTTTGTAGAAGTTTCTGCATGTAGCTTTCTGGGTTTCCTCTCTCTTGGATTTTAAAAGACCAATTTGATGAGCCTTTTATGTGAAGAGATGTGATTTCTTTATTTGGGCAGTTCTAGGTAGAACCCAGATGTGAGAGAGAGAGACCCCATGCTAATGTGACCCAGGAGCTAATACATATTAGAGACTGGCAGCTAGTACTGTACAATGCAAACTCACCACCCCATTCCTGAGTTGAAGGTGATCTCCCCGCTAGGTGATCTCCCTCCCAATCGTGGGTTCCCCCACTGTTCTGCTAAAACACCTCAGGTCCAACCTGCAGCCACTCTGCTATTCCCATACTTGGCTTTTCCCCAGCTTTGCCAATGTGCATCACCACCCCCCAGCCCCCACTTACTGTTCCAGTCTGGGGCTCCCTACAACTCACACTGACCCATACACCCCTTTTGTTTTTGCTCTGGACTCCACTCACACGCAGCTCTGCCTGTGCGCTTCAGTCCCAGCCCACAGATCCTCTGCTATTCCAGCCCCACATCTCCTCACATCTCTGCCCCAATTCCCAGCCCCTCTGCTACTCCAGCCCCCTCACACACAGCTCTGCCAATGCATGTCAGTCCTGAGCCATGCCCCCTAGCTGTCCTGTTGTGGGCTTGTGGCACATACACTGTTGTTCCACCAACCTCCCTGCCCCAAATCATACATTGCATTTTCCTGCTATCACAATCCTGGGCTCTGTTTGAATAATGCTGCCAACTCTCACATGCTGCAAAGAGGGGGTGAACCAGAAGCCTCCAAACTACTTGTGACCCACAGCAGTACTGAACCCCAGTGCCTTGACCCACAGGGGTCCCCCCAAGCACATTGATTGGGAGGGGCATAATGAACAGCCCATCCAGTTCCAGATGTAAGAGGACAGCACAGCCCTGAGCTGTCCATTCCCCTTGCTAAAAGGCAGGTGTTTCTGGTTTCCAGAAACATGTGAGGGCACTTCATGGGAGAGTAAGCAGAAACATGCTGCTTCTCTTCCCCAGTGCATCTCCTATCAGGCTTCCAAGGCTTCAGAGCATCTCTTTTGCTCCTGCTTGCCAGTTGCTTCATTTGCAGCCACTTAATCTGGCTGCCTGGTGTCTCAGGAAGATTTAGAACCAGTGCAGTCCCCAGGATGTAACCACACGGGCAAGCTCTCTCCCCTTACGAGGAGTTCTACAACCTGGCTGGCATTAACCCAGCCCCAAGGGCATTGCCGAGTCCTCTCAGAGCTGTTCCTTCCAAGTAAGAACACAGCAATTTTCTCTTGCCCCCCCCTGCCCTCAGCTAGACAGGACACGGTACAAAAATAGAGACACTGTCCAGAGCATGGCATGTGTCCCAGGTTAGGCTAAAGCTGCAGTCTTTACCTCTGCAGCTTTGCTGGCCTCTTGCCCTTTAGATACATGCTGAACAGATGTGGGAAGGGGAACTCTGTGGTCACAGCCATGAGACCTGTGTTTTATTCCCTGCTGGGCCATAGATTTCCTGTTTGACCTCCAGCAAGTACCTTACACAGTCTCACCATCCAGGCCTAAGTCCCACACCCTGCTCCTGCTTCACATGTATCAGCCCCAGAAATACGGGGGTGAGGGTGCCTCTAGTCCTGCTTTTAAGAACCCTGGGACCCAGGTCTCCATCACAGTGCCTGGGTGCTCCACATTCCCCCGTTTCTGGGATGGGCATATGGAGTGAGGGAGGTGGTGAGGCTTAATGCCTGGGCAGTGAGACTGAGCTCTCTGCTTCCCTAATGTAGATGTATCCTCAGCCTCTTTGTGCCTAAGTTCTCTATCTCTAAAATGGGCATAAGAGCAGTCCCCTCTCTCACAGGGCTGGGTCAGAAGCAAGAGGGGGCACACGGATGCCATAGTTGGGTGGAATGTTGACGTGGGGTTTTTCTGCCTCCTTAGGCTTGCTTGGCATGGAGGTATCCCAGCAAAAATATCACCTCCTTATGGATTTCATACGATGGAGTTTTTGGCACTTGCTTCCCAATCTCTGTAACACAGGAATGTTGTCCTGTGGAAGTTAGATATGAAGGGCAGATGCGCTGCAGAATTACTGAATGGAGCAGCAGTATGTGAACAGATTTCTTTATGCGAGTTGATATTTTGTGCCTATCACTATGGTATCCAAGCAATACAGCATAGAGATCAGATGGCTCCGTTCTCTGAGTAGCTGGTTGGTGGGTACCATCGAGTACTTAGCCAAATGATCTCAGGAGTGTCCCCAAGTAACTCAGAGGCAGAACTCTGCCTGAAGCTGTTTTTTCTGCTTTCTGCTAGCACAGAAGGAGAAGCCATCCTGAAAATCTGGCTCTAAGTTGGCAATATGCATGGGAGGTTTCTGGGAAGGAAGATATAAATGTAATGCACTGTTGTTCCCACCTGTCCCCATGGCTTCCCTGCTGTTAGGTAGAGATAACATTGACCTACCTCTTTGACAGGGTTTCCTGAGCAGTAGAAAGTATGTTCAGATCTTGGTGTGGAAGGTGTTAGTTTATATTAAGTGTAAGGGATAGCACTTGCTTCTTTTCAAATAATGATATTCTCATCCCTTGCTCCAACTAGTATGTAGCATGGCCAACTCATGATTTTCTTCACAAGTCTTGTGTTATGAGATGCTCTTATCTAAGCACAAGCTTCCGGAGCCAGGTGATTATGTCAGACTCAGCCTTCATTTGCAAAAAAACAAAAAAAGTAATCTCCAGCCCTCACAACTGTGGGAAAGAGCTTAAAGCTTAACTCCCAAAAGACTATGAGCCAGAAGCAAAATAAAAAGGAGCCCAACCTTCAAAATCATGAAAGTCTTTTAAAGTAATAAAATCCATCTCAAGCCTATGGGGGCCTGGTTTCTGATCTTTGAAGGCAATACTGGGTGATGCCACAGATGAATTGATTCACATAGGAGTGCTTCTGTGAGTGTCTGCTCAGCAATGGAAACTCATGATTCCCAGCTGGCACATCTGCATCAGACGCTACTGTTCAGTTGTTACTGCACATTTATTTAGTACTTGTATAAGCTAGGACTAAATAAATGTGCAGCAACTGAAGTTACTGCACAGTAGCACCGGCGAATGTCTTTTAAATGATGCTACTGTGCAGTAGCCTAATAATACTGTGCAGTGGTTTACTAGCATTTCCTGTGCTGTGATGTGTGACTGCACAGTATTATTTGGCTACTATACAGTCAGTGTCTCATGAAGATGCACCCAGTCTAACTCTAAATAAATGGGGCCTTGGTATAAATAGGATCTTTGCCTACTGGCTCCTGATGTGCTGTGCTAAATACACCATGCCACTGACTTGGGGGAGCATTGTGACCTCTCTCTGGATCCATTCCTCAACCTGTATGATGCAGAACTTGGCTCTTTCTCCTCTTGTATCCCACGATATGAGATCAAGTATAATCAGTGTGGCCTTACTTAAAAAATAAATATCTGTGGGTTCTTTGGGATTTGTGGGTAGTTCTTGGTTCTGGGAGTCTAAGTTTGTGACACAGACTCATGACAGGTAGCAGAGGCTGTGGTAGTGACCAAGACATCAGACATGTTATAAGAGTGGGACAAAGAGCTTGCTCTGATTAATGCAGCTGCTCATCAGTCAGAACATAATTACCCTGCTGTGGAAGCGACAGCCAAGGAAGTTCTCCTTAGCTTGGGGCTCAGATGAAGGGAGATGAGAATCACCCCTCATTGTGGCCCAGTGGCATGCTGCTCTATAATTCTTTCTCCCAGTCTTTCCTTCCAGAGGTTGTAAGGGGGATTGGGCTTCCAGGCTTTGCTTCTGCCTTTTGACTACCTCTGGTTACTGGAAGGTACTTTGGTAGGGAAAAGACCAGCTGCCAGAGTGTAGAAGGGGAAATAGGAGTAGAATGAGTGGGAAACTGGAGAATTCAGATTAGTTTGGGATTAACTAGGGTTTCCTCTTTGACTTTCTCTCAGGGATAGAGGCCAGCAGTGCTGGAGCAGTTAGGCTTCTATAGGAAGGGCTGCAGTGGGCTGGAAGGACTGGAAGTGACCTGGCTTGAGGCAGATGAGGGAAGAGCTGTGTCTTCTGAGAGGTGATCCAGGGCCTGTCGAATCGAGCTGGAAGAAGGGGAGGTTTGCAGCATTCCTTGGAAGTGCTTTCAGAGCATAGGATAACCACGAGCAGTGAGATCAGGTGCTGCACACCTAACACCTTTGCCAGCTTCCTTATCTATGCCCCTATTGCTCCCCCACAGCTTCCACTTAGTCCATCCCTCTGTCAATGATAGAGCAAGTAAGCTCCTGTCACTAGGAGGGACATTTTGGCTGCACTGAAGTCAAATGGAGTCTTGCAATGGATGTTAGTGGGTTTTGGAGCTATCAGTCTGCCTCCCTCCATCTGTGTGGCACCCCATCCAAATGTTCAGCAGAACCCAGCCAGGCACAAGAATGTGGAAGGGTCATCTCATCTCAGGACTGTGTTTTGAGAGCTGGGATTTGAGAGCACAGTACTGGGATTTGAGGTGGGGGCAGAGTGCTCTGTTTCCAGCTCTGCTACTGATTTCTTCTGTGACCTTGGGTGTGTTACTTGGCCATTCTGTGCCCTGGTCCTCCCTTTATCTATCCAGGCTGCATGCTCCCATTGTGTGTACATACAGCAGCCCTTGGCCCAGAAGTGGCTTAGTCTTCTTTAGGGGCATGTCATTGATCATAAGAGCCTATTATCATTTCCTGCCTCACTTGATCTTCTGCCTTCTCTGACTCTTGGTATCAGCTCTTATGACCCTGTAAGGAGTTATTACTTGCACTGTGTTTCTGTGCCTCTCACTCATAGCCACCCTACCTGTGTCAGAGCTTTGCTGACTCTTCAGCCAGCGGGTGCCTGGCTCTGGGGCCATGAGCAGTAAATAACTCTTTTTAGCAGATTTACTCTCTTATTGATCTGCTTTTTCACTGAAGTGAATTATCTGGAGTTGTGAGTAAGGAATGGCTCTGCTGTCTTTTGCCAGGGAATTTCCTGTCATGGCTGGAGGGAAATATGTGGCTTCAGAGAAGGGCATCCCTGGCTGTCACTTGCCAAGGCTCGAGTTCATGTTTCCAGTGACACTGAAGACAAAATGTGACTAGGCAAATTGAATAAAAAATGCCTTGGGTGTGGCATAAAGTAAGTCCTCCTGGGAATGTAGAGTGTCCAGAAAGTATGGCATCTCGAGCAACAGTTTGAATTGGGCCAGCAGGAACTTCCTCAACAGCCCCTTGCAATGATAATAATAAGACAATTACCCCTTCTCCTTTACTGTAAATAGTTTTATGTGTAAGTTCCTGCACATAAGGAGTGGTTTGCACACCAGCATACCACATCAGGGTACAGGGGTGCGAGGCTGAAGGGAATTGACAGGTGGTACATCTCTGTTCGTGGAAGATTTCCGGTGCCATCAGGAAGTTGGCCTTTGTACTTTCAACCACTGCCTGCCTTGGTACATGGGGCAAAGCAAGGCAATAGAAGTGTCTTCAGCAGCATTTTGCAGGCTGTTGCACTTCAGAGTAGCCCGTGGCTGAGAGGTCACACCTGGAGAAACCCAGACCCTGGAGGACTACAAAGTGATCCAAAAGCTTTTCTATACCTTTGCCGATGCACGTTTTGGAGGCATGGCACTGAATCCCATCTGTCATATCCCATCTTGAATCTAGTGGTATTTTACTCTGCTTTCTAGATGCAGCGCTATTAAAGGCCTGGAGGAACTATTATGATCATCTAGTCTGACCTCCTGTAGAACACAGACCATAGAATTTCACCCAGAGATGGTTTGGAAAATAAATACAGTGGTTATTATTACTGAATCTGTGACCTGCATGCAGAGATCAGGGCCCCAGAGTGGTAGGTGCTTCCCAGGCAGATAACAAAGCAGACAGTCCCTGCCCCAGAGAACTCGCAGCATGCAGGTCAGACAGGATGTCACAGGAAAAAACAGGGGAGGGCATATGTTGGGAGGAGATGCAGTTGCAAAATGAACAGTGCTTAGCTGGGAAAAGGAGGTCTCTGTTCTGTACTTCATATATAAACCTAATACCAGACAGCACATGTCCATTATCTGAGCCTAATTCAGGCCCCAAATTTCCTGTGATGTAAAATGGGGTCATGTCTGCTGTTGTCTGAATTAAAGTGAAAGTTCCATCAAATTATCTGGAAGTATCCTCCATGACATTTGGGTAATCAAAGCCATATTGCCTTCATGTTTAGATGAGCCCTTGAAAAGAGCTCCCTGGAAAGCCTTAAAATAAACAGCATACCAGATTTGCCAACTAAAGGCAATTTAAGCTGCAGTAAGGGCCTCCTATCTTCCTAGGTGTCTCCAACTGACCTCTGGGTGGATAAATGATGCAGTGTAACAAGATATCTGCATCTATACCTGTAATCTATTCTGACATCCAGGGAGTAGATTCCTTTGTTCAATGCTAGATTATTAGAGCAGGTCAAGTTTGGGATTTCCCTTCTGCAGGCAAAATTCGACACTTTGAAACTTACTTTTATTCTGTTTTTGTAATGAAACCAGCAACATTTTGAAATTTCTCAAGAAACAAAATGTTTTGGAAAAAATGTGATTTGGAACAATTAGAACAATTAGAATGTTCCATTTCATCATCTGTGATGTAAACACTTTTGAAATGAAAAAACAGGTGAAACAAACCTGAAATACTAATTTTTACCTTCCCCCTCCTCCCCCCAAATTGCATTTCATCCCAAACACCATAGTCCCAAAGAAAGTTCTGATTTCAATGAAAGTGACTGCTTTTCAACAGGAAAATGTTCCATCATAAAATGTTTTCCGTGAGCTCTAATATAGGTTCTTACAACTGGCAATTCTGTTCCCATAAGGTTGTTGTGACATTTTTGTGTCAGGTCTTCTCCCAAATTAAATAGAAAACAAATATCTGGATGAAATGCACCTAAATCCTCCATCAGATCTTGTGCACATGCAGAAACATTTAGCCAGAACCTGGCAGTAGTTTCCCTCCAGTTCTCAAGCCCTAGGTGAAAAATTCCCAATGTTTCTTTCACATTTTGGAACCAGAGCACCAGTGCCATGAAACTTTAAACGGACCTTGAGACCCAGTCGAAGCATTACCTCTAGGGTAACCCATACTCCCACAGGATTTGAGAAAAACTATTTCAGTTCCTGATCCCCCTAGCCTGCACTTTAGCTATGGCTGAGTAGAGATGTTGCATTATGACCAGTGAATGCAAGGGGTGCTCTTATAAGAGCTAGACTGCACTCCCTTTAAACATGTTGGTAAGTCTTTACTAAATAATCTATCAATCTGTATGTCTGTCATCACCATATACACGTTTATATAACTACCCATCCATCTATTTCCCCCTAGATAGACAGACAGATATGCATCCCCTGCGTACCCATCTGTATGTCTGTGCCTATACATATCAGTCTATCATGAAAAAATATAACATTTTTCTGTTCTCAGTTCACTGATATCTCATTATTACTGGTTAAAAATAATAACTATAATTAGTACGGTAGAATTAATATTTGCCTTTAGACTCTTCAGAGCAGGGGTTCTCACCTTCTAAAAATTCTATGCAAAATGGAACACAAAATGATGGAAGAGCATCAATATTTCATAATCAGATTTCAAGGCGTTTTACCAAAGTAGATTAGCAGCATTATACTTGCAGCAGGAATTAATTTCTTGAAGCAAGAATTAATTTAGGGAAGTCCTATGCCCCATGGTGAGCAGCAGATCAGCCTATATGATCACAATGGTCCCTTCTAGCCTCATAGTTGCAGTTCCATAAGCAATTTCTATTTTACAGGTGGAATAACAAAGACTTAGAAGGGGGAAGTGGCTCACCCGAGGTCACATTGCGACAGGGCCAGGACTGTATTGCAAGCCTCTTGATGCTGCTCCCTAGCATTCTGACTCTTTATGTTCTCAGAGTACCCAGAGGCCCAGAGATCAGTCCCAGAGTGCTAGGCACTGTACACACTCTCAGGGAGAGATGAGCCCTGAAGCGCTTCCAGCCTAAAAGGTGGGGGAAGGAAGTGCAATTCACTTTGTGTTACCAGCACAGGGAGGCAGAGAGTAAGCCTTCAAAAGCATCCCAGTGACTTTGGAGACAAAGTCCCCTTTTCAAAAATGAACTAAGATCTTAAGCCTTGCTGAAGTGAGACTTAGGCTTTTAAGATGCAGATCTTTAAAAATACAGATTGGGTGTGTCTAGATATGCATTAATGTGCTTTTCCTAATGCGCTTTAAATTTTGTACCTCCAATGTGAGGTACTAAATTAATGCCCATTAGGCTGCTCTAATGTACAGTAGCGCAAGCACACACTTTTTAGGTGATGCTTAATGAACAGTAGCCCATTTTACTGTGCAGTAGCGGAATAGAATTTTTTTTTATGCCCTGCTTTAATGTGCAGTAATATAGGCTACTATACATTAAAGTACACATGTAGATGTGCCCATAGGCATGTAGTGAGGTGCTTGAATGGGCCCAGGAGCCTAACTCCAGCTGAACCCTTTTGTAAAAGGGATTTGGGCTCCTAAGTCATTTAGATACTTTTGGAAGTCTTACCCTCAGTGACTGTTAGCATCTTTGCCTAGATGCAGCAGTGAACTGGTTCAGCAGAACCCAGATATTTCACATAAGGATGTTGGAGATACACTATTCTCTGTGGCTGTGGGGGACAGGATAAGAAGCAATGGTCTTAAATTGCAGCAAAGAAAGTTTAGGTTGGAGATTAGGAGGAACTTCCTGGTTGTGTCTACACATATCCTTTAAGGTGCAGTAGCCTATCTTACTGCGTATTAAAGCGTCATGTAAAAATCATGCAATTATGCTAATGCACAGTAAACTAGACTACTGCGCATTAAGCGTCACTTAAAAACCATGCACATTTGTTACTATGCATTAAGGTAGCCAAATGCTCATTTCTTTGGTTCCTCACACTGGAGGTACTAAATTTAATGCGCACTAGAAACAGTGCCTTAAAGCAGGTGTAGATGTGCTCCCTGACTGTGAGGGTGGGCAAGCATTGGAACAGGCTACCTAGAGAGGCTGTGGAATCTCCGTCCTTGTGAGTTTTCAAGAGCAGGTTGGACAGATTTGACTTGGTTTAGTAAAAGATGATCCTGCCTTGAGCAGGTTTGGACTAGATGGCCTCCTGAGGTCCCTTCGAGCCCTGCATTTCTATGATTTGATTTTGAAATCTTGGAATTTCCTCTGGGATGGAAAGTCCAAAGTATGGGCAGCTCTCCCCTTTTGATCCCTGTTGCCATTAGATTATAGAGTGAAACGGAAGGGGCGAGGCCTCTCCACCCCACACCAGCCTTACCATAAAGAAACTCAGCAACTGCATTGGGATCATGCTGTGTGCAGATAGAGCAGGAATGCATGGAATCTGGCGGGTGGGTGGGTGAGTACATGGAGTCCTGCGGGCGGTGTTGTGGTTTAACAGATCTCCAGGGCACTTCCTGGCTCATTCAGAAAGTGAGCTGAGATAATAGGCAGGCAATAAATACAGCTGCCTGCCTGCACTGAGTCTCTGTGGAAGCAGAGTCTGCTGGCTGATATCAGTGCAATAAAAAGAAAACCCTTTGTAATTAAGCAATCAGACGCTGCTCAGAAGGCAGAATTATCAGAAGACAAGTGACTGCGTGGGGTAGCCCGTTGTAGAGGGAAACCCAGGGATGTTCCACATGCTCCAAGGGTCTCTTAACAGCTGGAGCCTCTCCCAGAAGGCTCTGCCCTGTGCCTTACCATCATGCAGTAGAAATATCTCTGCTTACAGTGGTGTAGGCTTGTTGAAGGGGGAGGGGCAGGGAGGTGCCTATGGCTCAAGAGCAAATCTTATCTCCATTGGCAATGGTGGTTGTAAACGAAGGGCAGGAGTTGGAGGTCAGGCTTCTTGTGAAACTGTAGATGTTGTGTGACTGGTGGTGGAAGCCAGGAGGCACTGTGCCCCCACAGCACCCATGATGGGCAACACATGATGCCACCTCCTGACCTGTTCAGGAACCTGTAGGAAGCAACCTGACTTCAAGAAAATGCAGGGACTGCAGTGACAGCCAAACTTTTGTCCAGGTGTCCTGCAACATTCTCATGCCTGATGGCCCACATCCCGGTTGCATACTGTTCCACTTGGGTGCTGCACCAGTCCCTTTTATTCTGCTTCCTGTGGAAGGTGAGACTCTCCCCCACTAGGGCCAGTAAGGTTCCCTCCACCCTGCCCCTAAACCATCCTTTAATAATTATATCCCAGTTAGGACCAGGCCCTGCTCCCACTGCAATGCATGGGCCTTTCTAGATGGGAGTTAAAAGACAGAAATTTTATTTACAGAGCTGTCAGTATGTTTCCCAAGCAGCTCCATACTGCCAGCTTGCCATGGTATTGTTTGCAAATTGGCTACAGAGCTGAGCCACAGGTACTTGATTGCATGGAGACCCGGGGGATGACTTCTTTCTGTGTTAGGGCACACGGATACTTCTTTCCCTGGGTTTTACTTGCTCCCAAGCTCTGGATAGGTGCAGAATCATAGGCAGAGTACAGCTGAGAGTACACTTAGTCACCTACTCCCAGGCCTGGGTTCCAACCCTATAACTTACTGCTATTCCCTGCCTCTGTGTGGGAACTGCAACTCCCCACGTTCATGAACCAACCTGACCTTCCAAATCCCCATTTGCTTCCAATCCATTATGGGAAGCAAAATGCCCAGGTGTAGTTGGGCGGGGTCCCAGGGTGTGCTTGATATAGCCTAGCTGAAATAACTGATAGAGACAGCTAGCCCCATCCAGCCGCAGAGCTTGGCTACATTATTAAAGCCCATTGATTCTCATAATTGAAACACATGGAAATCAATGAGGTTACAGCAGGATTTCTATAGAAATGTCAGCTGCCAGCTAATGACTGGCTAATGTATATTTATACAGGCTCTCACATATAGCAGAATCCAGCCATATATATGGATCAGTTCTCCAGGCTCTGCTGCTGCTACCCAAGGCTAACAGGCCTGGGGAGATGGAGCAAATACAACCTGCCTGATTATACAGGTCTCCCTGGTGAGAATAGTGGTCCTTGCTGAACAGGCAAGAGCGAGAGAGAGAGAGAGAATATGTGTGTCTTCCGTGCTGGTGGAATAATTGCTGATTGCACATGATTTCCATTGCGGGTCACAGTGGGGAAAGCATTTGTTTTAGAAAAAGATAACAGTGTCTAGGAGCAGCCAAGTGAAGCAAAGGCAGAACAAAAGGAGCTCAGCTGCGGCATCAGGTCCAGTGTAAGATGAATGAGCCATACCAGACCACAGCCTAGTCCTGAACTGAACTACAGCAGGCCCCAGCTCCAGCCTTTTGCCCTGAGCTGTGAGTGCATTGGTCCAACCTCAGCCAACCTACACAGCAAAACAATGAGCGCTGTATGAAAGGCAAGGCAGGAAAACAGCTCTTGAGTCCTCCACTGAACCTCAGCCATGCCCTAAGAGTCAGTGAACCACCCTCAGCCCCCACCCCTGCAGTCCTGTCTACACAGATCTTGTGCCCAACACTAGACTAGCAGGCTCACATTCTTAGACTGGCATTATGCAGGAGGATAGATCAGATGAGTTCATGGTCTGTTCTGGCCATCAAATTTATGGATCTTGTAAAGGTTTTAAACCAGCTGATTCTGGCAGAAACTGTGTCAAAGTCCCTGTTGATATGCCTAGGTATAAGGCAGCCACAGGTTCCTCTCCATTCAGAGGACTTCATTGTGTTAGTTCAGTCCCTAAAGTGCATGGGACTTGCTCAGAAGGGGTGTGGCCAGGGTTCAGTCAATGTATTGCCACTGGATAAGGTGTTTGTGAAGTTTTCCTTGGATGGAAATCCTGAGGCAGGGGCAGTAATAGAAACAGGGTGCCCTGCAAGTGAGTAAAAGGATCCTTGCCAGATCAAGAAGGCAAGGTTGATCAAGGTTTGTCACACGCTAAAGGTTTGCTTTGCTGAATCAAGGTCACAGTGAATATGGCTGTGTCCCCCAAGAAGTTTCAAGCTACCCAGCAGCAAAGCCAGCCACCTTTGGCTGAGGATAGATTATACAGGGAAGCTGAGCTGCCGCAGAGGGTGATTTCATCCATCTTGGAAATATGTCAGTGATACTTGTGCAAATAAAACTTTACAGCCCCCTTCACCAGGACTGATTGCACAGACGGCTGCTGGGTAAAACATGCAGAAATATATATGGCTCCACCGCTGCTGCTTGGAGGGGAGATTTATCCCATGTCACATCTGCAGATTAAAATTTATTAGGGCAGGGAGGGCACCTAGTATTTTTGGACCTGAGCAATATTCCTGCAATTAGAGTGATTTGATCAGCCTGATCAGTTTCAGCACCTGCTGGGAGGTAAACCTGTCCTAGCAGGTATTGTTAGGTACAACCTTAATCCCTTTGGGGATTAGGAAAAGCAGGCTGCTCTAGAGAATTAGCAATAGGCTCAGCAGGATGGGGCTGTGAGCTGCAGATTTATATTCAATTTGTAGTGAGGCGTCTTTCTCATCTCCAAATCCAAATACATCTAAATAAAAAGCAGAATATGGTGCGGAATATGGAAGGAGGAAGGAGTGGTCTCTCTTTGTTTCATCCTCACTTTTCTTTTGCTCTCATTCTACTCTGCTCTGTTCTGCTCTGCTCTCATGCTCTCTGTCTCTCTGTCTCTCTCCATTCTGTTTCTTTCCATCTTTTCTGTCCTAGGCATGTTGCTTTTCTCTTTTCTCAACTCCAATCATTCTCTTGCAATCTCTCCTTCCTGCCCCAAATCTCCTGCCATGAAATGGCTCTTGGTCAGCAGGTCACCATGGTCCCACACTATAATGATCCATGTGTTTGATCATTGCCTTGCAACTGAAGAAGTCACTAGAGAAGATACTTCTATCAGTATATATCTAGGGGCCTACTTTTGATTTTGGTGATACTGGTTTTATTCTAGTATAACTTTGCACTGATTTACATAGGTTACTTCTGACTTCTACCAGTAGGTGTGAATTCAGATTCCAACTTCCAGAGAAGTATCTAAAAAAGGGGTAGAATTATTTTGTATCCACCTAGATAAAAGATGAAATCCTTCCACCAACTCTGCATTGTTAAACTGCATTGAAACATTTAGTGCAGCTGCTTCCTTTTCTTGTCTGTCTGTCTGTCTGCCTGCCTGCCTACCTATCCTGAGTTCCTGGGTCACCTTGTGGCTAGCCCCCTGGAAGTCAGAGTTTCTTGCCCACCAGTACACTGTAAGCAGGTTTCTGCTGTCCCAAAATTCTGTGGGGCAGAACTTCAGGTATCTCACTGGTATAACAGAATGTAGCCCTGAACCTCATAGGGGCCATGGAGTCCTTCTGTTGAGGCAATAAATGTAGTAATTAATGGATCCCACTCTATAAGGTGCTAATGATTTTGGCTTTCTTTGTGAAATGATTCGAGATAAGGTGATGATGTTAGTATAAGAATCTGAGTAGTACAGAAGAGCATAAACTAGAATAGGTGAGAACAGAAAGCACTGGCTATTTTTATTATTACTTTCCTATAGGGAGAAAATCATTTTTAAAAGCAGATGTCAAATTCGATTAATGCAAATCCAGTTACCTTTCCTTTAGTACCTATCCTTAGCTTCAGCTCTGATATTCTAGGATTTTACAACCAAATGCTCAGATTTTTGAAGTATCCAAGTTATAGACTACATTTTTTAGCACTCTGATCTTGCAACCTCCTAGGCCCCTGCTTACCTTTACTCATTTGAGTAATTAGTGGGTTTCCCTAGTCTGTAAATGAACCATGAAAGATCAGGCCTCCATGAGTTGCTCTAGGTCCTAGTGGGAATGTTTACAATTGTGTTTTACTGCGCAGTAGACTAATTTACTGCACAATAAAGCATCACTGTCTACATGTGCATGGCAATTGGGCTGGTGTAGACTAATTTACAGTGTCATTGGATAGTCCTGTCAGACACAGGTACTATCCAATGGCAGAGTAAATTACTCCACTTAAATGCACTTCTATAGATGGTGACATTAGGCATGTGTAGATGAAATGGGGGCCCTAAATCGAAGCGGTGGGTTTTAAAAAACACTGCTTCAATTTACAGCCGATTAAACCCCCATGTCATGCACACACCCTGCTGACTTACCTGCCTCTCCAGTGGGGAGGGGAGGGTGACCTGCTGGCGGGCAGACTGGTCCCTGGGCTGCGGGGGGAAGGGGGTTTGGTTGGTGCTTCCCTCCTTGGCAGCGGCCTTCCCTGCTCCCAGGTGGCACCTGCCCTCAGGCACCTGGCTTGGGTGGTGCCAGGGGGCATGGCAGCCACAGAGTGAAGCACCAGGTCCCCAGGCAGCTCAGGCAGGCAGGCACCATGGGAGGGGGGTGAGAATCAGGTTCACTGCTTTTCTTGGGTGGAGCCTGCTTTCCCAGGCTGCTACCAGGCTGCTTGCAGGGCTTCCTTGAAGGAGTTTTAGTTTGCTGCACCCCAAGTCATTTAAGGCGCGTTATGCTGCCGAATTTCCTACAGTGCCTGGAATTAATGCTCAATACACCGCTGAGGTGTGCAAATACTGACACCATTAAAGCGGTGCAAAAGCATTTAGCCTGCTTTAAAGTGTCGTGCACACATGCCCCTCGTTTCATCTCCACACAGCCTTTGGGATTAGTTTACTCCAATTCAAATTGCACTGCAATTTATTCAGTCACATTAATTGCATATGCGGACATGCACAATAAGAGTCAATAGCAGAGGTAGCTTCTGGAGAAGATGGCTAGTGATCCTTAGACTGAGGAGACTGGATTTCAAAGTCCTGCTGTACTACAGACTCCTGCTGAGATCCTAGGCAGGTGTCTATGTGCCTCCATTCCCTCTCTGTTCCTCACAGTCCTGTGGTGAGTATAAATACATTAGAGACTTTTAGGTGCTCTGAAGTTATAGTAATGGAAGCCGCATAGGTACCATGGAGGAGTGGATAGAACCTCATTGGTAGGTGTCAGCACTGTGTGAACTCTTCCAAGTATAGTTGAAAATGGCCCACAAGTAGTTTTCTGTTGGAACAGGTTTGTGTGCCTTAGACACAGAAATTTTAAAAATAAAGGGCTTGATTTCATCTTTCTGTTGCTGAATCTTACTATGATGCACAAACCAGGTCTGCGTTGGTAGGAACTGGGAATACAAATGTTGGTCATACTGAACCATGCCCAGGATCCCACCTGGATCTCAAATGGCCTCAGTAAAGAGCAGACTCAGAAAGTTCTTAGGGAACCAGACTTTCTGATGGCTTCCATTGTGGACATAGACTTCAAGGGAGTCACAGCCAGTTTGCAAACAAATGCAGCCAGAGCTGACTTCAGAGCCTTGTAAGCTTTCAGCTAGGTGCTTTTCACACCACTACTTTCAATTCCCTATCCTCTTCTCTAACCAGTAGGAAAAGCTGTTTGTACTGCTTTGCCATCTGCCATGTAATGAGTCCAAGCTGTGATAGCTTAGTCCCAGGAGAACCCCTTTGTAATTCCTAAGAGAAAAGACAGTAGGGGGAGTTATATTCTAAGCAGTAGCAGTGGGGGTCACTTGCTTCCTCCAGGGGTGTAGCTATACAAATATTTGTTATGGTCCTTTACGCTATAGAAAATATAGTTTCAGAGCCCAAGTTTCTCCATCTCATACCCCTCAGGCCCTTTCAGCACCGCAAGCTGGTGGACAGCTCCCCACCACCGTTTTCACTGTCATTGCTGTTCTTCTGGCTCTGGCCTTACCAAGCAAACTACAAGAGAAGGGGATTTCTCTGCAACCAACATAGGAAATTAGAACTGGAAGGGGCCTTCCAAGGCATTGAGTCCAGCACCCTGCTTTCACAGGCCCTTGTTAGCCAAAATTTCTACTTAAAACCCTCATCCTGAAAGCATGCCACTTGAAATGAGCAGCAGAAACTATAAACTTGTTACTTTTACCTTTTTTATTGTTGTCCTCAAAAGTCTTCCAGAATATCAGGCTCTATGTTTACTGTTGCTAAGTGTGCCATTAGAAGGAAGGAATGTAAGTATGCAGATAGGTAGGCAGGTAAGGGGATGAATAGATGTAAAAAGAAGGAAGATACTTGGGTGCCAATGAGGTCCTGACAGCTTGATTGATAGCTATGAGAGGCATTCCAAAGAAATCCAATACCAAGATAAATAATTCATTGAACTGGCTTTCTTTGGAATGCCTCTCAAATCTGTCTGTCTCTCTACCTATCCATCTATCCAGCCAGGCACTTGGCCAGCAATATATTGAGAATGAAACTCTGCAGTTTTCAGAAGCACAGAATTAACTGTGAGGTGTTTTTAAACTAAATGAGTAGCTATTTGTAATTCAGATTTGCCAAGTAGTTTTAATAGAACATCTATAAGGTAACTGTGTGTGTGCTTGTGTGTGTATGTAAAATGTAGATATATATGCACATGTGAATTACAGGATGCATTGCAAACTCATGGGGATTATCCAAAAGGGGAGAAATACCAATTCCAATGAATCTCAGATCTTTACAGCCAAGATTTTTTTTAAAGCAGCGAGTGATTTTCAGGACCTTGGATATGCAGTGGGATTTCCTTGAAGTCCCGATTTACTGAAAGTGCAGGATACCACCTGCAATTCAGACCTCTTTAGCATGACTATAGGTGACCCACCCATCACTGAAGCACTAGAATTTTTAGCTATTTTAAAAAAATCCTGCCCTGTATTTTTATCCAAGGTGAAATTCTAGGGAGATCAGATTATTTGTGATATTAGATTTCTCAGGGAGGGGGATTAGGACTTTTGCAGGAACAAAAAAATCTGTGAAAATCAAAGGTAAAACAAAGACTCCCAATTCACAGATTTTCTTATTAAGAATAAACATGTGGAGTATTAGCTCTAAGTACTCAGGCGTTTTTTTCATCCAAGGACCTTTAGAGTATTTTACAAAAGGTGGGAAAGTGATGTGATCCCAATTATATAGATGGGGAAAGAGAAACATGAGGGGAAGAGGGGAAAGGCACTTACCAATGATCATCCAAAGAGTCAGGGCTACAATGAGGACTAGAATAGGATTTGAAAACTAGGTACCCAAACCTACATCTGTAGATCATATTTAGGCACATGAGTAAATGCCCTAATTTTCAGAAGGATATAGATTTTCCAACTATTTAAGTTGGTCTAATAAAAGATATCAGATTCACCCAAAGAAGCTTGTCTGTCTAATTTTCAGGCATGCTAAAGATCCAACAGCAACTTATCAAAGCTGATGGTATCTGGCAGTTCTTTACCACTATTCATATCAGGCCACAGGACTCCTCGATTTACCCAGTGAAGCCCACTGCTTTGATTTGAATATGCAAATAACATCACATCCTTCTTGGAGTGTTGAGGATGAGGCCCTTCACCTATGTTTTCTGAAGCCATGGATTGGAAAAACAAGGTCAGCACTGATCCCCAGACAACCAGGGCCTGACTTTCAAGCTGTGTAAAATCCAATCTGAGCCTAATGTGTTTCAGGCCCTGAGATGTCACAACCCACAAAGATGCACAAGATGAGCCTCTAGTCTTTCTGATTGAATCAGGACATCCTGGGTCCAAACACATTTATGTTTCTCCTCCCAAGACTCTGGGAGGCCTAGGTTTTTCATTAATGCTGAGGAACTGCTGTTGTCATAACTGCTGTTGTCATCTTCCAAGGGGTTATTTTTGGAGAAAAAATAGAAAATAATTGAACACGATAGCAAAGGAAGGAGACAGGGATGTGTGAAGGTGAAAGAGCAGGAGAGAAAGGGGAGAGAAATTATGTTCTCCTCTTGCTGCCTTCTTCTCCCTGGATGGCAGGGCATGGGCTGCATGTTAGGCACTGGGTATCTGTTTTGCCTGGTGAAGCATTGACCTTTGTGTTAGAATTTATGAGTGGTGATTGGCAGTTCATAGACTGTTCATAGACTGGATCAGAGAGTGCTTTGTAACCAGCATAAAGTCATTACCTTCTGCTGTTACACGCATGGCTTTTCACCTCTGCCACATCATCAGGCCATTCACGTGCATTATAGGTTTTTCCACCTGCTAAGTTCAGTCCAGCCATTAGTGATCTTTGCTGTATTGGAGGAATAATGGCTTCTGCTTCACTAACACCTTTTCTTCCTAATGACTTATAAATTCATAGGAGCATTCAGCCACCTGTGGCCTAGAGAGCAGGGCAGTGGACTAGAATTCAGGAGATGCAGGTGCTATTTCTGGCTATGCCATGGACCTGTTATGTGACACTGGGGCAAATCACTGCTCCCATTTCTCTTCCCAGACTCTGTCTTTTCAAGTTATGGGGTATTCAGACAAGGACAATGTGTGCATATAGGCACAGCCTGATGAATCCTTGATCTCAGTTAAGGCATGTAGGTGTTACAGCAATCCATGTACTGGTAACAACATGCTGTAGTGTTGAGCACTCATAGGTGATGTGTGATGGCTGGTTGGTGGCATGTGGCTGGGCCATCTGACAGTTTAGGACAAGGAATGAAGGACAGTGTCCATGTTCAAAGGTACAGGGTGAGTTTGCACAGGCAAAAAGAAATTCTGGCCCAGGATTTGACAGGTCCTAGAAACCCCATTTGAGGGGTCCCTTGCTTTTGGAACAGCCCCAGAATGACTACAAGTGATGGAGACCTCAACAGTCTGAGTGCCCTGAGCAACACCTCATAAGTTGCGCTGCGGGAGGGGGAGAGGGAGAGGGAGATGTTAGAGTGGTGACCACAGGATTCACCAGGGAAAAAAGGAATATTATGGACCTTCCTGGGCAGCCACAAGCTCTCAAAGCTAAGCCAACTAGGCCCCTATGCATGCAAAAGAGGCTATGGGCTCTTCAGCATCTGCATGGGGTGAGGACCCCTGGCCCAAGGAGAGAGCTCCTCTCTCTGCAAAGCCCCTTTGTAGTAGGGTGAGGCATCACCTGAGTTGAGCATCCCAGGGAGGAGTATCCCTGCTGAGGCATCTGCTCACATGGGCTTCTCCTGGGGGAAGGGCAGCAGGCTGGGTGTTCTATCACCTTTCGGATCCCAGGGGTAGAGGCTACTGCCAGGAGGCATCATGGCTGGATCATTCTCACTGCAGCACAAGAGGAAGGTGTGTTCATTGCTGTGGTTTGCAGGCATCTGATGGAGAAGGGATGAGCTTGCTGAGTGCTTGGCATTGTGCTATGATTCTTAGAGGGCAAGAGAGGGTCAGCACCAATTGGGTGTCTTAGCTTTTTAATTCCTTAGCTACTAAACTTCAAGCAACTTTAGGCTAGAGGTCAGACCCACAGGGCTGGAAGAAGCTGGACACCTGATCCAGCCCCATCCCTGAAGCAGCAGACTGGGCTAAACCCAGAGTTAGATCTGGAAACTCCTGGAACAGCAGGGCCCTGGTTTGCCATGAACAGGGAGCTGGTGCTGCTGCAGGCAGCTTGGCTTGCTGCAGAAGGTGGGCTGCTTTCCCCTCTCCCTGCTTCTGCAGTGGAACATGTGCAGTAGGTTGTGGCTGTGAGTATGAAAGCATTGCAGTGGAAGCTGGCAGCCAAGGTGGGGGGAGCCTGGCAGCTCCAATCTGCATGCTTGTGCCACATAAGCAGAACCAGAGCTCCAGGAGCTGCTGCTCAAGAGCTGGCTGCTACAGTCCCTAGCAGGAGACAGAGTGGCACAGTGCAAATGAACTACACCTGCATGTGATACTAGCTTGGGTATGCAGGTGCCTCACATAACTCACAGCTTTGCTTGTGCTTCTGACCGACTCGGAAATGTCTATAAGCAAGAACATGGCCAGGCAGGGGACTGCATGGTGAATGAATCCCAAGCAGGCTCCATGGGGAAGCAAAGGCTTATGGGAGCATGGTCTAGTAGTTATGGCACCATCTGAGGAGTCAGACCTTCATTCGAGCCTTAGCTTGACCACCTCCTTGGGCAAGTCATTGAGTTGTGCTCCCTGTCTGTAGAAAGCATCTGAGGGAAACTGTGAGGCTGAATTCTGAAACAAGTACATGTTTCTGGTGGTCAGGGGATTTATTTAGCAGGCCACACCATCAAGCATCCTGTTTGGGCAGTAAAAACCTAGAGATGGCTACAGTTGCATTGTACCTTGTTCGAGCAACAGGATTTTAAAGGGGCTGGTAGATCTTTCTTCCTCACACTATGACAGCCCTATTATAACATTGTGTTGCTGCAGCTAATTGCTCCAAAGAAGTGATGGCTGAAGGAAGATGCCCTGCCGACCTGCAGGGGGAGGGGTCGCTTGTGCCAAGATAAGCTTCCCCTGGGCTTTCCTGCAGCTGACATTGTTGAACATGCTGCTCCCCTGTGAGTGATTATCTCATTAGTGTAACAGCTTTCCCCAGCTGGAGACAGGTTTTCGGAAGCAGACTGGGTGCCGCACTCCAGCTGTGCCATTTCACCTTCCATTAATTTCCATCAGAACAGCACTGCCCAGCTGGCCTCTGCTTCCCCTGAGATGGTCACCCATTGTCCAGTTCTCCACCCCAGGGGAGGACAATGGAAGGGGGTGGGATGAAGAGCAGGAAAGTGCTGGGGTTGGCTCAGAGGGGAGGAAACAAATTGGCTTAGACCTGGTCTCTTCTCTACCATTAGTTTCATGGAATGGATGGGAGAGCCTGTACTCAACATGGAAGCTATTGCTCATCTCAAGACTGCTGCCATCCTTGGTACCAGCAGTGTCATGCCCCCCCTCTTCCCCCCCCCCCTTATAAATGTGGGTCAGTTGTGTGTGACAGGGAAGGAGCTGTTCTAAACCCTGACATTTGGACACTCCTCAACACAGCTGGTTTGCAGGAGGAGGCATGGCCTTGCGCATGGGCTCCCTTGGGGTCAAGTGGTCTGGGTTGATTTCTGACAGACGCAAGAAACTGATCATATGGGACTAGATCTCTCAAAGACCCGTGTGCCCAATAATGAATGTAGACAACTAAATTGGAGCTGAGATCTGTGAAAAGTCCAGCCGACAAGGCCTGGGGCAGTGTCACATGTGTATGGTCATTTACACAAGTGCATTAAACATGAAATCTGAAAGAGGGTTTTCTATTATTCTAGTGCCTATGAACCAACCTGTACAGCACCTGTGCTAGGAATGCAGCATGGAAGATAATCCCTGTCTCAGGGTGTTCATAATCTAGGGTCAATAACCACAGTTCCCTCTGCTCATATCTAATACACCCAGACACACAAGAGACTTTAGACATTGCACTCACTTGCCAGCAGGAACTATTTTAAGACTACACCAACTGAAAGCAGCAGGTCAGTGGTTAATCCTTGCCTGGTGCCCAGCCAGAAGCTTTGAATCCTCAGCTGCCCTTTGCAGCCTCCTTTCTCCAGTTTAACTTCTTCCAAAGTGTGCAGGTTCTGGAAAGCCAACAACTCAATATTTGATGATAAAACATATTTAAAAAACCAAAACATGTATTTAAAAAAAACCTTCTCTGGAGGAGAGGGGATCAGGGATCATTTACCATAGGTGCACATAATAGGAAGCTGCTTATTCTGGTTGGTAAAGCTGGAAGAGCCTCTGCTGGACTCCCCATCTTTCTCCTCATGGCAGTACAACAGACTAGATCCACTCCAACATGAGCTTGCCTCTGATTCACCAGGAAGAGGAAGGGCGGCTTTCTGACTAAGGCGTGAGCCTAGGTTTCGGGTCAGTGAGGGCCAGCTTTGCCATGACTCTCCCTTTGGAGTTAATCCTAAACCACATGCTTAGGGTAATGTGTCCTCAAGGGAGAATTTGTTTGTGAACAGATGTTCCTAGAGATTCCTGTCCCTGGTTGCTTGACCAATATTAGGGCTATCCCAAAAAGAAAACAGTCCCATGTAAGGGATGGAAATTCAAAGGTTTCCCAGAAATCTAGAAAAGCAGCAGTGCTGAAGTGTCAGTGAACCCCTCCCCATTGGCTTGAGTTTAGCAGTACTAATTTTCACTGCTATGAATCTGGGCTATTCATGTTCCTGCACGCATTGGCAGGGCTGGTACCATGGTATGGGGGAACCCTCAGCAGGGCCAGTCAGACTGACCTCAGGGGCTTTGCTCGTGATGGAGAGCAGGGCCTCTCTCTGTACAGGCTGAAAGTGTTGAAAGGACCTCTCCTGTGTCCCTCAGGCTGCCTCCTGGAGCTGGAGCTCCAGGCTTCATCAAGGCCTCTGGGCTAGGGGTTAGGGCATCAGGCTGGGAGGCAATAAACTTGGGTTCTGGTTCTGATCCTGCCACTTGCCTGATGTGTGTCTGCTTCCTCTCATTTATCCTCCCGGCTCTTGTCTGTTTGGAGCCTGAGCTCCCTATGGCAAGTATGATCTCTGGGGGATGTTTGTATGCATGTCTGTGCTGTGCCCAGCACAATGAGGCTCTGAGCCTAATAGGGTTATTGAGGCACTGTTGGCAGACACATGACAGTGCAGAATCAGCAGCTGATGTGTCCTTCATGAGTGGTCACCACGTGCTAAGGGCTATCCCTTAGTGCTGGGTTATGGGTGTGCCATGCCTCCTTTGGGGTATATTGCAGAAGGCTATGCTTTCCCATATCTGTTTGGCCACTGGGTACCGTGGGTTATGGGGGGAGGCTGTGTAGCTCACTGGTGGCCATTACAACAACTTATTCTCACTGAGGTATAGGGAGCTTGTGAGGGAGGGATCTCACACTAGACTGGAGCTCCTGCCCTGGCATTTGGAACAGGACAGGGGACAAGCAGGAAGCTTTGGCGATGGGATTTTTTGCAATAGAGTTGGACTGTCTCTTGCACACACATGTGCATGTGTACACATGCACACACACACACTCAGCTTCCCCTCTCCCACCCCCCAACATCCTTAAAAGCTTCCGTACAGGAGGGAACAGACGGCTCTGTTGCCTGGCAACCTGCAGTATGTTGGATCGAATGAATTAAAATAGCTCTGGTGTTGACCCTTTGCAAATAAAAGTTGGAGCCGTTAATGAGCCTCATCCACTGCTGTGTGTCCCTGGGCCTCCTGCTCAGCTCCTTGAGCGGTGATTGGTAGCATGTGGCTTCCATCTTGCACTGTACCAGGGCTTACGGGCCTGACCACACTTCCTCAGGTCAAGCCCCATGGCCCTGACTAGGCCCAACGTATGGGTCAAGCTGCACCATCATTGTAAGCAAGGGAGCTGAGTCTCCATTCTGCCAGATGCCTCTGGGCCTTGAAGAGGGCTGGAAACAAGTCCCAGGGTATGTCCCCACATGATGGGCACCAGCCGCACTCCTGGCACTGCCGTTAACTTTGTGGCTGGGCAGCACCCAGCATAAGGCTGCTGAGATCTAGTGGAGGGATGTGTTGTAGGCAGGCTAGGGTTGGCTAATGGGAGGGAAAGGGAATCCCTTGGCAGATGGAGCATGGTCAAAGCATTTCTCATGGCCTGAGATAGTGATGATGTGCAGAGGGTGTACGGGGGTGCACATGCACCCCCTGAGAGCACCGGTGCACCCCCTGACCAGCCACACTCACCACTCAGGCGATGGGCAGTGGGGGCAGGCAGAAGTGCCACTTCTGGAAGTGGCTGCAGCAATCGGCCATCTTGTGATCGACTGGTTGCTGGGGGGGGGGGGGGGGGGGGGCATGTGCCCCCCGACTAAGGCGGCACCAGTCGCTCATGGCCTGAGAGAAGCACACTGTGAGTTACATCAGTCCTGAAGCTGTTCTAACTTATCCTGGGGGCTGAGCAGGATCACTCCAGAGTCCAAGAAGCATGGAGTTGGCTTGTAGTCACATTAACCCCTGCATCTCTGGGCTCAGCCTGGAGATATTTCAGACTGGCCAGTGGAATTACATCAAGTCTAAATCAGAGTGGAGTTTGGCCTCAGCTTTACTCAAGCAGACCCTCCAAGACTGTCCCTGCTGCTGTTCTTCTAACACTAGCTGTACATGTGCAGCTGTGGAGATGGATTTGGCTTGCTGGCTGAATTGGCAGGAACTCTTTAGTACCTTCACAAGCACCAGATATAGGAACCCCTCCAACTGACTTCGGATCAGACACTAGGCTCTTGCAAACTGAGTTAGTGAGTACCCTTAGCCCCAGTTTCATAGAATCATAGACAAGTAGGACTGGAAGGGCCCTCAGGAGGACATCTATTCCAATCCTCTGATCAGCCCTGTCCAAACTATCCTAGTCAAGTATCTGTCTATTGTGCTCTTAAAAACATCCAAGGATGGCGATTCCACAACTTCACTGGGTATCTTGTTCCAAAGCTGAGCTACTTTAATAGAAAGTTTTTCCTAATGTCCAATTTAAATTTCCCTTGCTGCAATTTGAGACACTTTTTTTTCCTGACCTGCAGCCACAGAGAATAGTCTGTCTCTAACTTCCATATAACCATGCTTCAGGTATTTGAAGACTATTTTAAAATCCTCTCTCCTTCTCTTCTCCAGACTAAATAATCCCAGTTCTTTTAGGCTGTCCTTGTAAATCATGTTTCCCAGACCTCTAATCATTTTTGTTGCTCTTTGCTGGTCTTTTTCTAATTTATCCATGTTTTTCATGAAATGCAGTAACCAAAACAGAGCACAGTACTCTAGGTGAGGCCTTACCAAGAGCCAGGCAATCATTTCTCTTGATTTTCAAATGACATTTTATTAATACAGCCCAGAATGCTATTATTTTGGGAGGGGGCATTTAGCAAGAGCACAGCAATGGCTCATATACAGCATATGGTCCTATGTAATTCCCAGGTTCTGCAGTCATTCCCCTGTCTGTATTTGTGCATGCAGTTGTTCCATCCCAAATGTAGGACTTTTTACTTGTCCTTACTGAATTTCATTTGTTTAATTTTGGACCATTTCTCCAGTTCTTTGAAGCCATTCAGAATCCTATCCCTACCCTCCTGTGTGTCTACAACTCCACCCAGCTTGTTGTCATCTGCAGATTTGTTAAGTATTCACTTAGTACCATCATCCAAATCATTAATGAAGATATTAAGCAATACCGGACCCAAGACAGATCCCTGGGAAACTTCACTCAGTACTTCCTCCCCGTTAGACATCGAGCTATTGATGACTACTGACTGGGCGTATCTTCACGTGTGCTTTAATGCTCAGTAGCCTATTTTACTATGCATTAAAACATCACATAGAAAAATGTGCAATTACACTAATGTGCAGTAAAATAGGCTACTGTGCATTAAGGCAGCCTAATGTGCATTTGTTTAGTATCTCACATTGGAGGTAATAAATTTAATGTGCCTTAGGAAAAGCACCTTTTCCTAAGGTGGGTGTGATCATAGTACACACCCACTGAGTACTATGATTACACCCACAGTACAATACTTTCAACTAGACTAGTGATTCTCCTGAGGTGCCTTGAGATTCTTTCAAGGGTACTGTGGGCTGGCATGCAATGTTAGCACTTTTAGGTGTGCAAACATGATTCGCAAGAGAAACACAGAGATTTCCAATAGGAATGCATAGAATCAAAAGTATTCTGCCCTGGTGTGGGCTTCCTGCATTCTTTATACCAGAATTGCTCTAGTAAATATTTTTACTCAAAAATCAAGTAAAAGCTAAGAGCTAGTATCTTCCAAAGGGTGTCTTGAGTCTAAAAATGGTTGAGAACCATTTCCTTAGCTTACAAATGAGACTGTCATGGGACGTAGTATATTGCTAAAATCAAGGTAGATTGCACTGATCTCCCCTCAGCCACAGTGTCATAAAAGGAATTTTATAGATGTAGAAACTGAGGCACAAAGAAGGGAAAGGATTTGTCCTGTATTTTGCTCCTAGTTCAGCCTGGTCTTACAATGCCACAAAAGACCCTTCTGCTCAATTCTGCATGGCTGGTGGTTGAGCCACAGCCCGGCCATCACACTCACTGCCCCTTGTGATTGCATCTTCCATCTTCTGCAAACCGATATTGCCCGAGACACCCAGCCTGGGAGCTCATAAGTGTTTTCTCAGTGCCCCACTCACCTTTACAAGCGTTGTTTATTGTTTGTCCTATTTCCCTCCTCATGTTCTCTGGCTAATGGCTGCTTTTATTTGCAATAAAAGCCACGGGTTTCTCTGGTCTTCCTCTTTGTCTGTTTTGTTATTCCTTTTCAAAGACTCAGTGAGAAATTAGCATCTTTATTGCACAGAGCAGAATAATTCGAAAGCGAAGCAACTCATCTTCTGGTGAATCGAGACTAAAGTGCAAAGCGGTCGAGGACATAAGCAATTACTGATCCTGTAATAAGGCACTCATAAACCATATGGGCAAAAGCCCCCGGAGGAATCAAACTGCTGTGTGCGTCAGACCGAGGTGGGGGGAAAACAACTTGCATTTTGTACCAACTGGACAGAAATCTTGTTAAATCATCCCTTGGCTTTCCAGCCTGCTTTTTCCCCTCATCATATTTTGTACCAATTAGTCAGGTTGTTCAATATAATGACACTTTGAGCACTTTTCCAGCACCTTGTGTTCAGGATCTCAAAACACTTTAGTGAGGCTTTGCAATGCCATCTTCCCTATGCAGTGCATCAGGGAAACTGAGGGAAGGAGTGTATCACAAAATCATAGGAAAGTAGGGCTGGAAGGGTCCTCGTGAGGTCACATATAGTCCAACCCCCTGCTCAAGGCAGGATCATCATTTAAATCACCCTAGCCAAGTGTTTGTTGAACTTTTTACTAAAACAACTGAACAACCCACTCACAGAACCAACAAGCACACTGCTCTGAAGCACCATGATCACCCTTACCTAAAGCAGTGGGACAAGGGTGCTGTCAATGTCTTGCTGCTGCTGTTTGTCAAAATATACTAGAGAGACCACCAGGAAGCGTACCATGCCCCCGCTGCCGAGGAGTCTGTATCAGTCTGACCGCAGGATAAAATTCCCTCCTGACCCTAAACATCATAACCAGTGTGACCCTGAATGGACAAGCAAGACCCGCTAGCCAGGAACCTCCAGGCGTCTTAGTCCCAGGAGGAGCAAGTGTAGAGGCAACTTGTGCAAGGGCACCTAGGGTATCTGTTACAGAGCTGGGAACAGTCTCCAGATCTTTTGACTCTGAGCCCAGTGCCTTAAGTGCTTTATAAAGGCACATGGTCCCAGCTGATTAATCAGTTTTAAAGAGATGAATATGTGAGTTCAGATCTATTTTGGGGAGCTGAGAGAGAGAGAGAGAGAGAGGAAGGAGAGCTGTTCCTTTAGTGTCAGCAGTTCTGAGCTGACACTGGTACAGGTCTGAGCTGTGTCTTTAATACAGGTGCTGTGCCAAGGGAATACAGCCATATGGACAGTCCTGAATGATCACAGCGGGGGAAGGAGGCTGGGAAAGTGCTCTGCATTGCCACCTTCCCCAACAGTCTAATGTGTCCTGTGTGATCCTTCTGGGCAGTGTCCTCCCTGAGAGCCCTGTTAATGACTAAGCAGCCTCCACTTTGCTCAGAGGGTTCACTGCCTCCTGTATGGGTGTGCTGGTAGGGGAAGTGGCCTTTAGGAAGCAGAGAATTCAAGAGCCTGGTCAGTGGGTTTGATCTGCAAGCTGAGGACCGTCTGGAGCAGACATCTCATTCCCTCCCACTCTCCAGGGGCTGCTTCCTTTCCTGTGCCAGCAGATGAGTAATGGGCAGGTGGAAGGAAATGACTGGCATGCAGGCCAGGCAGGAGGTTGCAGAGAAGCTTCACAGTCCAACAGAGCCAAGTACAGGTGTTACTAATGTCTAGATGGGACTGGGCCTTTGGGGAAAGCAACCAAAGCTCAGGATGGGCCAAAACCATTGCTACTGAAAGCTTTGGGGGCTTAATTAAGTGCTGGGAGTTTTACCCTCAAAAACAGCAGGTTTAGGCTGATACTGGACACTTCGGAAAAACCCCTTCCTGCAGCTCCATCCAGACTAAGTGAAGGGAAGACAGACTGACAGTGAGATGCACTTTGATTCCCTGCTGGTTTGTGCCAGGCTCACCTCTGCTGCTAGGTGCACAGGTGATGACAAAAACCATGGATGCCCTGTAGGTTGGCTGACTGACATCAGTGGAACTGAGCAGAGGATCTAGCCTGCAGTCTATCTGCTGAGGTCCAGGGGAATGCCTCAAGCCTTCCCAGAATGCACTGACACAGGGGGAAGGAACATGGCAGATGTGCACTCAGGTGTGATGCATAATAGGAGCACAGATGAACCTCTGTGTCCACACTCTTCACCTTAGCACTGGCCCCTTACTCATGGTAGTTCATTTACTAAGCAGGTTTCCTTGTCTCCAACTATGATGAGACTGCAGGGGATTGTGCCATTCTTGCTGCTTTATTGAGGAAATGTTCTTGCCTTCAGAATATGGCAGGAAAATGTCACCCCCAAGACTTCTTTGCTGGGTTCCTCATAATAGTAATGATGAAATCTCAGGCTTAATATTGCAACTAACTTTCTCTGAGTCAAAGCAGCCACATTTCATCAATAGGCTCCAGGGGTAGGGGAAGCTATATTGTGCACCTGCTATTTAGCAATCAGTACCTAATCAGCATTTCCCCTTGCCGATAGCCATGACTTTGCTTCCAACACATCCAGCTGTTTAGCATTAGCTGGGCAGCTTAGCTGAAATTGTCCTGTAGTGGGGATTCAGTGTAGCCCCAAGAGAACCTCTCGGACTTGATAAAAATGCAGGCTGTGAATTTGTGTTCAGTCAAATAATTCACTTCCAAAAGAGGCCCCAAGCACAGCCGGTGCTTTGCTACAGATGGGGAAAATAATGAGGGGCCTCAGTTCATAGATTCATAGATAATGGGGTTGAAAGGGGCCTCAGTAGGTCACCGAGTCTGACCCTGGCCCTGGGCAGGAAAGAGTGCTAGGGTCAGACGACCCCAGCTAGTTGCTTGTCCAGTCTCCTCTTGAAGACCCCCAAGGTAGGGGAGAGCACCACCTCCCTTGGAAGCCCATTCCAGATTCTGGCAACCCTTACTGTGAAGAAGTTCTTCCTAATGTCCAACCTAAATCTGCTCTCCATTAAATTTGTGGCCATTGTTCCTAGTTACTTCAGTGGGTGTCCCAGTAAATAGAGCATCTCCTATTCCCTGCTGGCTTCCCCCGATGAATTTATAGGCAGCCACAAGATCCCGTCTCAGCCTTCTCTTGAGAAGGCTGAAGAGATCTAGGTCCTTCAGTCTCTCCTTGTAGGGCCTTGCCTGCAGGCCTCTGACCATAGGAGTGGCCCCCCTCTAAACCCTCTCAAGGTTATCCACATCCCTCTTGAAGTGCAGCGCCTGAAACTGGAAACAGTATTCCAACTGCAGCCTGACCAGTGCTGCATAGAGGGGAAGCATCACCTCCCTGGACCTGTTCATCATGCATCTGCTAATGCATGATAAAGTGTGGTTAGCCTTGTTGATCATTTCGTCACAATGACAAGTCATGTTCATCTTGGAGTTAACTATGACTCCAAGATCCCTTTCCACTGCTGTGCTGCTGAGAAGGTCATCCCCCAGCCTGTAAGTATGTTGGTGGTTCTTTTTGCCCAGGTGCAGCACTTTGCACTTGTCTTTGTTGAAATGCATTGTATTTCGTTCTGCCCATTTTTCCAACCTGTCCAGATCCACCTGGATCCATTCCCTACCCTCTAGTGTGTTATCTTTGCCCCATAATTTGGTATCATCTGCGAAGTTGGACAGGGTGCTCTCCACGCCCTCGTCCAAGTCACTGATGAAGACATTGAATAGCACCAGTCCAAGGACCAAGCCTTGCAGGACTCCACTGCCCACTTCTTTCCAGGTCAATATCGACCTGTCCACCACCACTCTCTGGGTGCGACCCCTAAGCCAATTTGCCACCCACCTGACCGTGTAATCATCTACATCATAGCCTGTCAGTTTATTTACGAGAAAAGAATGCGATACCGTATCAAAGGCCTTCTTAAAGTCTAGGTAGATGACATCTACCTCGACTCCTGCATCTAAGCATTTTGTGACCTGGTCATAAAAAGAAACAAGGTTAGTCAGGCAGGATCTACCTGCAGTGAACCCGTGCTGATTTCCTTTCAGCATTATTTCCCCTGCTGAGCTCCCACAAATGTGATCCTTAATGATTTTTTCCAGAGTTTTCCCAATGATAGAGGTGAGACTAACTGGCCTATAGTTTCCTGGTTCATCCCTCCTCCCCGTCTTGAAAATAGGGACCACACTGGCCCTTTTCCAGTCCTCTGGGACCTGACCGGAGCACCATGAGTGCTTGAACAGCCATGCCAGCAGCTCTGCTATGACACTGGCCAATTCCTTCAGGACCCTTGGATGAAATTCATCTGGGCCCGCAGATTTGAACACATCCAGCCCCTCAAGTGCCTCTTCACTAAGTCTGCTCTAATAGTTGGTGGACTGGTGTCTCTCCTGTGTCTATCTGTGATCCAGTTGGGAGGCTTATGTTCGTCTGTGTCTAGGAATACAGATGCAAAGAACTCATTGAAGAGCTCAGCTTTGTCCCCTCTCTCTGTCACCAATTGCCCATCTTTGTCCTGTAGGGGTCCTATGCTATCCTGTGCTTTCCTTTTGCTCCCTATGTACCTGAAGAAGGACTTTTTGTTGCCCTTAATTTTTGTCACCAGCCTAAGTTCTAATCCTGCTTTGGCCTTCCTAACTGATTCCCTGCAAGTGCAAGCCAGGGAGGTATACTCCTTCTTGGTAGATACCCACTGTTTCCACAGCCTGTATACTTCTTTCTTTCCCCTTAGACTTTCCTGGATTTCCCTGTTCAGCCAAGAGGGTTTCTTGGCCCCTTTGCCCCCTTTTATGCGCAATGGGATTGTCTCCTTCTGCGCCCATAGGATTACTCCCTTGAGGAATGACCACCCTTTCTGGACCCCCATTTTGCCAATGCTCTTGAATTTTAACGCCTCACTAACTAATCTCCTGAGCACATTGAAGTTAGCCTTTCTGAACTAGCACTTCAGCCCTGCTGGTTAGTTTTCCCACCCTTCGTTGGATAGTGAATTCAATCAATCAATGGTCACTATTCCTTAGGTTACCTTGTACCTGCAGATTCCCCACCAGGTCAGCCCCTGTAGCTAACACCAAGTCCAGCAAGGCATTCCCCCTAGTGGGATCATATACCTCCTGCGTTAGGTGTAGGTCCTGTATGTAGGTTAAGTACCTATGTGCGCAGTTATATTTGGCTGGCTGCTACTCCCAGCAGATGTCTGGGTAGTTTAGGTCACCCATGACAACCACGTCCCTAGACTGTACAGCCTCTGGGAGCTGTCCAGGTCTAGCTCATCTTCCTGGTGTGGCGGTCTATACTAGACCTCCACTACCAGGTCCCTTTTCCTCTGACCCACAGTACTTCGGTTTGGCCCTCCTCTGATCCCATCTTGATTATAGAAGATTATAGAGTTCAGCAGCACCGTGAGATCCATTCTCCACTGAGATGTCACAAGGGTGGGAAACAGAATTGAGCAGAAGCTACAGCAGAAGGCCTGATCCTGTGTCTGTCAGAGTCAGAGACCAAAAGAAGGGTCAGCTCAAGGGCTGCCTTGAAGCAGGACCTAGGGGTGAGCTTCTACTGCACATGCTGAATGACTCTTAGCTCACAGGGAGTCAAGTCAAAGGTCCTTCCAAACCAAACAGTCCAACAGGATACCATGGTTAGGGCCGCACCAATTTCTGTAACCAGCTGCACACAAGGGAGCAACATATCTGGCATCACATCCAGCTGCCTTTGCCTGCCCAGCTGTAGTGGCTCGCTTTACAACTATGAAGCACTCTTTGGCCTGAGTGCAGGGCTTGAACTCACAGATTTGCAATTGTAGCCAAAAGTCTCCACTGCTGTCTCACCACACACCTTGTCAGGACAAGTGGGCTCATCAACCTCTGTATGGAACACAAGGCACCACGCTATTAGAACTGGCTACACATAGAAGCACTGGTTTGCCTTAGAAAGATGGCCTAGGAGCCCAGGAAGAGTCAGATTAGCCCTTCTGAGCAAATTAGTCTAATCTCATTGTACAGGTGTCTTTCAGCTGAGCCCTGATGCACCAACAGCCTCTCTGCACTGCACAAGCTTGGAGAGTTCACAGCCCGTGGCTCCCTAGCCAAAATTCCAGCGCTCCCCCCACTACAAGCCATGTGCTTTGAGCTGTCTGCTGCCATCAAGCCCATGTCAGCAGGGCTGGGACTTGACTACTGGCTGGGTCTTTCTTGGAAGGCAGCATAGAAATGCAGAGCATTAACACAGTTTCTAGTAAATGACAAGAGAAGAGAAAGGACTGGACAAAAGCAATTTAATTGGGAGCCACGTTATTTTTGGTGTAACACAAGGGACTTACACCAGAGATGGTCTTAGCCCCTTGTTTGTCTGAAAGTGAATCCCCCTTTGCAGTGAGTTTAGCTCAACAGGAGAGTCTTTCTGTGATAACAAATAAAGAAGAGAGGCTTCTGTGCTAGTAAGGACCATCTCAGATCCCTGTGAAGTAGTTGCTTCTAAGGTGGTCAGCCCATATTTGTCCACAAGTTGGGATGTCTCAAAGCTGGTGGTAGCTGTTGGTGACTCCTCTTCCTTAGGGAAGTTTGTTCTTCCTTAGTAGAGATGGCATTGGTGGTACCTATCCCATGCAGATGTTCCAGCAGTAGGCATGTGTAGGAGATTCACTTATGACACAGGCTTCCACATTGGGGTGCAATTCAGCCAGGTATGACAGAACACACATGAACAAAGCACCTCTGGGATTCCTCTTACTCTGTATAGCCAACTCTGGCAAACTCCTGAATTTCCATTAAATAGCACTCTGTCATGCTGGTTAAAATTCAGCTCTCCTCGGAAAAGTGATATGGAAGCTCAAGGTTCCATAGATTTGCTTCCTTTTGTGAGAGAGGCTAATCTGCTCACTGGAGACCCACAAGGCCTGAGAGAGTCTGTTCCTCCTCTTGCACACTCCACAGAACTGTCTGTGAAACTTCAGCCTG
Organism: Alligator mississippiensis; assembly: GCF_030867095.1. Lineage (NCBI taxonomy): Eukaryota > Metazoa > Chordata > Crocodylia > Alligatoridae > Alligator > Alligator mississippiensis. The sequence continues at coordinate 17,097,213 of NC_081837.1, read as the reverse complement.
TGACGAACATGCAGCTGTCCCTGTGGGCACACAGCTGTCACAGTTGGGAGTCAGGCATAAGAAGGAACAGAACCTAGTTTGACTGTCAGGGCCCAGCACTTCCTTGGAGAATGATCATGTTTGAGCTGGGATAGGCTGGATAGACATGACCAGCTACAAAGCTTTGTAGTACCTTTTCTACACCATCCCTCTAGTATCCCAGAGAGAGCAAAGCCACCTCTGCTGGACCAAACTGTGGGTTGCTGAGGAATGAAAAGCTGATAGCTTGGGAGCCCCCATCAAATGATGCTTTTTCACTGCTGTGGCACCGTGGATCTCTACTTAGACTGCACCGTGCAATGGCCTATACCAGCATGTTGCCAGGACCCTTCCTGGAGTAGACTCACCTCCTCTCTGCACTGGAAGATGAGTTAATGGTGCCTGGCTGCCAGCATGCATCCCTGACGTCCTGAGAAGCAGATTAGAACAGCTCGTCCCCATTAAGCTGTCAGTATTAATTTAGCGGAGCAGCTTATTGCTTGGCTCTGTTTTTTTCCTGTCCTGGTTGGGAATGGGCAGGCTGGGATTGACTTACCATGTATGTGTTTCCATCCCTTGCAGGAGCTGCTGAGTCTGAGGGTGACGCACACGCACACTGGGATGTCCCTGTACAACAACGGGGCCAAGATGCCTTCCCCCCAGGAAGCATCAAATGGCTTCTCTCAGCCTGGGGCCTCCGGCACCTGGCACAAGCCCGAGGAGGAGCTGCGGCTGGTAGAGCCTAGCTTGGTAAAGAAAGCTCATCGGGAAATCCTGGACCATGAGCGCAAGCGGCGGGTGGAGCTGAAGTGCATGGAGCTACAGGAGATGATGGAGGAACAAGGGTAAGTGATGTCTCTTTATGGACATGGCTTCATCCCTGGGCACCTTGCCTCATTCAGCAAAGTCCATTCCTCGTACCCACTGCAGGACCACTCACTTCTGCTCTGGGGTGGGTGCATATATACGCTAGCACCTACAGGATGCAACATCAATAGAGCCAGCCATAAAGTCATTCTCAATTTTTCATGCAGTGGGGGCAGCAGCTGGAACCCCATGGCCACCTGCCTGCCCAATTTCCAGCCCTCTGAACTCTGTTGCTTCCCTCTGGTACCCACCCCACTGCATTCCCCACATAATCATCCTGAGACTTGGAAGCCCCTTGTCAAGAAGGCCTAGCATTTTAATGGTGCTGTAAATGGACAAAATACAAGAGAAATGTAAGGGGAAATGAGCAAAAAGGTGAACTGGAAGCAAAGCTGCTTTGTCTGCATTTGTGTACTTACAGATTAGATTTTCTACAGCACACACTCATATGACTTAGGAGCACTGGGAGGGTTTGTGCTCCTCTGTCACTTATTCACGTGCCCAATGTTCTAATTAGAATGCGTTGGAGCAGACTTAATTGAGTCTGCTGGAGCATGCTAATTAATGTGCTCCAGCAGCCTCCACGTCACATGTATTCAATGCTCCCGTGCTTCAAAATGGCAGTGGGAGCGCTTTAACTAAAGTTCATTGAACAAGCTCCCCTGCTGCCATTTTGAAGCATGGGATGCTGAATACACCAGACACTGTGGGCACTTTAATTAGAGCAGCTCCAGAGAAGCACTTAAATTAAAATGTCCCCCCACCCCAGAGCACGTGTAAAGATGTCCTAAGCACCTACTTAGATCCTGGGTATGGATTCAAACTCTAGGCTCGTCTCTCCCTGTAAGGAGGGCTGACTCCTGCTACCTTCCAAGGATGACACTAAGATACAAAGGCCCAAGAGTTTTGTCCCAGACCACAGAGTAAATTGGAGCCAGGTTTAGATCTCAGAGCTGTACACAGCCCTGCTGGCTGCACTGTGGCCTGGTGACCTTTCTTCTGCTCAACAAAAGGATTATAGGTGGGAACACAATGGGGAAGATGAAGCAGCAGGAAGAGGTTGAGAGTAAAGCATAATCCACTTGGCGATTTCCCTCCTTTATGTGGTGGTATCATTGTAAGCCTGGGAAAGAACCAAGGCTAACCTGCTGATATCAAAGTTGTCTCAGAACTGAGCTGTCTTCCTACCTGATGCTACCTAGTCTGCTACCACATGTGTCCTAGAGCACAGCAGGTCCTCCTAGGAGTGTAGCAGCCACCATATTGGCTATGACCATTCCTCTCCAAATCTTGCTGCTGACATGCCTGACCTCTGTCCAGCAGGTTTCTTTCCTCCTTTTCCTCTCCTGTGTTCTAACAGAACTCTGCTGCCCTGCTCCTGCTGAGATCTAAACCAAGGTACATTTGGGTCAGCTTTTCCTGACTCTGCTCCAGTGGGGCATGCTGCAGAGACAAATCTGCACAGGCAGCCCAACAGAGGGGCATTGAGACATGTCATCAGTCCTCCTTGTAATGGCTCTGTGTTTCCTTGCCCCACTCCGAACCTGATAAGTAGCCGCTGCCTCCTAGTTTTTCATGATCTCTCCCTGTTAGTTCTCAGGGTAACCATATGAATCCTCCATGCACAACTTTTCCTTTCCAGTTCTTTCTTTTTTCTCCCAGTTTTTTTCTGGCAGCTCCTTACCATAGGCATTTCTCCAGCTGGGCAGACAGACAAAAGGTCATCTGCTCTATAAACACCCAGAGCTGTTAGCTTTGGGCATTAAACACGTGCTGAAAGACTCTTCCATCTGAGGAGACTAGTCCAGGGAGCTCTGATGCACACCCAGCTTCATGCCAGGTGCAATGCTTGGGAGTATGAAGGCCTGTGTATTTTAGCAGAGCTCTGATGAGCCTGGAGAGTGCAGCCTAAGTGCCACCCCTGGACCTTCACTCAGGGGCAGTGTCCAGCAGATGGAGGTTAGGACAACATCCAGGTTATATCAGGGAGTTGTGGAGGTATTGAATCTGGAGAAGCTGGAGGTTTTGCTCTGCTTTAGGAAAAGAACCAGTTGAGTGTATTTCAAGACGAGACATAGGATTCTTCAATTGGAATCATCCCCATGATCCACCTGGCCCTGCCTGCCTCTGGCAGTGGTTGATGACAGATGCTTCAAAGGAAAGTGTTAGATCCCCGCAGCACCTACAGTGGGACAGTCTGCTCCGTGGGATAGGCCCTAATAGTTAGAGGCTGGTTTTAAACCTGAAGTATGTGGTCTTACATCCTTTCCAAGAACCCACTGACATTAGTTGTTACTACTCCAGATGTTCTCATGAGCCAGGAACATACTGCGCCCAGCCTTGGACCTTGCTAAGTTCTTATGCATGTGGGGCATCCTGTGGTAGTGAGTTCCACCATCTATTCATATTCAGCGCCAACTGTTTCTTGCTTGGTTTAAATTCTTTGTATAGAGTTGAGGGGGATGGGGAGTATGAGGCTCAGTGAGAAGGGTGGATGGGAAGCCTGAAGGTGTTTGCGAGTGACTGGGCTGTGGATATGGTTGCCATTTGCTAAAATGTTTTGCTTCCCACTCGCCACGTTATCATCGTTATCATTTGTCAATAGTGGATTATACTGCTATGATACAATAATAATATTGCAACACAGCACTACAATCCATGATTGCCAAATATGGTGATAACAACAACAATAAATAATATCAATAACAGCAGCAACAACAATAATAGTAATATGGTTTGTCTTTTTTAGAGGTCTTTGCCATTACAAAGAACCAGTCCCAAGGTTCTCATATACGTAGGGCATGTCTCTACAGCTTCCTTGGTACTCTTGGGCACTGCCAAAAAGCCTGGCACTGTCCACGTGGCCCACAGAGCACCAAACCCAGAAATGAGTAGATGAAGCTTCCGAGTCCCCTCTCCTCCCCTCCCCTCCCCCAGCTGCTGCTCTGGAGCACACCACAGACAGAAGTGATCCCAGAGCAGCTTCATCTTCTTGCTCCTGTATTTGATGCAGCCAAGCAGGCGCAGGTGGGTGGGGCATGCTTTAAGGAGCATGACAGAAGTAGTGTAGACAAGTGGTGCTCAACCTGAGGTCCTGAGGGGCTTGTCACTGCTGTTATAGATGTAACTTCAGGAACTAGATTTTCAAGAGAGCTCCACAGTCAGGGGGCAGGTAGGTGGGTGCTGAGCACTTGAACACCTGGCCCTGAGCCAGAGTGGATCATGCAAAATGGGGGTCCTCCTGTCAAAGTGACTCTGCTGGGGCACTTCTGGCCTAGCAATGCTGATCTGTTTGTTGCATGTCCCTCCAGCTGGGAGACCCCTGTGAGGAGATTTTCAGAGGTCACCTTTAAGGAAGGGAGGACGGAAGCGTATGGGGAGCCTGGATACCCCTGCTACCCCTGGGTGGTTCTCCTGTTCCACAGGGATAGTGCTGTCAGCACAGTTCTCTGGCTGTGAATTAATAGCTGGGAGGTAACTGGGAGGTGTTCCTGATTCAGGGGCTGTGAGCAAACTAATGCTCTGTTCCTCTGGGGAGGTGCTAAGAGGTATCCATTCCACAGAGCTTCTCCCAGAGAGGTTTCCTGCTGGTGCCTATCAAGGCTTCACAGGCCTTTGAGATGGAAAAGGCTTATTCCATTACCTAGCCCATCACCCTGCCAGTGCACATTGTCCCTTAGAAGAGCATTTGACTTTATCTATGTGTTTTGTTGCCTTCTGCAACAGGTGGGTACAGGGTTGGGGCCTCCAGGCATGGGGAATTCTGCTGTGCTTCCCTTTTCCTAGCTACAACATGGAAGTGGGGAGATAGACTTTGCTTCTGAAAGTGCTCCGGGACACACAGAGGTCTTCTTGGTTACTTTATAGCCCTGCCATGACATTTTGGGTTCCAAACCACTGCTAGAATAACAGTAAACAACAAGCAAATCCTAGAACCCAAAGCAAAGGAAACCAGAAGGAACAACAGCATTTCCCTCTGCACTTTCGTGGTGAGAGGTTAGCAGAAGAACCCTGCTACCATTTTGCATTACTGTTGAGGCCCTGTTGGTAGCAACGCTCAGCTCCAGATTGGAACAGTTAAGGCCACATTTTCCAAAGAGCTCAGCATGCCCAGATCCACAAAGATATTTTGCTGCTCAGCCCCGATTTGTGTAAGCGGTGGCCAGACTATTCTCCATGGTCCCAGGGGACAGGACAAGATTCATAGATTCCTGTCCCAGGGATCAGGACAAGAAGTAACAGTGTTAAATTGCAACAAGGGAAATGTAGGTTGGATCTTAGGAAGAACTTTCTAGCTACGAGGGTGGTTAAAAGCTTGGATGAGATTGTTTAGACAGGGAAAATTCTGCCATAAGCAGGGGATTGGATCAGATGAGCTCCTGAGGCCCTTTCCAGCTCTATTTTTCTATAATTCTAAATGCCACCGAGGCTCTGTGTATTGGGTAAAATCTGGCATAATATCACAGCATGTATAAATGCAGTACTCACGTTCACAGATCTCCAAGCTTCTCCCTTCTGCATTTCCCAGCTTGGTTTTTAACTCCACAGCCTTCCTGTTGGGTAGATTTTGCATTTAATGCACTTAATGTTTTGGGAAGGGAACAAGAAACTTTCACCCCTAATGGAAAAGATCCACTTAAGAAATCCTGTCACCCTTGATTAAACAGTCAACAAGCCAGACTGTGAGTGTGAGACAGGAGGCAGTTTAGAAACAGATCTAGCAGAAGGAGCAGGCAGCATTTAAGGGGACAATTGAGCATCTAAGTCTCTGCTCAACCTTTTATGTTGCCAAGTAATTTAGTTATAGAAAAGCAGATACCATTTGCTCTTAGAAGGCACCCTTAGCTGCGTGGATTACACTTGTGACCTGTTCCTTCTGGACCTCCCCATAAATACATATAATATGATTCCTAATGCAGGAGCACAGAGAGCCCCCAAGCTAGCATCATGTGCCAGATACTGAACATCCTCATAGACAGAGATGTTCTCAACCCCAAAGAGCTCACCAGCTGAAAGGGTTGGGAGACAGTGAGGCTTTCTACCCCACTTTGATACATGGGGGATATAGGTGCAGAGGGATTAAATCCAGGATCATTCTGGGAGTTTGTAGCAGAGGAGGGAGTTAACCCTAGGTAGACTGGAACATGAAGTGAAGAATCAGCTCTCTAGAGTCCCCAGACAGTGCCTAGTCCAGGGGTGGGCAAAATGCGGTCTGGGGGCTGAATGCGGCCTGCCAGGACATTCTATCTGGCCTGCAGGGCCCCTAAAAAAATTAATATTTATCTGCTCTGTGCTGCCTGTCATGCGGCCCTCAATGGCTTGCCAGAACTCAATAAGTGGCCCTCTGCCCAAAATAATTGGCCACCCCTGGCCTAGTCCATGTACTGCTGAACCAACTGATGAAACACCACCCCTTAGCACCCACATAGAGTTTTCCCTGTTGGTCCAGCTAATCTGGTCTCCAGCCACTGCTCAAGGCTAACCTCTATGCTGTTTCTCTTGCCAATATTTTCCACTACTTTATTGTTCAGTGATAGCACCACTGCAGGGAGGAGGGAATATCTTATGGCCCCCACAGGCAGCTATTTCATGCCCTGAAGCCTGGCATTTAGTTGCTCTTCCCTCATCTTGCTTAACCACAAGTACTATCAGTGCCCATGAGATTATCCAGCCCTTTGGACTCACTCCTGTCACTGAGCAAGCAGTCACTTTATGAAGGTGTGTTTTGGGGGGTGGACTTCTCACAAGGAAGTCCAGCCTGAGGTCCAGGGCTGAGTTGAACCTCAGAGGCCTCCTAAAGGGACCAGCTGGGCCTTGGACCCTCTCCTTCTCTCCCCACCCCCACTCAGCCTGGCAGCTGACTGAGGTACCATTTGCAGGGTTGAATTCTCCCAGCTGGCAGGTTGCTGCATGTATTGCCTTTTATTGGCTGCAGATTCAATTTCATGAAGTGTCGCCTTGCTCTCGTATTACAGGACAGCATAAAGAGGAGGGACTGATCTGTGTTTGAGTCCCTCAATCATTCCCTCTGCCTTGGTCAAGTCCCTTCTAACTCATCTCCTTAATAAGCCAAATGGCCCTAGTTCTGGCAGTTTCTCATCACACCAAAGGCCCCACTAAGCCACTTCTTAGTTGAATTTCTTTGTGGGTTGAATTAAAGCAGCTTCCCTGGTCTGCAGCCTCTCACATGGCAGCTAATGCAGAAGGAGTGGGTAGTGAGTAGGAGGGTGCTTTGGCCTCAGTGAATGACACTGTGGAGACCCCAGAGGAATGCTATGTCCACTGACAGCATCTGCATATGAAAAAAAAAGACTAAGATGTTGGAGAGAGGAGTCCCAGCAGCAATTTCAGGGCTGGGGAAAGTGTCTTCCAGAGTGGAGCTTAAAGAGCAAAATGTGTTTAGCTTATTAAAAAAGAAACTAAGGTGCAATTGGATTGCAGCAAAACAAGCATCCTTCCCTAGCGTGAGAGAAAACACTAGGTGTGAAAGGGCCTGGTAATCTCACAGAGACAGATAAAGAAGGAGTCGGCAGCTGGAATCAAAATCCCTATGCATTCATGTTGGAAAATCAAGCCCAGCTCAATAATGGTGAGGACAGTTAACTTCCAGCGCTACCTTCCAAGGGAAGTCAGATGTTCTGTGTCTCTTGACATCTTCAAGATGGGAGGATTGGCTTTGATCAAGCACAAGTGACTGGGTTGAGTCTGGGGGTAGCAGGGTAAAATCCCCTGGGTTCTGCAGAAGTTCAGGGTAGATGGCTTTGCAGTCCTTTCTGGTTTTAAAAGTTGTGAGGTAGGCCTGTGCGAAGCAGAAAGTATTTGCTTTGGATTTGGATTTGGCCGATTCAGAGGGACAGTGATTCAATTTGCTGATTCAAATCACTGTCCTGATTCAATTTGGATCTGGAGATTCGGCGCCGATTCAAAGATTCGGCCATAAACTAAATAGGCAGCAATCCTCAACCATGCTGGACACAGCTGCCTCCAGCTGGGAAGTCTGTTGTGGTGGGCGGAGGGGGGAGGGAAGGGGCATGGGGGGGAGCAGATCAATGTCCTCACAGTGAGGGAGGGATTGGGGCTGGGGTTGGGGCTGGGGCTGGGACAAGCTGCCCAGCCTGGACGGGGGGGGTGCTCAACTCGAGGAGGGGGGCTCCTGCCACTGTGTGCTGCTGGTCTGGGAGCTGCTCTTCTGGTGGCTCCTCCTCCAGTTCAGGAGGGCATGGGAGCGGACATGTGCCCTCGAATAAGGATGGGGTGGGCTGGGCTGGGCTGCACTCCAGATGGGCAGCAGAAGGCACTGGGAGCTGGGGCTATGCCCTCCTGCTGCTTGCCCAGCCAGGGAGGGGAGGTGCAGGACAGTGCTTCTGTGTTGCCTCAGACAAGCAGCGCTGTGGCCAGGCATTGTTGGTGCCTGCCACTTTAAGGGCTGAGCCAAGCAGCCAGCAGGTGCTTGATTGTGGCGACCATTTTAGATCTCTGGCCGCCTGTATAAATGGAGCAGTTTGCTGCTGGCAGCCTGGGCAGAAATATTGCCTGGCTGCAAGGCTGCATGCAACATCCTGGAGGTAAGGGCAGGAGCTGTAGGGGGTGGTTTGGAGGCTCCTGGTCCTGGGCATGACCTAAAACTGCACCCTGCCGGGAGTGGGTGGCTTGGTGGGGCTCTCAGTGGCGCAGGAGCCCCCAGAAAATACCAGGCCAGTTACCACCCCAGTGAAAGGCGGGTCGGCGTGCCTTAACCCCAGCTCCCACAACCAGGTAGGTTAACCCATAATTGGGCCAAGAAAGAGGACCTAAGTTAGAGAGGAGGCTAGAGACTCATAGACCTGACTTGAAAACGCTCGAGTGGTCAATGCTGGGGCCAGGACTGGAAGGGTCAAAAGGGCCAGGGGCCCACCGTGAGGGATGCCCAGAGATGAGGGCCTGGGGTTTCCGACTGGCCTTGGAGGTGAGGCCAGGGCCTGTGTGGCCAAAGGTCCTGGGGAGACCACACCCAAGAGGGGGAACAGTTCAGGGAGCTTGGCAGCCCAGAATGAGGGTGGAGTAGGCCACCTGATTGGAGGGATCCATTTGGGGTCTGGATTGGAGGATTCTGGGGCCCAGTGTAGGGCCGGTGAGGTTAACATCTGTGGATGCCATCTGCAAGGCTTGGGCTGCGGTGTAGGGGAGGAACGGAGCTGCAGAGAGCACCCCGTGGCATCGGGGGAAAAAATGGGCAGCCTCCTGCCTAATTAACAACATAATTATATAACAACAAGGCATGGCAGGAAAGGAGGCAGGTGGTTGGCCCAGAAACAGGTGGACAGGCCAATGGCAGATTAGCCCTGAGAAGGCCCCCTGTTACAGGCACGCAGCAGCGAGTGCCACTCCAGCCTCCCCACGCTTCCCGGACAAGCCATGGCTTCACCCCAGCTGGGCGAACAGTGGCAGGGCATGGGGGTGAGCACATGCACCCAGATCGGGGCAGGGCTGGTGCCAAGGGATCTGGGGAATTTTAGGGTCGCTGCAACACCCCCATAGTCTCTGCTCCACTGCGCTCTGCGCCTACTCCCATGCCCTCCTGGACTGGTGGCAAGAGTTGCCAGAGAAGCCACCAGAACAGCAAGTCCCTGACCAGCAGCACACAGTGGTGTACAGCCCCACTCCACAAGTCCTCCACACTTTCCCCCCACTCCCCCCCGCCCGCCCTAGCTGGGTAGCTTGTCCTAGCCCCAGCCTCAATTCCTCCTTCACTGTGGGGGCATTGATCTGCGCCCCCACACCTCTTCCCTCCCCCCTCTGCCCACCACAACAGATTTACCAGCTGGAGGCAGCTGTGTCCAGCGTGGTCGAGGACTGCTGCCTGTATAATCTATGGCCGAATCTCTGAATTGGTGCCGAATCTCTCCAAATCAAATTGGAGTCTTCTGAGTTGATTCAGACCTTTTAATGGGTCTCCCAGTTCAATTTGGAGTCAGAGACTCGGCCACCGAATTGGGCTGAATCTCCTTCGAATCAAATTGGCTACCAAAGCTTCACACAGCCCTACTGTGAGGGCTTCCAAAAGATATGGAAAGGGAAATACATTTCAAATCCCCTGGACTGCACCCCTCTGCAGCACCCAGCTAACCTGGAAACTTGTCTACGCTGCCCTAGTATGGTGCCAGGGAGCACTGCTCCTCATGTACTACCTCCCAAGCCAGAAGTGGTGTAGCCAGCCTAGTGAGGTACTTGCTATAAACCAGTGAGCTCTTCTCAGAGACTTATTGGTGTGCAACCAGTACCCAGTGCCACACTAAGCCAGCTACCTGACTTCCAGTTCAGTTCGGAAGTGTGAAGGTGGTGCTGATTGCACTGAGGAGCTCGCTCACGCCATACTGAGATGGTGTGGACATGCCCCAACACTCTCCTGAAAATAGGCCTGATGTCTTTGCAAAGGAAGAAGGCTACTGTTTCTAAGAGCCGCATCAACCCCTAGTCTCCTGGTTGGCAGAGCGGACTGCACCAGGGGAGCTGGTATAAACTCAGACCCTCCTGGAGACAGACAGGGAGGCATAACTCTCCTGGGCTAGGTCACAGACAGCTGGAAAGCAGCGACAGGTTTGGCCTCTGACCCCAGTACCACTGACTGTTCCCTATCTCAGCACTTGCCTCTGCCTGGCATTTGAAAGCCGCTGCCTCACTTGGGCTCTGGCAACCTATAGCATTGCTATAGCAAAGTTCCTTTGCCTGGCCCACAGTCCCTGACTTCAAAGGAATACATTAACTCTGTGTGTGCATGTGCACGCCTGTGTGTGCGCCTGCCACACGCCCACTGAATACTAAACTGCCTCCACTAACGACCCGAGAGAAAATTCAGACAGCATCTTCACTGCGCGGGAGTGTTCATCTTCCACACTGTTCTCAGAAAACTTCCCCCCAGCATCAGCCTGTCAGCCTGCAGCACAGCAGAGTACAGACGCTAAAGATAATTGCCTTTCCAGTCCTAGGGAGGCTGTTGTAGCAAGCATTTCCCTGTCAGGGGTATTCTGTTTCCCCGTGAGATAAGTGTTGGCTCCTCCTGGGGTGCACATTGCAGTGTCCCAGGTGGGGTGTGGGCTGCTTTGGTCAGGAGCTTTCGGGAAGAGGGAGTGGGTGAAAGGAGTGTTTGCTGGTGTGGATGTGAGGAAAGGGTGGTGAATGGAGAGATACTGAAAAGGAAGGGAAGAGAGAGAAAAAGGGAGGAAAGGAGGATGAGAGGGGAGAATTGGGGTTGGAGGTGTAGGGACAAGCCTTTCCTCCCAAACATGTGTTTGTTGAAAGCAAATGGGCAGAAACTAGGAGCCCAGATTAAAGCAGTTGGTATCAGTGAGGACCAGGAAGGCAACCAGGATGGAGGGACTGCACATGATGGAGGTAGGAGGGGACAGATGGGGGCCAAGGGCCCAAAGGAATCGCAGACTAGAGTGGTACGGGATGGCATGAACGGTGGAGCCGTTACTGGTTGCTGGTTCCTGTGCTAACGGCTGCCTTCCAGGTCCTCCACAGAAAAAACTGTTCACTTGCATCGGTTAATGACCTAGGGCCTCTAGCAGCTTGGCAAAAGGAGGTGGGATTACCTAATGGATAGAGCATTAGTATAGGAAGACAAGAAACTATAACCTCACCTTTGTCATGTGATCTTGGCCAAGTCACTTCACCTCAGTCTCAGTGAGCTTCTGCCCTCCCTTTGTTTATCTGTGCCCTCTTCAAAGCAGAGGAGTGCTTCTCATATGCATGTACAGTACCTACCACACTGTGGCTTCAGGTTCCTACTACACTGATACTATAGTACTGGCCAAGCAGGCTCAGTTTCTGCCAGTTTGTGTTGGACAGAGCAAGTTTTTATACATTGCTTGCAGAGAGGAATGCTCACATCCACCCCATGCCAGTCACTCTTCCTTTGTGTAAGGGGAAAAATATGCATGAAATTGGAAAATGCTTTGTTTCTCACCACATGGGTGAAAACCCGGAACTTCAGGAAGTTCTCCACAGAGCTCAAAGAGTTGGCCCACTGGGAAATATGCACAGAGCTCCTGCAAAGAACAGTTGGGGTTAGCCCTACTTCATTCTCCTCCAACACACTACAGGGCAACATGATTGTCTCAAAGGCCATAGGAGCTGCAACCCTAGCACTGAGCCTGGTCCATGGAGACTGTCAACTTGGCTCAGGGGGGGGCCACTACCTGATGGTGCTTCTGGGTATTGCCCATCGCTTGGCTGCTCTAGGGCTGTAGAAGAGCCCTGTACAGTACACAGGGCTTTGCTGTTGTAGGGACATTCACAAGTGCCAGGCTGCAAACACAACTTTACCGTTGTAAGGTTTCTCTGAAGCACTGTGTTTTTCCCATTCATGTGCTGGCATGGACTCACTGATGACTCTTAGTTTGTCACTACCCAGAGTTTGTTCAAGGAGAAGTAGAAATTCCATTTGGAGAAAGCATGTGGGAAGAATTACACAGAAATGGCTCCTACAGAGTCGTGTATAACCGTTAGAGGAGCAGTGATAGGGGCAAGAGGTCACATGAAAGTGGATCCAAAATATCTTAAGAAGAGTGATAGCAGAAACTAGGATAGACTAGAATGGCATAGAACAGAGTGGTGCCTTTTGACTTTTTGAGTGGAAAGCAGTGAGAGGGGATGGGGAGAGAGCCCTGGAAAAATGGTTCTGGTATTACCTTAATTTTCCGTTAACCTGGAGGGGGGAAGGTTGCATAGGATGAGAAGGGAGCGCAGGACTGCATCTCTCTCTGCTGTTCAGCATACACTTTCAGTCACCCAAGCTGTATCTGTACTGCAATGGGAAGAGGTATGAGTGCAGTGGTTATAGACAGCCCTGTGCTATCTCTTACCCTGCCAGCTCAGATACCAAGAACAGGGAGGCCCAGAACAGTGGCACAGTGGAACAGTGGCACAGAATTCAGCACGAGCTACTGATACAAGTGCGTTCCCAGGGTCCCAGGCAGATTGAAGCTCAGGCCATTGAGTCTGCCCTAAATCAGACCTACTTGGGGAATGACCCGCCTCCTAACTGCTGGGCTGACAAAGCTTTTGAGGCCAAAAAAAGAATGAGCATCCCCAAAGAGTCACAAGGAAAAGGAGAGGCTGAGGGTCATTAACAGGAAATATAAATATATTCGCAAGAGCTGATGAAAACTGTTTGCAGCGTACAGTGTCATGTGGAGTCTGCAGTCCAGGCTGTGTAGTAGAGAGGGGCTGGATGGGCTGTGATTAAACACACTGGCATACAGGAAGTTAGCACCACGCTTGTTTGTGATAATATCTCACAAAGCTGTGGATGCAAAAATAGAAGTTAAGAATGTGCCGGCCCATCTGTTGCTTCCTGTTTGTCCTGATGTCCAAGCTCTGAGAACATCAGCGGCATCAATTATCCACTGCAGCAAATGTTTGTATCATCCGGATGGTGGTTTTTTTTCTTTCCAGAAGTGAAAGTAATATATTTGTTTATTCCAAATGGGATGTATGGGGCTCCTGGCTTCAACAGCACCTCTCTGGTTCTTTCTCTCCTTGTTCCTAACATATCTCTAGTCTGGCTTTACCTACGCTACCTGTCTACCTGTCTTATTTTTCTAATCTCTTATCCATTTACCCATTTAATTTGCCTTTATCAAATTGTGTCTATTGGTTAGATTTGTGTTATTAAATAATTTGGAAATGCTTAGAAACTCAAGTAATGAAGACCATGTAAGTGGGTGGGTAGCTGGGGCGTTGGTAGGTAGATGTCTGTCTGTCTATCAAGGGAATAGGACTCCTGATTTTTAGATCCCTACGCTCTGGATTTGCATTTGCATTCATTACCTTCCCTTCTCAACAGCACACACTGTCTGGTTCACAGCACACATGGGCAGAGGAGCTTGTCCCTTCACAGGACAGAGGGTGAGCCTCAGGGGTGGAATTCGTTGGCAATCTGTAGCCTTGGCAGCAAGCCAGCACTGATACGGGCAGTGAGCAGTGCACACCCATGGTCGATCCATTTCAGTGCAATGTTCGCTGCACATGGGACCTAGTGGCTGTTGGATGGGAAGAGCAGGGTACAGCTGTGAAGTGGGTGGTGCTGGTTGGGACCTGGCCTCAGGGTGATGCACTGATAACGTTAGTGGATCTCCTCGGAGATTCCCAAGGTGCCTCCTCCTGCTGTAACCAAGGAAAGCTGGTGCTAGTAGACCCACCAGCTCCCTTCTCTTTGGGAGCACACTAGGAGACACAATGGCTGTGTCCTTTTGCTCATTTACCACAGCTAAACATGTTCCCTGCCACCGTCCACTCTCAATGATGCAGCCCCTGCTGGTCAGCATCACAGACTTCCCCCATGTTTGTGCAGCCTGACAGCTTTAAACTGTCCATTACAGTTTTCAAAAGCCCCTTCATCTTCCTCTTCCTCCAAAGATTTGCCCCCAGCCCCACTCTCAGCTCCTGCCATCAATCAGACAGGTTCCTGCTAGTGTGTCAGAAGCTGGCCTAATTAGGCCACCAGAGAGAAGCTGAATCACAACAAGGCCTCTGGGGGGTTGGATTTTGTTCTTATTTGAGGAATCCTCTTAAGTGGAACCTCCAAGAGGAGGCAGCTCAGTGTGGAGAGGCCTCTGGGGATGTGGAGCCTGCATTATTGCTGACTTCCACTGGAAGGTTTGGCTCTATGGCCCGGGACCACTCTGTGGTCTGTCTCCCCATCCCAGCTCAGCCCCACTGGGAGGCACTTCACCTGGAAACATCCCCCCCAGGGCCAGCTGCCTTTGTGTTTCAGCAGCTGCTCCCCAGTCACAGCACATCATCAGCGCTAGTTCCCTGGAACACTCTTAGGATCATAGGAAAGTAAGGCTGGAAGGGGCTTGCAAGGATGTCTACTTTAGCCCCTGCTCAGGGGAGGATCATCCCTGACTAAATCATCCTAGTCAAGTGCCTGCTCTTGAAAATTTCCAGAGATGGAGCTGCCACAACTTCTCTAGGGAGCCTATTCCAATACTTGACCACCCTTATAGTCACCAAGTTCCTCCTAATCTCCAACCTAATTCCTCTGCTGTGGCTTGAGTCAGTTGCTCCTAATTTTGTCCCCTCTAGCCACAGAGAATAGTCTATCTCCAGTCTTTCTTTAATCACCTTTCAGGTATTTGAAGACGGTTATCAAAATCACACCCCACCCCTGTCTTCTCTTCCTCAGATAAATAACCCTAGTTCTTTCAGTCTTTCCGCATGAATCTTGCCTCCCAGGCCCCTAATCACTTTTGTCATTCTGTGCTGGACTCTTTCCAACCAGTCCACATCCTTCTTGAAGTGTGGGGCCCAAAACTGGAGACACTGCTCCAGGTGAAGCCTCACCAGTACTGAATAGAGTGGAATAATCACTTCCCTTGCCTTGCAGATGACACTCCTGTTAATACAACCCAGAATTGTATTGCCTTTTTTTGCTACAAGAGTACATTGTTGGTTCATATTCAGTTAGGGTCCAGTGTAACCCCCCAGGGCCTTCTCTACAGTACTTCAGCCTAGCCAGTCATTCCCCAGTCTATATTTGTGCATGCAATCATTCTATTTCAAGCGCAGGCTTTTGCCCTACCCTCCAGAGCATCTGTGGCTCCACCCAAAAATGGCAAATTCACTGACTCCTCATCTCCATCAACCATGAGCCTCTGACATTTCCTCCTAGGCAACCCATGTGAACTAGTTTTTAGGCCTGCCTTATCTGTGAAATGGGATTTATGGGTAGTTCAGGACCCTCAACTGAGACACAAGCTATTTAACCTTGTTCACAGCATTACTAAACCTAGAGTAACAATTCAAAGTTGTTCAACACAGGGCAGTGGGTCCTCTCCAGCCTCTGTCTGAAAGATGTGTCCTTAGGTCTTGGGAAGTCCACATGACAAGGCGAGCTTCAGGAATTATTGCTAGCTGGCATACTACTATTGAGGCCATTTTAATGCAAATAGACTTATTAATATTAATCACCTACCGCTTCCCTGTTTTGACTCTGTTTTTGGAGCACTTTCAAAGAGTTTCAGATTAAATGCATAGCTGTGTATTTCTGTGTAGGCAGGTGTCTCTAATCTCAAGGATGGAAGTGGTGCCTGCGGTTCTGCCTGGGCCCAGCCCATGGCACTGCCGCTTCTCTAGGCTGAGGCCTGTACATATGTAGGGCCAGGCCCTGTTGCCAGCAAGTTCTGAAGCACTGTAGCGTTCCCCTATGTTTGGAATAAGAAATAGCTAAGCCAGGGATATGCACAGGGGGCAGGGCGGCCATTAGGGACCCAATCCTTGTTGGGGCAGTGCAGCCCTGGCCCCTTCCCTGCCCCTGCTCCAAGGTATGTGTGCACCTACCGCCAGCAACAAGCTGGGCCAGGACTCTGTGAACCCTGATGCAGCTGCTTGCAGCCTCCCCACTGCCTGCTGTGAGCAGCCCAGGCTCTGTGGCAGGTGGCAGGGGCCTGCCCATAGCCCTGACACAGCCAAAACAGGCTTGCCCAGAGCCTGCCTCCTGGCTCTGGCAGGCAGCCAGGAGGTTGCAAGCAGATACATTGGGGTCTGCAGAGCTCCAGCTTGGCTTGTTGCTGGTGGCAGGTGCATGCATGCCTCAGGACAGATGGCAGGGAAGGGGCTGGGTCCTCACTGCCACAGCAAGGATCGGGCCCCTCGTGGCTCCCCCACCATCTGCCCCTGACACACCAACATCTTACAAGTTGAGGTTGCAGGTGTTTTTGGCACTGCCCAAAAATGTTGCCGACCCCTGAACTAAGCTGATCTCTGGGGAAGAACTCTCTAGCACACAACATACCAGATACTCCTATCCTTCACTCCCACTACACATACACACACCACACTTCCCTTATCCAACACACACCTCCACCCCCAAAAGGTAATACTGTCAGCCTGCATATACAGCTCTCCAATACCCACCACCCACCCTACATACACCTCTCCATTCCACTCCCCTCCCCCTCCACCAGGGGCGACGCGTAGGGGGTGCACACAGGTGCACGCGCACCCCCTGCGTGCAGCAATGCACCCCCTGCAAAAAGGCGACAGTTCCTAATTGCCCCTGGCCACCGCTGCCGGAAGCACCTGCGGGTGGTCACCGACCATTGGTCAGTGCTCACCACCCCCCCCCCCCGCCCGCCAACAGTGCGGGCGGCATCTGTGGAAGCTCCCCACTCATTGCCGCCATGCTCCCGCTGGCACAGCTGTGGCCCCCCAGCCGCCGGGGGCACGTGCCCTTCATGCCCTCCAAACACACCCTTCTCTAACCACCCCATAACCATGACACCCCATAACACACACCCCTCTCTAACCACCCCATACACCAAGCCTTCCTTAGCCCCAGGAGTGTTTATCAAACAGGATGGAGCCTGGATTGTCCTTTCTGACTCTTCCGATGTCCCAGGTCCTTCATTTTATGCTGTCTCTTTTTTGTGTCCCTCTCCCTCTCCTTCCCAGTTACATGCTTCCCCCTTGGGTTTGAGCAGCCAAGACAGCATCTCCTGGTGTAGAGAGCTCCCTTTCAAGCATGATAGTGCAGAGTGGCAAGCAGTGGCTGCTGGGGGCTGGGACATTAGGCACTTTGCAGGGCCCCACGTGTGCAGCTTGTGCAGCCTGCTGATTTATGCAGGCTCTGGGAATAGCCAGACAGGCAGCTCCAGCAGACCACGGACGTTTCAGAGCAGAGACACAGTGTAATCGATGGGCTGACAGTGAGTGGAAGTGGCAGCCAGGATCTGTAGGGATGAGATCTGGAGTCACAGACAGCAAAGTCCCACCACTCATGCAGGTTTCTAACCTGTGTACAGGACCTCCACCTGACACAGGAGGTACATGGTCCCACTAGGGGGAATGCCATACTGGATCTGGTATTGGCAATGGGGGATGACATGCTAGGGGACCTACAGATTGGTAGCCATTTGGGGGACAGTGATCACCTAATAATAGAATTCACCATAAGACGGCGAGTGGGTAAGGTAACTAGTAGGGTGAAAGTGCTAGACTTTAGGAAAGCTGATCTCAATGCACTCAGGCGATTAGTCAAGGACACACTGCAGAGTAGGAGTTTTGAAGGGATGGGAGCCCAAGAAGGGTGGCTGTGCCTTAAGGAAACGATCCTTCGGGCACAAAGCAAGACGATCCCCGAGCGAGGCAAAAAAGGGAAAGGGGCCAGGAGGCTTCCATGGCTGACCAGAGAAATCCAGGGCAGCCTAAGGGCCAAAAGGGGAGCACATAAAAAGTGGAAACAATGTGAGATCACTAAAGATGAATATACCTCCTCTGCTCGTGCTTGTAGGGAGGCAGTTAGGCGGGCCAAAGCTACCATGGAGCTGAGGATGGCAAACCAAGTAAAAGACAATAAGAAATTGTTTTTTAGATATATAGGGAGTAAAAGGAAGGCCCAGGGAGGAATAGGACCCCTGCTAAATGGGCAGAAACAATTGGTGACAGACAGGGGGGGACAAGGCTGAACTCCTCAACGAGTTCTTTGCCTCAGTGTTCCTAAGCGAGGGGCACGACAAGTCTCTCACTGGGGTTGTAGAGAGGCAGCAGCATGGCACCAGACTTCCATGTGTAGATCCTGAGGTGGTGCAGAGTCATTTGGAAGAACTGGATGCCTTTAAGTCGGCAGGCCCGGATGAGCTCAATCCGAGGGTGCTGAAGGCACTGGCCAACATCATTGCAGAGCCACTGGCGGGAATATTCGAACGCTCGTGGCGCACGGGCCAAGTCCCGCAGGACTGGAAAAGGGCTAACGTGGTCCCCATTTTCAAAAAGGGGAGGAAGGAGGACCCGGGCAACTATAGGCCAGTCAGTCTCACCTCCATCCTTGGTAAAGTCTTTGAAAAAATTATCAAGGCTCACATTTGTGAGAGCCCAGCAGGGAAAATTATACTGAGGGGAAACCAGCACGGGTTTGTGGCGGGCAGATCGTGCCTGACCAATCTAGTCTCTTTCTATGACCAGGTTACGAAACGCCTGGACACAGGAGGAGGGGTGGATGTCGTATACTTAGACTTCAGGAAGGCCTTCGATACGGTATCCCACCCCATACTGGTGAACAAGTTAAGAGGCTGTGACGTGGATGACTACACAGTCCGGTGGGTGGTGAATTGGCTGGAGGGTCGCACCCAGAGAGTCGTGGTGGATGGGTCGGTCTCGACCTGGAAGAGTGTGGGCAGTGGGGTCCCGCAGGGCTCGGTCTTTGGACCGATACTCTTCAATGTCTTCATCAGTGACTTGGACGAGGGAGTGAAATGTACTCTGTCCAAGTTTGCAGATGACACAAAGCTATGGGGAGAAGTGGACACGCTGGAGGGCAGGGAACAGCTGCAGGCAGACCTGGATAGGTTGCACAAGTGGGCAGAAAACAACAGGATGCAGTTCAACAAGGAGAAATGCAAAGTGCTGCACCTAGGGAGGAAAAATGTCCAGCACACCTACAGCCTAGGGAATGACCTGCTGGGTGGCACAGAGGTGGAAAGGGATCTTGGAGTCCTAGTGGACTCCAAGATGAACATGAGTCGGCAGTGTGACGAAGTCATCAAAAAAGCCAATGGCACTTTATCGTGCATCAGAGATGCATGACGAATAGGTCCAAGGAGGTGATACTTCCCCTCTATCGGGCGCTGGTCAGACCGCAGTTGGAGTACTGTGTGCAATTCTGGGCGCCACACTTCAAGAAGGATGCGGATAACCTGGAGAGGGTCCAGAGAAGGGCCACTCGTATGGTCAAGGGCCTGCAGACCAAGCCCTACGAGGAGAGACTAGAGAAACTGGACCTTTTCAGCCTCCGCAAGAGAAGGTTGAGAGGCGACCTTGTGGCTGCCTATAAGTTCATCACGGGGGCACAGAAGGGAATTGGTGAGTATTTATTCACCAAGGCGCCCCAGGGGGTTACAAGAAACAATGGCCACAAGCTAGCAGAGAGCAGATTTAGATTGGACATTAGGAAGAACTTCTTCACAGTTCGAGTGGCCAAGGTCTGGAACGGGCTCCCAAGGGAGGTGGTGCTCTCCCCTACCCTGGGGGTCTGCAAGAGGAGGTTAGATGAGTATCTAGCTGGGGTCATCTAGACCCAGCACTCTTTCCTGCTTATGCAAGGGGTTGGACTCGATGATCTATTGAGGTTCCTTCCAACCCTAACATCTGTGAATTTATGAATCTCCCAGTGGTGACAATGAATGGAGAAGGGCTTGGATAGATAGCTCCAGACCAGTCAAAACAGGCTGGAAATGGGATGGGGGCTCATAGCCCAACACCAGCCTGGGGGGCCTGGCATGTTGTACAGTTTGGATTAGAGCTGATATTTCCTGCTGGGGCAAATTCCACCCTGCCTTATACCCCGGTGCTACTCACTGTCCACCCAGTTCATCACTGCTCAGCTTGCTCTCCTGGTTCTCTGAGGCCTGACCTTATCATCCTCCACCTCAAACCTTTGTATCCTCCCTGCAGTCGCACTGGGTGACCCTCTGGACAAGCTGCACTAGGTCACTTTCGACTCAGGTTGACTCACATGATCACAAGCATAATCGATGGACAATCCCCACCCCTTCAAATCCTCCCACTGCCATAGGTGCTGGCATTATACTGTCTCTGCCTGGAAAGTGCTAGCCATGGTAGTGGCCATGTTTTGGGTCTGTCAGGCCCTGTCTCTATCCTTCTGTACAGACAAGGGCAAGTGTCAGCACTTGGGTCTCAGGGACAAGACACACCCTTCTCTGCATGATGCTTAAAGGTCTGACTCACAGGGAGACTAACTCATTCCCTATGGACCCTTACCAGGGTCTTCTTTCTTTCAAGGAGGACAGTAGCTTTCTTTCAGCTGGGGAAAGAGTCCCTGCTCTATCCAATCACAGACCCAGAGAAAGGCAGAGGGCCCCTTCTGTGATATTTTAAGCTCCTTGATGGTTTATTATAGAACTTTCAAACTTCAGAACAGCAAGGGCCACAGCAAGGGAAGGAGGATCCAGGCAACTATAGGCCAGTCAGTCTCACCTCCATCCTTGGCAAAGTCTTTGAAAAGATTATTAAGGCTCATATATGCGAGAGCCCAGCAGGAAAAAATATGCTGAGGGGAAACCAGCACAGGTTTCGTAGCAGGTAGATCATGCCTGACTAATCTAGTCTCTTTTTATGACCAGGTTACAAAACACCTGGACGCAGAAGTAGGGGTTGACATCGTCTACTTAGACTTCAGGAAGGCCTTCGATACAGTATCCCACCCCATACTGGTGAACAAATTAAGAGGCTGTGACTTGGATGATTACACAGTCCGGTGGATGGCAAATTGGCTTGAGGGTCACACCCAGAGAGTGGTGGTGCATGGGTTGGTATCGAACTGGAAGGACGTGGGCAGTGGGGTCCCGCAGGGCTCGGTCCTTGGACCATTACTCTTCAATGTCTTCATCAGTGACTTGGACGAGAGAGTGAAGTGTACTCTGTCCAAGTTTGCGGATGATACAAAACTGTGGGGAGAAGTGGACACACTGGAGGGCGGGGAACAACTACAAGCAGACCTGGACAGGTTGGACATATGGGCAGAAAACAATAGAATGCAATTCAATGAGGAGAAATGTAAAGTGCTGCACCGAGGGAGGAAAAATGTCCAACACACCTACTGCCTAGGAAATGACCTGCTCAGTAGCATGGAAGCGGAAAGGGATCTTGGAGTCCTAGTGGACTCCAAGATGAACATGAGTCGGCAGTGTGATGAAGTCATCAGAAAAGCTAACTGCATTTTATCTTGCATCAGCCGATGCATGACAAACAGAGCCAAGGAGGTGATGCTTCCCCTCTATCGGGCGCTGGTCAGACCGCAGTTGGAGTACTGCGTGCAGTTTAGGGCGCCGCACTTCAAGAGGGATGTGGATAACCTGGAGAGGGTCCAGAGAAGGGCCACTTGTATGGTTAAGGGCTTGCAG
This sequence comes from Alligator mississippiensis, assembly GCF_030867095.1. Lineage (NCBI taxonomy): Eukaryota > Metazoa > Chordata > Crocodylia > Alligatoridae > Alligator > Alligator mississippiensis. The sequence goes on along the minus strand of NC_081837.1, from coordinate 17,075,422 downwards.
GCCAGGCCCTACAAGGAGAGACTAGGGCACCTGGGCCTCTTCAGCCTCCGCAAGAGAAGGTTGAGAGGCGAACTTGTGGCTGCCTATAAATTCATCATGGGAGCGCAGAGGAGAATTGGTGAGGCTCTACTCACCAAGGCGCCCCTGGGGGGTCACAAGAAATAATGGCCCTAAGCTAGCAGAGAGCAGATTTAGACTGGACATTAGGAGGAACTTCTTCACAGTTAGAGTGGCCAGGGTCTGGAACGGGCTCCCAAGGGAGGTGGTGCTCTCCCCTACCTTGGGGGTCTTCAAGAGGAGGTTAGATGGGCATCTGGCTGTGGTCATCTGAACCCAGCACACTTTCCTGCCTATGCAGGGGGTCAGACTTGATGATCTATTGAGGTCCCTTCCGCCCTAACATCTATGAATCTACGTGCGGGACGCATGCCTCAGGGGCCACATGCCCTGTGAGCTCCTGGGACCCCTACCACATGTAGTTCCTTGTCACACGAGCAGTGCGAGCCAACCCTGCTGCTACCACTACACAGGTGAGCTCCCCCCAACCCCTCTCCTCTCCACCAATGCTGTGCAACCATCTGTCTGAGCACACCTGCCAAGCCCCAAGCGAGGCCAGGTGCTGAGCATACATGTAGTGAGAGGTACTCTGCACAGGCTGATGGAGGGGAAAGAGGAAAAACTGAGGCACAGGGAGGGGAGACACAACTTGTCCAATGGCACCTGGAAGGCCAGTGGTAGGACTGGGAAGGGATACCAGGTGTTCCCTGGGGCTAGTGGCCTGTTCATTAGACAACAGTGCCGCAAAGCTACAGCTCCTGCCTGGAGCAGATCTCTCCACAGGCAAGCTGTGCAAGGCACTTTTGTTTCCCAGCAGAGGTAGTTTTCAGGGGATCTCCCATGTCTTGTGTGGTGGTGACATAAACCAGCTGTGAGCATTCATTAGAGGGGAAGCTGATTGGATGTGACTGGAACCACCATCTACATGTGCTTGAGTGCTCAGTTAGGGTGTCTGGGGACAGTGTGAACCAGAGCAGGGAACCTGTGGGACCAAGGATGTCCCAGTGTTCCTATCTGTGCCTTTGGCCTTTCTCCTTTCTTTTCCTTCTGCTCCTGCCAAATACCTGGGGCCAGATTGGAAACTGATATAAAATAGTGCAGCTCCCCTTATCTGCGCCCCTACAGTGACTCTGTATAATGCCCAGCTGCTGCAGAGTGCCACTGGAACCAGTGAACCTGACCCCAGGTGGGTACCCATCACCTGAAGCTGTGGGCCAGATTCCCATGTGGTGTAAATCAGCCACAGGTCTGCTGGAGACAGACAGGGTCAGTTAACTGGTGTCAATCTCCATAGTGCTTTGGGGGGTTATGGGGGGTTATCCTGGAAAGGCCTGGTTGCCAGGCTGGGGCCGGAGAGGTGAAGATATAGACAGGGCTGGTTCACTGATATGATACAGGCTGACAGCTTTCTGGGACTCCCACCACTGTGCTGACGAGGGCCTTGCTCTGGTTGGGAAGTGACTGGTGAAATTTTCACATATAAACCAGGTCTGAGAACAGGAGTGCTCAAGCCCAGCACAATATCCTGCACTTGGAGGCAGCCAGTGTTTTGCTGGGCCTGAGAAAACAGCTTTCAGTGGAGTCTTTATCTGCCCCTCAGGAGAACTGGAAACACAAGAACAACCTCATTGGACAGGCCAGTGGGTTCATCTGGTGCCAGCAGTGGCTGGGACTAGGAGTTTCTGGGAAACTAGTGTTATGACTATGAGTAATATGCCCGGGGGAAGCTCCTACCTAATCCTCAATGGATAGACAGTGGTTAGGCCCCAGTGTTAGATGTTTTATGTCCTTTCCAAGGCTCTTGGTTAAACTTATGACTGTTCCTCTTGCTATTCTTATTCTTCACCTAAATGTCATCCTGCCTAAGTAGTCATACCTGGGCCACATGCAATGCCTGTGAGTCTCTGAAAATGGGGAGAAAAACTATATTTTAAAAGAATGAACAAAACTCCCTTGGTCCTCTGTCCCCAGGGAGTTTTCTCAAGGTGGCACCAGCCACTTCAAGCCATGCCCATGTCCTGCAAGCCCTCTCTTCAGAGTGGGTCCCTAATAGGCAGTTACCTTTCGGCAGCTGCTAGCTTTGGAGCCAGCTCTGTTTTCATTTTGATGTAGATTTTAAAGTGCCATCAGTGCCGGATGAGTCCCTGTCCACGCCGCCTGGCCCCCAGCCACCACCCCGGTGTTCAGACTCCCACCCTCACCGGCTCCCTTTTATCTGACAGTCACCATGAAACACCTCTCAGCCAGGGAAACATTTTCATATTACTCTTCTCCTCCAGTTGCGGCACTTCAGAGAGCTGGGGAGGGAGCGGGCCGAGCAGAGCTCCACACCTTATTTATTCAAGCCCATGCCATGACTAAGTAACATCCTCTCCCTGTCCTGTCATGCTGATTAGACAAACTGTTACTGAGCCCTGGCCTGCAGATGCCAGGCTGCGCTTGTGTGGAGACAGCTGCTTTGCCAGCAACAAGCTTTAAACTAACAACAAAAACCCAAGATGAAGGCTCCAAACCTGGATTGGCACCTGCGACCCACAGAGCAGGTTACTGAGCAGCACCAGCTGCCTGAGTGGGACTGTACTGGGGGGCCGAGTTGCACTCAGGAGTGGTGGCCAGGACCTGGGAGGGCCTGATGCAAGGGGAATTCTGGGGTACTTTGGGTTCTGACAGGTGATAAATTCATCTGGACAGAGGCTTCAGCATAAGCCTCATGCCTAGCCAACACTGGCTGTCTGCCCAGACAGGGCCTTGTGGAGAGATGGTATTAACTGGGAGTCCCCTTGTCTCCCGTCTGGTGCAAGAGGGGGATGGGGAGAGATGGCCTGAAGACAGGATCCGTAGATCTTCAAACTTTGGGGAGGCCCAGAGTTTGAACTGAACGTCTCAGCTGTTTTCGGTGTCAGATCCCTGTGTGGTGTCACACAGAACCCACCTCCTGAGGTCAGTGAAGCTGGTGTCGCCTCTCTCTAGTGGACTAAACCAAAAAACCAAGGGTCTGGGGCAGCAGCTGTAGCAGATCCCTAGTTCTGTGTGCAGATAGACTAACAAGATGCAGAAAGAACAGATTGACAGGGTTACACCAGGAAACTGAACCCTCAGGGAAAGCAAAGAAAGCCAGGATGCTTAGTCAAAATAAAACAAGAGAGTGGAGTAATGCTGACCAATCCTTCCAGCAATAGAGAGATGGAGCTGCACCCCCTCAGTGAGGGGACAGGGCTCTGCATAAACTCCAAGGGCTCCTGGGGTGCTCTTCAGGCCAGAACTGTTTGTCAGACCCCGCTGCTACCGCAACACTGAAATTAAGGCCATTGTACAGCTGAGGATCAGGCCTTGTGTGTTCAGCACCTGCAACTAAGGACAGCCATTGCTGTCATTCAGCCCTCCCACGTGGCTTTCCTAGATGTGTCTCTGGATTAGCAAATGCACTAGACTGTAAGATCGCAGCCACCAGCTCCCCCTTTCTCATGGAGCAGGGAGCCTACCCACAAGGTCCAGAGGGAGGAATCCTGTTACCTGTCTGCGCCAGGCAGTCAGCCACTGGCGTCTCTGTTCCTACCCACTGTCCTACAATGCTGCTGGGCACTGAGCCACAACAAGCAGTTCTGCAGCAGAGGTAGGGGCAGAAGTGCCTCCTTAGATCCAGATGAGGTGGCTGCACCACAAAAGTCTTCAATGTGCAGGGAAAGGCCTCTCAGATCCCAGTAAACCCATAGCAGGGGCAGAGCTGAGAGGCTTAGAGCTGGCAAAAGGTCCTGCAGGCTCAGCTTCTTTTTTTTGGCCCCACAGCTATCACAGGCCATGAGAGCATGAGCTTCCCTCATCCCACTCTAGCCTGACGGGAGGAGAAGCGGATGCTGCGGACAGAAATGATGCTGCCTTGAAGAGGGGATTGGAGGTCACTCAGGAGGTTGCTTAGGTTCACAGGAGGTTTCTGGGTGACCTCCTGACATCCCTTTCATCCCTGTACTGCAAGAGTGCCTGGAGACCCCACCCTATTGAGATCGGGGCTTCATTGTACATAAACATGGAGACAAGCCTGAGAAATGGTAGGCAGAGAGAGTGTGGCCAAGTCACAGATAGCTAAAGCTCCCTGAAATTAGTGGGGTTAGACATCTTGATACATTTAAATTCCTGGCCTTAGGGCTGTGGTTTAAATACCTGACTTGCCTGAGGTTACCTGGGGTGTCTGTGGCAGAGATGGATATTCAACCCCAGCCATAAGGCGACATTTCTCTTAGTCCTTTCTCTTCTGAAAATCCCCATGGCAGGGAACACTCAGGGGCTGGTTCACTGCATGGGCACTAAGGTCTGCATCTTGCCTTAGATCTGTCCCCCACCTGCCTGGAGCCCCATATGAGAGGCAGGATGAGGTTTCAGAGGGAGCCGCAGAGCCCAGTGAGCTGCTCCATTATTGAAGAGCAATGCGGCCCGACCCCATGAAAGATTCACAAGGGCCCAAGTGCCTGGCTAAGCTGAGGGAAAAGTAGTCCCACTGCCTCTGTTCAAACTCCTGCCTAGTGCAAAGTGGAATGCTTCAGCCCAAGACATTCCTTGCTAAGCAGAGACCATGTTGGTGCTGGGAGATGGGGTAGGCTGCCTTTCTCCACCTCTCCCTCCCTGCCTATTCCAGGCATTCATGCTGATGCCACAGCAGGACATGCACACACACACATACACATGTGCACATGCACATATGTGCGTGTGCATGTGCACACATACATAGATTCCTGGAAGAACTCTGGCTCTGCTGCTCTTGTCTACTGTTTCTGAGGTGCAGGCCACATAAACACAGAAAAGTACTTGCCACAACCACTACATGACACTGGCATGACTCCACAGTACTCTCCACTGCAGGGTGCTTCACACCATCTGGCCTGCGGTGACCTCTCTAATAACAAGAGACTCCAGAGATGTTTTTCAGGATTGGGGACAGTTACAGAATTGTACACTGGAGTTACAGAATTGGGGCCTGAGCCAGCTGAGCACGTGCTTAACTTGAATGCCAGAGGAGCCATATGGACTTCCATGGCATGAAGCAGTGACTTCAATGGAGCTAGGCAAGAACTCAAGTAGCCTTTGCTGGATTGGGATCTTAGATCATAAAATAATAATGGACAATATAGTTATAACGGAGAAGCAGAAAGAGGAAATGGAGAGCGGTAAAGAGAGGGTTTCCAGATGAGAGATAAACCCCGATGGGAAGCTGCTGAGAGGCAGGGAGACCGTCTTTGATGGGATGAGATGCAGAGGAAAAGACTCTCACACCAGCCATAGTGTGACTGGGTCTGGGAAGGATCATGTAGTGGTGATCAGAGATTCATTCCTTAACTGGCCAGACCAGCCAGATTTTTTAAAAAAGCATTCCTGCTCTCCTCACAGATACCCTATGAGCCGAAAAGGAAGCAATATCTGTCGCACAAGGAATTGGTTAGGGATTCTCAGCTCTATTTTTGGTACCTGCAAATTCAGTTACAGAGAGACATTAGCTGAGGAATGGGTGTCTGTTGCACTTGTATTGCGTGTGATACGGTCAAACACTTCACAGACACCTACTGATTCAGCCCAGAGTGCCAGGAAGTAGAGGAATGGTTGTATCCATTCAGTTCCCAGAACTGAGGCCAGCAGGTTAAGTGACTCACCAGAGCACAGGCCTTCTCTCTACTGAGAGCTGCATTAGTGTGACTAATAATATCAGTTTAAACCAGTTGGTTAAACTGCTGCAAAAGGCCATTTTATTTTGGTTTAATGTTGATTTATCTTAAGTCAGTCAGCTTTGAATTCAAGGAACCTTGCCTAACCCTTAGTTAACTTATGCTGGAGGTTTAAACTGGAGCAAACCTGCAAATCTGTAAATGCTCTTACTCCACACTGGGCACATCTCATGGGGCTGCTGTGACCCAGCTCAATGAACTGTGGCCCCAGTGCATATATAAACTGCACACCCAGAAACTTCCCAAGAGCAATAAACTGGGGAACAATAAGCTCCATAATTTATTGCTGTGCGTTAATGGCTCATGTAGACATGCTCATTGAGTAGCTTTTTCAGTTTACTTTAAACCAGTTACCAAAATACTAAGCTGAAATAAGCCTCTCATAAACTGAGGTGAGAGCAGCCACCCAACTAAACCAATGCCCATTTATGCATGTGAAATCTGACCTCCGGATTAGCGCACCATTCTCCTAGGGTTGTGCTCCAAGCACTCAACATAGAGATCTTCTTTTGTCTACTCTGCACTCAGACCTCCCTGTCAGCTCCCTCTTCCCACCCCCCTTCATGTCTGTGAGTTACAGCCCTCCTCTTCAAAACCCTGCCGACTACCTTCCAAGTTCAGAGCCCCGGCTTTCTACATCTGCATTGCTTTTGAAGTGAGATGAATAGGAATTATTTATTTCCTAATTACCAGAACTTCTACACTTAGGGCCAAATCCTGGAAGGTTGCTGAGCATCTGTCACTCACTGTTAGTGCCCTGCACTCTTCAACATCTGGCCCTTAGGAATGAATCCCAGGAAAATTAGCATTTACAGGTGAAATTTCATTATAGGCTGGCAAGACAAAAAGCTCATTGTTAACAGAAGGCAGGAACTGAATGAGTTTTCTGCCTCCTCTCCCACTGCATGAGTGCATTAGCAAAGAAGGTGTGTCATCAACTAACCTGCCTCGCAGACAGCTCGCTTTCCAGGATGGTCTTTGTTCATCCTACAGCCCTCTTGTTTTAGGACTGTGACAAGCTGGTTTAGATTCTTAGCCCTTCTTTGAATCATCCATTTTTTAACAGATGAAATTCATCCTTAAAAGGAGGAACCAATCACTCTGAAATCTCTTTACCCTGTTAAAGCCAAGCAATGTCCATACTTCAGAAACTGTCCCCTTGGCAATCACTGATTGAACCCTTCTGGCAGCCCCACCAGAAAGGACAAGGCTTGAATGGGCATTGGAACGGCCTTCCATAATCAGCTATTTCAGTTCATACCTGTGACCTGGCAGGGATGGCCGTTGACTGTCTGTGGATGTTAAGAATTCCAGCTTCCAGGGCTGCTGGGCTGGTACCTTTGGAGCCCACAGATACGGCATGTGCTCTGAACGGGAGAAGACCAGAATGAAGCATGTGACTGGTACAGATGGTGACTCTCAAAACCTTTGAATCCAGGTGTTGGTACAGTCATAGGCTCTTTGAATTCTACATCTCTCAACTAGAGCATTGTGTTATGTGACCTTCTTGTTGCTTTGTGGAGGGCAGAAGCTCCCTCTTCCAGATTGAGCAGAGCATTAACTACAGCAGGTCTGAAAATTTCTCACTATTTTTTTTTGGGCTAGAAAAACTGAGCTCGTGAAAAGAGAAATGTGTCAGTATCAAAGCCAAAAGGCAGATAAGTAGAGAGAGAGAGGGAGAGAAAGAAAAGGTGAGACAAGGTCCCAACAAAAAACAGATAAGCCCAAACCAAACTTGTTTGGGGGGAAAAAAATGAGGAATGCATTTCACTAGGGTCAGAATATTCCATGTGGATACCTGCAGAATGAATGTTTTGATTTTGTGTTGTAAAACAGCGTTCAGAATTGTTTCTATTTTACACTATAAAAAATATGAACAAATTAAATGTCAAAATGAAAATGAGGCATTTTACAATGACAGAAACAAAATGTTTCATAGAATTTTAGAATCATAGAAAACGAGGGTTGGAGGGACCTCAGGCGGCCATCTAGTCCAACCCCCTGCTCCAAGGAGAGCCATCCCCAACTAGATCATTTCAGACAAGGCTTGTCTAGCGAGGTCTTAAAAACCTCCAAGGATGGAGACTCCACAACCTCTCTGGGTAGCCTGTTCCAGTATTTTACTACCCTCCTATCTTTACTACCCTCCTGATTTCAGTGAAAGCTAAAAGTTTTCCCCACCTTAGAATTTCACTCTATGGGAAAATTCAAGCATACCTTGTTTTTGATTGGAAACAAATTTAATTTTCCCACAAACTAAAAATTCTAGTTCCCACCCAGCTCTATGGCTCACGATTTCTGCCTCCAATCCCTGAGGTGCTGCTGAGCACAGACAACTCCAGGGATGATGGACTGTAGTTGAGTCACACACTCCCATTAAACTTGCCCTGCAGAAAGGCTGTGTGTCCCCAGCTTGGAGAGCGGGAGAGGGAAATTGCTTTTCCATTTGTCACTTGCTCAGAGAATAATTGAGGAGATGATGTAAAATAAACAATCTGGACAGTGTGTCTAGGATTGCTGCAAGGTTACCTATGCATTGCTGCTTGCCTCATTGAGACAGCAGCAGACAGTGCCTGGAGGCAGCAGCAATGGGAGATGTGGCACTTGACTCTGTGGAGAAGGAGTGAAGAGAGGAAGGGGGAATGGGGTGCAGGGGTGAGGAGAAAAGGGGGAGCTGGGGCTTTTCCAGTAGGCTTGCCTGCCTCTCCCTCAAGGTTAAACCATCCCAAGGATGGGATTTTATACTGGGAATGCCTCAGCCTGTGCCTGGGGTGAAAGGTCCCTTGGCACCTCCTGAGAGAAGTGGAATCTCCTCGGGTAGCAAACCAGAAGACCTCCCCACTCAGCAGGACCTGCCTCCAGGGTGAATGAACTTCATGAGGAAGGGGTTGACTCAGAAATGACCTTACCAGAGACCTTGGGCAAGTCTTGGTTCCACACTTTTAATATGAGGATGATAATATACTCTCTCTAGTTGTTATAATGCAGTAATGTCCCCACTCCTATGGACTTCAGTGGGTCTTGACCATGGTGCCATATCCTGCTGCCCTTTGCTCTGGAGCTAAAAAGCGAGCCAGCCCCCTGCCTCCAGGAGCTAAGGTGGCGGCAGCTCTGAGGCATTACATGGCAGTCTGAGGTCTCATTAGAAGCTGCACTAGCAGCATGAGGTGCTGGCATTAGGAGGAGACAGCATCATCACACTACAGCCTTTCAGGAATGGTTCAGGCATTGAGGGCTGAATGAAATGGGGGTCCAGTCTGGCCAGTTTATCCCTTTCATTTTGCCTTGGCTATCAACCCAGGCCTTGTTTTTTCCCCTATTGATGAAGAGTCACACTGTGGTCCTGGCTTTGGTATTTATGGGGTGATTCTCCCTCGTTTTCAGGAGCCTCTTGGCAGGAACAGGCCATTTCTCTACTCACCTATTGCTGGCTATCACCTCTGGTCCGGGACCTGCTCCTTTGATGTCTTTGCTAGTGGGTTGGTGCTTCCTCACAGGCAGCATGCAGGTGTCTGAATAAGGTTCACTATTCCCTTCTCACTCACTCCACTCCTCTCTAGGCAAGAAGAACCCTTTTGGGTAACCTGTCCATCCCCTCCTCAACTGTGCTTACAAATACTGTTGGGGCTGCATTCACCTTCCATTTGAAAGAGATCACCACACAGGCAGCAAGTCTCCTGAGAGAGTCCCCTGAGCAAGCAGCAGGACACTGGCTTGGGGGACGAGAGACCAGTGTCCTATACAGACCCTACACACCATTGGGCTAGATGTTGCACAAACACTTGGTAAGGCATAGTCCATGCCCCAGTGAGTTCACAATATAAGTGGACAAAACAAAGGATGGGAGAGAAAATGGAGTCCCGGAGAGATAATTTGGTTATGTTTGCACATAGAGCAGGCTGCTGAGATCAGGATGCTTGTTCTGTTTGGTCACTGGGTGACCTTGAACAAGTTGTTTCTCCTCTAAATACCTCTTGTTTCCTGACTGCAACATGTGGAGAATGACACTTTTCCTGCATTGTGAAGTGCTTTGCAACCAAGGCCTGTTTAAGAGCCAGTCTTCTCTGTCCTTAAGTTAAATACACAAGCAGTGTGGTTCCCACTGCCTGCAGAGCACAGACTAATATGCGCTGTGGCCAGGTAGGGCAGAGGAGGCAATGCTGAGTGTGGTATAAAACACTGCAATAGCCATAAACAAACAGGATAGGCCACCTGGGGCAAAACATCAAGCAGGGAAATGGACTCGGCTGCTTAAATGGACCAACAGTTGGCAAGAGAACAAATTTCTTCTAATAATGATGAGGCTTTCTGGTCCCTTTATGAGCCTGACCCATAACAAGCTTGGGGTTGCTTTGCTTTTTAAGTATGCCTTGAATTTGGCACCATCCCATTCTAAATTCAGGCTGATTTTTCTCTCAAAAGTCCTCAGCCCACGCTAGGCAGCTTCTCTCTGTCCCCTGGGTGGTTGTTTGCAGCAAGACACTCCAGCCGTTTTCAGACACTAGCACCAAGTGATTAGTGTCTCTTGTCAATAAGCCTCCAGCAGCCTGAGTCAGCATGTGCCATCCGTGCAGAGCTTGAGCCTGCTTGGGTTGTAGATGCAATGTGGGGACAAGGAAGAGGCTTGTGACAGGAGGGAAGAGGGAGTGGCCTGGGTGTGCAGGGGAGTCAGCCCCTGAAGTTAAGGTGATGGTGGGGTTTGGAGTCACAGCTCCCCACTCAATAGGGTGCAAACCAGGAGCCCGAGGCAGCCAGAGAAACCTTAGCCCGAATGTTTCTCTTCCAAAGCTAAAGATCTGTGCCCTGTGGCTCTTGTTCGGGCAAACTCCAAAAGGCTGCAGTGGATGTTTGAACTGAATAGGGAAGCCAGGATTTGGTCTGCTAACTGTTGACTTTCTCACCCCGGGGCCTAGCTTCAGGAGGACAGCAGGGATAAAGGTGGCTTTGTGACACCTTGCCTCTGCCCATCCCAGAGCTGGCCCAAGCAAACAAAGCCCCAGCCCAGGGACTGCTGTAATTTTCCCCAGGGACAGTGACCCCAGAAACTGTCCCACCCAAAGAACCTTGTCTGCCACCAGCGTGAATGCACTTCTTATGCACCCTGTGATGCCGCTCAGGCCCCTGGAGCATGCCAAGGTTCAGTCCATTTCCAGTAACACAGGTCTACAGCATGAATTCCCTGTCTCAGGAAATGAAGCTTTTGGGAGGGAGGGAGGGAGGGAGGGAGGGAGGGATGAAGCAAGGCTTGTCTTATCTGACCCTTCTCAGGGTATAGGGTGAAAAGGGGACTGCTCACTTTGCTGAGTCCATGCCAGGGCTGGGTGACACTGAACCAATGAGAGTATGAGCCCCATGCTTCAGTCACCCTGTTGCAGACCATGGTGCCCCAAAGAGGGTGCGGTGAGGTACAGAGTAGGAGAAGCTAATACTGTGGCTCTCCTCTCTACCTGCTGGCCAGTGGAGTAGTGCTGTCCTCCACAGGGGTAGCACTATGTGTCCTTCTGCAGGCCAGGGAACCCTCTGAGGCCTGGTCTCTACACAGACAAGGCCAGTGAATGCAACTGAGCAGTAGTGTGCTGTCCTCACTAGTCAGACTGAGTGCTGCCATGCAAGGAAAGTGGAGAGTAGATGTCCAGACATGGAGATTCAGGCACCCTGTATATCCATAGCTTGTGCCCAGTGCTATCTGTGTGACTTAACCTCGCATTCATTTCCTATAGGAAATACATCTGCCCTTGACTGCTCTATTGGAAACCCCATCCAGGGGCCTGCGAGGGCCTCAGCCCAGGGAGGTAGTCCTGGATGTGAGGAACTGTAAGAAGCATGGTGGGAAGAGCAGGGCACAGAGGCAGCATGGAGGTGGCATCAGCGGTAGTGTGTTCCCTTCCATGAGCTCACAGTGAGGCAATGGCATCCCTGACTCTCCCTCTTGCTCCACTCCAGGTACTCCGAAGAGGAGATCCGGCAGAAGGTGGGAACCTTCCGGCAGATGCTAATGGAGAAGGAGGGCGTGCTCACCAGGGAGGATCAGCATGGGCGTCAGATGTGAGTATGGAGAGGCTTGAAGGGGCTTTGGTGGGCAGGAAAGGGGAGTCTGAATTCCTAGCACACCCCTTGGTTTTCTGGCCCGTCCTCTGTGTCAGAATTTCCCCCTTTCAGGACAGGTCTGGATTGGGATCTCTCCAGTTCCCCTATATCACTATAGTCCAGTGCTGACGTAACTCCTAGATTTCACCCTCCAGTCCACACACTAATCCAAATGCTGCCCCTGCCCTTGCAAAGCCTTACCCAGGCCCTTCACTACCATAATTTAGTGGGTCAGATTCTAATCTCCATGACACTGCCACCAATCTGAAGTAATCCCACTGGCACCTATACAGTTAGGGTCAGATCCTGCGCTTACTTAGAGCTGCAGCCATGTACACCCCATTCTGCTGGGTATTCAATATAACTTCATTCACATCCATATCAGTCTAGAATCACCTCACTAGCAGGTTTTGCACCAGGCTGATTTAAATCCAGGGAGACTGCAGTGAGACATGCACATGCATACTCTGGAGCATTTACCCTCCAATTGGTTCCCGTGTAACCAAGGTCGAGAGCTCTCCCAGCGCCATTCCCATCTTATGAGCAGGCGCTTCATTCCTTCAGGCAAGTGGCACAGCATATACACTGATTGCTTAGCTTCTGACATTGCTGTTCCATGCACAGATCCAGGAATATACCTGTCAGTTCTTGGCTGTGCCCTGGATTGATCATGATTTATCTGTGAAATGCTTAATGGCACAGTGAGCGCAGTCAGCAAAGCACATATAATCTATCAGCCTAGAAACCAGGTCACTTGGGACAGGAATAGATCCAGTAGGTTCACTGAATATTAATGCTTCATTAAGGTCAGGAAATCAGGACAATGGGAAAAATACTGCAGCACTGGGAACATCTTTCCTGCAGTCACTTGCAGGGTCCATCATCACAACCAGAAAGCAGCAACAGGCACAGCTTGGAGTGAGCCCATGGTTGAGTCTGACCAAACATCCTGTAGTTTAAGATTGGCATCTTTCTTCTAGAATACACTGAACATTCACCCTCTCTGAGGGCTACTTCATGGCCAAGGGAATCATAGTGGAAGGATTTAGTGGCAAAATACAGGCATAGTCAGTGGGGCATCAGTCCCATTATGCAGCTTGAAAAAACTGAGGCAGGAGGATACAAAGGGACTTGCCCAGGGTGACAAAGCAAGTTAGAGTCGGTGCTGGGATAAGAACCACAATAGTTCCCAGCTGAAGAACCATTAAACAGTGGAATATTGCACCAGATGTAGAAAGTGAATAGAAAGATATCAGCTTGCTTGGAGATCATCAGAATCCTAAATCCCAGGTAATTGATCCCAGCTTTTCTTCTCCATCCCCAAACATCCAGTATTCCCTGTTCCTGAGTACCTGAGCAAGAGGAAGGGAGGAAACCAAGCTAAAATTAACCCCTTGTTTACCAGTGGCTTGATAACATACATGTTTGGCAGATGCAATTGCAAGTTTGCAGAACTCGGGTTTAAGGAGTGAGGTTGAGGGTGGGGAGGGGACAGAGTCTCAGCTGCTATAGATTGGCATCACTCCTGGGCTTCTAATCGTAACCTAGCTCCAGCATGTATATTAGATGGGTTGAAGGGCCTCCCTTTGAGAGCAGTAGAACTAATTCCAGACTTGGAGACATTACCATGAGTTACAAGGGCTGGGAGATTTATATGGTGCATTTTCTAGGCAATGGAGCTGTCTGGCAGTCATTCAGGGTCCTATAAATTTTTCCAGTTGCTGTGCTTCTTTCTCTAAGTTCACTTGAACAATGGATCTTAATTTTAGGCCAATTTTCTTGGGAAATGCCAGGCAGCAGAATTGGTGGCAAGCACAGTCTAGTGTTTAAGTCATAAAACAGCAATCTAATGCATCATGCACCAGCTACCATTGAGTTACCAGGTGTCTTGAAACTGAGTATCACATACAAAAGCAGGGGTTAAAAGGTGTATTCTCTTTCTGGTGTATTCACTTTCTGGCTACAATAAGGAGATGGAGAGTTAGTCATCCCTGCCCCTTCCACATAGACATACTGGCTAATTATCTGTTTCCGGTGCAGAGATTGGTTATTAACTACATTCATGTAGTACCTGGGAGACCTAGTGCAGGACCAGGTTCCCATTGTGCTGCTGCTGTACAGATACCAAGCAAAAGGATAGTCCTTGTCCTAATTTATGGTGATGCTTATTGGTAAAGCAGTGGTGTGGCAGCAGTACCTGCAATCACAGCCCTGGACCCTGCTATGCTCAGCACTGGGAAAACACATCACAGGAAGATGGTCATCCCTGGGCCACATCTGGGAATCAGTGGGAATTGCTGAACTGGGAAAGGGGCCATCCTTCTTGCTATCTAATCAGTTCCAAGATGATCAAGCCAGTCTGAATAAACTGCCAGGATAACAATCAGCCTTAGCACTTCTGGGCCATGCTGGGTCCTCAAAGCACTTTAAAAAGCAATAAAAGGCCTATCCAGACCCCAGCTAACCAGAATGTGAGTGGATTTCCACACAGGGAAAGAAATTCTCCCATCAGGTCATGAAGCAGCAGCAGAGCAATTCCTGGATCCCCACCAAGCATGAGACCAGGACCCCACTGCTCTTCTGACTATGCCCTTCACTCCATCTAGTGCCCTGATGTGCTACTGGCTTCAGAAGATGCACTTTACTGATGCATATGGTGCTGAAATCTGTCTCAGTGTTACCACATGTATTCTTCCCCCCATCCAGGACCTCCCAGGCATGGCAGGACAAGACAAATTTTGTCCACTAATTGATCCTCTCAGTGTTCTTTGTCAGTAGATAAATTAGGGGCATCAGTCCCATTATGCAGCTGGAAAAAACTGAGGCAGGAGGATAGAAAGGGACTTGCCCAGGGTGACAAAGCAAGTTAGAGTCAGTGCTGGGATAAGAACCACAATAGTTCCCAGCTCCTGATCCTCTGCCTAGGGCACTTGAAATACTAATTCCCAGTATGAGAGGGGGCTGTTATATTGCTCTCCTTGCAAAGTGACCATGTATGAGAAGGACTGGATGGATCATGCTGATTCATGAAACATCTGTTTTGTTTGGCAGGTGGAACTGTACCTGGGCCCCTCAGTGTAGGATTCACCCCTCCTTTCTCTGCTTCGTGTTCAACCTTTGCTGCCAAGTACTTTAAATCACTTTTTGGCTGTGAATAGTGCTTTTTAGATATATCCTAGTGGGTGGCAGAAGAGGCAGGGGATGCTACTGACCCAGGAACCAGCTGTGCTTTTTCTAGCTGTGGCCATCTATATTGTGCTACGCAATCTGAAAGTCAAGCTACATTCTTCACACTGGACACCCAAGCTTTAGTGGACTTTCACCTTAATCTGTCTGTGCCTCAGTTCCTCATCGTGTCCCCCCACCCCCCCAGGACCCCACCCCATCACACGGGAATGCTATGAAATCAAATTCATTGGTGTCTCAAAAGCACTCAGACATTATCATGAGTACTGCCCCAGGAAAAGTCTATAAAGGCATTAATTCCTCTGTCCTCAAAGCGGAGTTTGAATTGTGTGCAGTAGAGAAGACCTGGGGATACACTGCAAATGGCAAGGAGCAAGCAAGATGCTGAATTGCATCTTAAGTGAACATCATGAACTGAATGAAGTAGGGATCCCCTGGAAAATAATGGCATGCAATCAGCTAATTAAAGATGGTGTCATTATGCATAGGCACAAAATAGGTGGGTGAATGAAGGCATCTTTAATTGTGGCATGCCTAACTTTGGAATCCTCAGCACTGAAATCTTGATGCTATGCTTTTACCATAGTCTGTCAGTGTGAAGGGCATAATAACAGTGCCTTGCTCTTTGTCTCCAAAACAAGGAAGTCAGTGTCGTTCAGTTTTGAGGCATGGAAGGGTAGGTGACTTGTTCATGGTCATTCAGCAGGCCACTGGCAGCTCCAGGAGTATAGTCCATGCTATACTCTGAAGTCTCAGTCCCACCATACGATGCTGCCTCTCAGTGTCCTTACCCCAACACTCTTCCCTGGACCTATCCAGCCCTGCAACACAGCACAGTTACCAAGGAAGCAAGCCTCCCTCTCCTCTCCTAATGGGCCTCCTGGCAGTACTGAAAAATTATAATGCAGGGTTCAGGGAGAAAAAAGAAACAGATAATCCAGGCAATGAAACCAGGCCCTGAGCAGCTGAGTCAGAGCTAATGGAAGAAAAGCCTCTGATGGGACTATTTTAATAACAGGCTCTGGAAGGGAACACATTGCCTGTGAGCTGTCCACCGTTCTGAATTTTATCTTTCAGGCCAAGCGACACGTTGACAAAATCCAACAAGTAATTATATTTATTTACTCTGTATTTTTTTTAACTATAGAGGCATTCCCTGACCTCCACACATGGGTGGGCAGGAGTCATTTTGAAATGACACAAAACCCAATCACCTAGAAACATGCCATAGGAAAATTGAAGCCAGATAACCTAAGAAAAGTCCTTCTAATACTGGCTGCCTCCCCCGTCTCTCTCTCTCTCTCTCTCTCTCTCTCACTCACTGACAGCTGGCAGAGCCTTCTGGGAGGAATGATAATTTGCAGTAAAGAGGAGGATGTCTCACTTGTATTTTGGGTCCAAAACACCCTGGTTTTTCACTCCTTTCAAACAGGCAATTATTCACTTGACTCTTAATTGGGTTAAACTCCACGAGTGACAGAGATTCATTTGTGCTGAAAGATGCTGGCGCTTGTCACTCCCCATTAAATGCCTTCCGAGGGGAAGCCAGCACAAAGGCAGGCTCTTCTAGAAGAGCATTCATTGGCCTTAATTGAAGTCACCCACAAGAATAAACCCAAGTGGAGGCCCTGCTTATGGCCTGAGCCAGGTCCTGCCAGCTTTGTTACATGCAGCATCCACAGGAAGGGGTTGTGACAGGGGCTGCCATGTTTTATGCAGCTCTGGCAAAGCTTTCCACAGACCTGGGATTATGGCCAATGCTCAGGGCCAGGTTCTGCTACTGGTGTCAATCACAAGTGGATGGAAGCACCACTAGGGAGGAATGGGGAAGGGAACATCAGGTCCACATGAAGCATTTGCCCAGTAAAACCTGTCTCAGACCCTGGCATAGATATGTCACAATCTGAGCAGAGCCATTTTAACCCCTGTAGGCCCCAGATGAAATAATGCCCATCCATGCTACATGCTGTACACAAAGTTCCTACTCCAAAGAGCTTGCAGTTTGAACATGTGCAAGGCAGCCCAAGGGTTAGATATGGAGAACTGAGGCACAGAGATTAAAGGCCAGGCTTTCAGAAGTGCCCTTCTCCTGCATTCTTCTCAGAATGCCTCTGCTCTTGAGAACCTACCCACTTACGTAGGTGCCTAGGAAAAGAACCTGTGGGCAGAACTCTTTGGCATCCTCAGCTCTAAATGACTTGCCTAAGGCCACCCAAGGAGCCAGTAGCAGAGCTTGGAATGGCACCAAGCTTCCCTATAGCTGAGTCCAGTGCCTTAAGCCCAAGATCATCCTCCTGCTCTGTGGTCCAGCCTGTAATGCAGAAGCACTCAACTCATTGCTCCAGGAGCCCCATTGAAGCCTGTGAGTTTGTTCCAGGAGCAAGAACTGCTCAAAGTAATAGAGGGAGTCTCACAGTCCCAGAGTCAGTGCCTCCCTGCTGAATGATCTACAGATGCAAGCACAGAGACTGGGTGCTGAAGAATTCATCCCTTCACATTCCCAAGCAATTCTCTGAGCAGGGAGCATTTGAGTCCAGTGCCAAAGGGCCTGCAAAAGACACCACACATCAATGAAATGAAAATGCTGCTCATTTCTGAGTTGCAGTTGCCTGACGTGGAAGGCAGCCAGCCAGCCTGTTTCATGTCTTGAAGATGGGGCACAGCTGAGGAACATTTTGTTTTTAATCTTTGATGTTTCACCACTGCCATGCGGCCTCAAAAAAACCCCATGGCCGAGCCTTTGCAACTGAAAACTCTCATTTGCTTTTGCATCTCATCATCCAAAAATACTCCCTCCTTTAGAGCCAGATGAAAAGGAAATAAATGCTGTTACTTCCCCCTTTGAATTTGGAGGTTCATTTAAAGTTTTCAGCTCCTTCCCAAGAAGAGGGAGGATTGAAGTAGAACAGAGATGAGGGGATTTAGCTGGGAGGGGGTGGGGAAATGCAGGCAGCTGAGAGAGGGGGAGGAAATGGTAGGAAAGTAGAAACTGGTAGAAGCAATGAGAGGTGAGTTTACTTTGAGGAAGCAGGAAGAGCAACGGGTCAGAGAGGCTAGATAGAGCAGAGGAGGAATAGAGTGGCCAGGGGGAGCTGAGGGAATGGGAGAGGGACAGTGAGGACTGATGGTGCCTGGATGTCAAAGCAACCCACAAAGGCTAGAGTCCAGCAGAGCTGAGTGAAACATAAAGGGCCCTCTCTACCAGACTCAGGCCCAGGTTGGAGGCCAGATAAGGTTTTGAAGCTGACAGAATGAGGTTTTTGGTGAAGCATGTGATCCTACCTTGTGGCGATAAATGATACGTAGGCTGGGGTCCCAGGGTCATGCTGAGGCAATGGGAGGGGGGCTCCCTGGTCAAGGGATCATCCTGGTCCACTTCAGGCTCTTCCTAGCAAGGAAGATGAAGGATAGTTTATAAGCTGGGGCCTTTCTTACTGGCATTGTAGCCAAAGGGTTTGAAGGGAGCAAGACAGACTATCTCATATGCCTTCCATCCTGCTGAGCATACCTTTAGCATATGTCCCTGAAGGGCAACAGTGAGAAGGATCTGTAGAGCAGAAAGGTCCTTGGTCTAGAGCAGTGATGCTCAACCTTTTTTACAAGTAGACCAAACCTTAAAATCAGAAATGGGCTGAGGGCCGCATAGAAAGGCATTTTGCTTCTACATCTTGGTATATCCTAAAAGTAAGTATTTTCAGTACTATGAGAAAGGAAAACATACAGTTTTAGTCATTTTAGATCATTCATGTGAAGTCCAAAGTCCAATATACTGTAGTGCTATTTTACATTTTATAAAAATAAATAAACTTTAAAATAAAGCAGTGCCCTGTTCAGCAGCAGGGATTGAGATGATGAGCCACTAGCTTGCATTAGCCTGCAGGGAGTGGGTTGGCTTCCAGGTGCTTAGTTTTGGTGGGGGATTGCAGGGCCTCAGGCCTGTGGGAGAGGAGGACAGACTGCCCAGCTGGCAGCACTATACCTTACCTCAGCTGCTTACCTTCCCAGTGCCCTACCAGTGTCTCCTGAAGGGGAGCTGTGTGCTTTGGGAATGTGGTGACAGTGGGACCCCACTCTGCCCAAAAGCAGTGGGGCTTTCTCTGAAAGAATGGCCTGCTCTTTGTAGGTGCTGTAGGCAGCCCAGTGCTGTGCCAGAGCCCCGTGGGCATGCGGGCATGGGACCACCAAGGCTAGGTCTCCAGTGCCTTTCCCCTTCCATCTGCCAGAGTTTTTACAGGGATGTGGCACTAAGAAGAGAGCATGGAGGCTATTTACTTCCCTTCCCCTTCAGCTGAATTCAGCAGGAGGAAGCGGGGGGTGAGAGCAGCAGCAGCATTCACATGCACTGACATGCTGGTGACAGGCCATTCACGCTGGCTTTGCAGGGCATATCTGGAGCACACAGGCTGGAGGTTGAGCACCACTGATCTAGAACCATCCCCAGTCCCAAGGCACTGTGTCATGGGCCAGGCTCAGCACTTGTTAAGAAGAGCCATTAAAGCTGGGGTTGTCAGTGAGTCTGGATCATGTGCATGGAGGGTGAAAGCCCCTGAGATGCTCGGGGGCAGGGCATAGAGGTGAGGTTGGCAGGCTACATAGCACCTCCTCATGACTGCAAGGCCTCAGCAGCACAGCCTGGGATCCACACTGCAGCAGTGTCAGCCAGGCCATCCAGGCCATCACAAGAGCAGAGACAAGGAGCCGTCCTCCAGTGCACTCCCTAGTCCCGCTCCCTCTGTGCTGGGGACTGCTGTGCCTTGCAGCAGCATGGCATGGCCTTAGGGTTTGCTTGAGGCCTCTCTCAAATGCGTTGGGGCCCCTCTGCATTTTTCCCAGCCACTAACTCAGCTGTAACGTCATTCCTTCCCTGACCTTCACGGAAGCAAGGCAGGCTAATGGCCCTATCCTCAGTGCGATCTCAGGAGAAACCACCTGCCCTCACAGTTTGTCCACCTGGGTGGGGCTCTGTGTGGGATCTCCACAAGCCACAAAGCAGAGCCTAGATCCAGGTCACCTCAGAGCAGCAGGAGAGAGCAGAGATCCAGCCTCAGTCAGTCCATGGTAAGCCAGCCATGCAGACCAGCTCAAGCTGTCAGGACTCAGGCCCCAGTGCCCTGCACAAAATTGCTGCTCCCCACTACCATTCTGGCCTTTTCCTTCATCTCCACCCCCCCATTCATTTGGCCTCTCTGTACCTCTCCAAAGGGCACAGTGCACAGGCCCAGGCCCCTGGGGTCTAGAGTGCATATACCACTTTGTGAGGAAGTGAGACGCTGCCAGGCAAGTGACTGAATGGAGGTACAGGGGTGGGTTTCAGCTGCATCCATGATCTGCTTTGCCCACATTGGGTACCTGGGTGCAGGACTGGCTCCTGCCAGCCACACTGGCTGCCTGCTCCAGTAGGAGGTCTCCAAGCATGGATGGGATTGCTACCCAGGGGGGTCTCCAGCTCCCAGATTAGCAGCAGCTCCTCATGACAGTCGCCCTCTTTAAATCTTGCCACCTTCAAGGCTGGCTTGCTGCAGCAGCCCAGAGGAAGGCATGTGCCAATGAATAATTCATGGATAATTAGCAGTCATTTATTAATGAAGCTTAGGGCCTGCCTGCACCGCAGCTCAAGGGAAACAACAGGCCAAGAGCATGAAGTCAGCAGAAGCTGATGTGTTTTGCTGATGCCGTCTTCGGCCAACGCGTAGCAAACAGTGTGGTTCAGATCAGAGACATGCTGGGCCAGGGAGAGGCCAGTCCTATGGCTGGCAGTGGCTTCTGAGGTGGGAGAGCTGGGTGCAGGGCTCCGTGTTGCCAACAACCCTCTGCAGGAGCTGGCACATGTCACTCAAGGTCTGACTGGGCTGCTGTGGCTGTTGTGGAGTTCAGCCAGGCCTGAGCCAGCCTGGGTGCTGGGACCAGGCCAGGGGCTGTACTCAACCCTGGTACAGCTGCAGAAACCACCCGAGAAGCTGCTGTGAGAGTGCTGAGCCCACACTGTTTCCAGGCTGCTAGCTAGCTAGGCTCTGTCCATGCCACACTGCAGGGTTGGCTTTCCCATGGCTGTCTGTGCCTCAGTTTCCCACCTTGACAAGGGGCAGGTAGTACCCCTGCCATACCTCACAGACAGGTGGAAAGGAGTCCACCTGAGGTGCTCCCTTGCTTTATAGGGACCCCCCAAGCTCCCCTGCTACTGGCCCCCTATAACACACACATTTGCTGGTCATCCAGATGAGTCACAAATCTCAGCAGCTCCCTTGATATCTACCTCCTCTCACAAGCCCAGAGTCTTAGTCCCAGCTTTACCCCTCAGTCCCTGGGCAAGTCTGTAGCCCAGGTTCCCCACATGTGGCAGACAGGCAGTGAGCAGGGCTCCACCTTTGGGAAGTGCTCCGTGTTACTCATTCCTCTCCCTCCCTCTCCTGCTGCTCCCAAAACCTGGGAGAGAAGCATGCCCTAAATGCTGGTCTACTGGAGGTTACTGGGCCCAAAGGAGGAACCAGCAAGTTCTTTTCCAGTCTCAGCAGAAGCCTTAATTCACCACCAGGCCTGAAAATCAATAGAGGAGTTTGCCGATTGCTATTGATGCTCAGAGACATGGCCCCTGCATTCTGCCTGTAGCCCTTTGCTGGGGAGCCAGTCCCAGGGCATCTTGTCCCACTCCAGCTCTCTGGCATCCCCAGGTGGGCCAAACAGGATGTGCAGTCCATGTTGCCTCTTCCCCAGGCCAGCCTATTCACAAGCCAGTGGCAATGGGAGCCTAGAGCAGCACTGCAGAGTCTGGGGACCAAGCAATGACTGTTTTGTGATCGGTGACAAGCAAGTAGCTTTGGGTTGACTGAGCTGTGTCTTCTTCCTTGGCCAGAGTGATAGAAAACCACCATATGGTGGATGGAGAGGAGTATGCCATGGAGTACCCTGAGTATGGAGAGGGCTGCCCGCTGCAGTGCGACTGTTCAGCTGACTGCTACCGAGATGACAGCAGCCACAGAGAATACAGGTATGTGGCCGGGGCACTGGCAGGGACTATTTGAGTGTCAGGGCATTGGCATCAGACTACCCAAATCATAGCACAGGCATGCCACACAAAAAGGACACTGGGTACTGGCTCATTCCTGTTACAGTACCTCCCCCAGCATTTGCAGCTCACCAGCCCAAGAACCAGGCATCCCTTCCTGGTATCCCAAGCTGAGGGCCAGGCAATGAGCTGTGCCCAGCCAGGGGTTCAGCAGACATTCACTGTAGGAAAGGCACAAGAGGCCTGGCTTTGCAAACATTGTGAGCTGTGACCATGTGGCAAATTCTACAGGCAAAGAGATGTCTAAGAGTAATGCAGGCAGCTGCAGGCATGTGAATCATGGGAGCTAGCATGTATGTACTTGGGCTGGGCATGAGAGTCTGAGAACTGCATGTGCAAACAGGCCTGCCACTGCATAGATATTTAGCATGTACAGTACAGGAAACCCAGGATCATCTGCACTCCCATGGGGGTTCACACCCCTCCTCATTCACAGCAGCTGCTGATTAAGGGATGAGCCAGGCAGCTGTCTACCGCAGCTTTTACTTCAAACTCCTCTAGCCCACTGGAGTGCAGCCATTGTCCGGGCAGCAATTTCTTACCCTGTGTATACCCCGGTTGGCTCAAAAACCCTCCTCATTGCTGTGAGGTCAGGAACTGAGTCTCCCTGCCCTACCCTTACCTGGAGCCCCAGGCACATGGGCTTACCTACCCCCTTCCTCCAACCCAGGTTTGTTCCTCATGATAGATGGTTTCATTTCCAAGCAACAGCATTCTCCCCATCTTCCTTATGAGCTTCCTGCCCTCCCCCCCAGCCTAACCCCTCCCTGCGTTAAGAAGCTGTTCCTGATATTTAGCATAGCTCCTCACCCTCATCTCATTGCTCCTGGTGCTCTAGTCCTGGCCACTGCCCCCTCCTCCCTCCTTGTTTACAGCCTTCAAATGCTGGTTGACGGTTATGTCCACATTTGTCACCACTTAAGCAAGCCCCACTGAGGGAGCTCTGTCCTCCTGAGTCAATCCTTCTAGGCTGCAATCTGGTTTTCTTGTTCCTGTCCTTTGAACTTCTGCCAATTTGTCTACCTCTTGCTGGCATTCAGGTGCCTGAAACTAAAGGGAACCAGGAGACAGGGGAAAAAATAAATAAAACTAAAGCCAGAGCTTTGAAATGAAACAAAATGCAAATTTCAAAGCTACCAGCCTGTGATGGAAGCTCTGAAGGAGCTCTCCCCCTGGACAGAATGTGTCTGCTTGTGGCAGGCTTGCTACAGAACTGGGCAGTGCCACCTACCTGATTCCAACAGAGCTGGTAATGCCCAAGTAACCAGATTACCACTGGGAACTAGCAGGTTGTTCATGTCCCAGGGGCCAGCTGCTAAAAGAACCTCTAAATTAGACACTCTTCTTCTTTGATTCATGTCCCAGATTCATGTGAGTTTGTGTCTCAAGCGAGGTTTCATTTCTAACAGGCCAATGGCTGCAAATTTGCCAACATTACCGATGCACTGCAAATCTGAGCCTTTTGATACAAAGCCACAAGCCCAGACAGTCACAGCAAGCTGACCACTAGACTGTGGGCAAAAGAACACATAGGCCAGCATCATTGACATTGTCTTTATACATCAATATAAATTATGCCATGCTCCAGAGCAAGCAGACGAGTAGCTGTCCTGGGGGAGCTCACACAGGAGGTGGCTCTTACTGCACCTTACCACTAGGTGGTGAGGGAGCACGCAAAGGTAGTGATTTTCAACCAGGGTGCCAGGGCAGACCAGGCTGCCTTGCAATCCTTTCAGAGGTGCTAGGGGTGCCCCGTAATGTTAGCACTGTTAGGTGTGCAAGCATGTTTCACCAAAGAAACCTGGATATTTCCAGTAGGAAACCATAGTATCACAAACATTCGGCCCGGCTTTCTGAGTTCTTTGTGACAGAAGAATTGCTCTGTTATTATTCCATAGTCAAAAATGAATGAAAATATAAGAGTTGTGTTTTCCAAGGGTGCCTGGAGTCTAGAAAGGCTGAGAACCACTGCTCTAGATTTTTCACAAAGGCTACCCCAGGATGGATGTGGACATAGATACACTAGATACATAGATACAATAGATACATAGATACATAGAGACACTGACATAGATACTATTATCTATGTCAGTGTAACTCACTCCCCCAGTTCTTCCAGGGGTAATTCTCCAGCAAATTGAGTAAAATTACTCTGGTTTAAGGATTTTAGCTGCCTGTGCACTACTTCTACACCCCTGATATGCTGACTATGCTGGGGTCAGTATTTCATCTATCCAGCCCTTGAGACTTGTTTCAAGCACTGAGGACCTGATCTGAAGCTATGAAGCTCAGTCAGAGCCTTCCTGTTGGCTTCAGAGAGCTTTGGATCAGCCCTGCCTCAGTGCAGGAGATGAACAAGCTGCTTCACTGGTCGGTACGAGGAAAGTCCAGGGACACAGCAGCAACCAGGCTGCTTTCCACAGCTCCAATGCTCAGCTCTGAGCCTTGTTCCCTGCAGCCCTTCTTAAAGGAGCAGTGTATGCCCAAGGCTGCCACAGCTAAGCCCCCACCTATCTCATCTCAACTCTGGATCAGGATCCTCATCCCAACACAGGTGACTGGCAGCACAAGGGCCCTGGCTAGGTTGCATTTTCTACAGACAGGTGGGCTTCGTGGAGCTGGAAGGCATTTACGAATGAGGAAGAACAGTGGCTGACAGGTGTCCTTAAGCTTCTCCCCTTTGAATATGAGGTGAGAATGGGAGCCAGGCTGGACCCTGTGCGAGCTTTGATTGCAGCCCATCAGTTCCCACAAGGGGCCTGGAACAGATTGCTCCTTAAAACAACCTTGGTGCCTTTGCCTCTGCAGCCCTGGCAGCTAATGTGAGCATCCATCATCCTCCAGATGGGGGAAGCAGTGCAGGTCTGTGGTGCCAGGCATTGTACACCGGCAGCAGCTATTTATCTCACATGCAGAGGCCCACAACCTTGAGGTTTACTGCTCAGCATCTGCAGTGAGCAGCATGGGCTTGTCCTGCTGGAGCTACAAGCACTACTCAGCTAGCTGGCAGCAGCAGTAGGGTGTTATCCTCTAGTGACCAAAGAGGGCGATGCAGCACACTTTGCCAGCATATTGCCTCTGTGCCATGCTTTGTGAGCCACTCTCCAGGCACACACACATAGCATTGCTATGGAGGATTCTGCGTAGCATGCTGTGAAGTTAGCCAACATTTCCTATGTAGAATATTTTCCTGCTGAAAAAGGAAGTGTCATCAAAATAATGATTTGGGGGCTCTTTTGCAGGAAAACGCCAGTTCTCATTAAATAAAAATCAATTTGTTCTCAAAGGAAATATCGAAACAGACACTTTTGGTTTGTTCCGGCCTGCAGTGTCATTTGGGATTTTTAGTTTCTGAAAACTGAACAGTTTCCGGTCATTTCTAGTTAAAACATCACTTTGTTTAAACTAAAATAATGTTAATGGAAATGAAAATGTGCAGCTTAAATCAGCTTTTGTGGGAAAACCCAACAATATTGGATTAAACTATTTCCCACACAGATTCCCATTCAGACTTTCCAGTGGAAAAAAAATCCTGGTTTTCTGGCAGGATTTGTACGGTCCCATTAATTACTACAAGGCATCAAGAACATAGTGGGCCAAGCTCACCGTTGGGGCCAATAAATGAACCAGGCAGTGTTACATCGCTGCAGGTGTCTGTTTGCTATAGACTGCTTCTCAGTTGGGTGCATTTACATGTGCACTTTAATGCACATTCACCTATTTTAATGAGTTTTAAGTGCCACAAAAAGTGCCCTTTTGCTAATGTGCATTAAAATAGGCTAATGTGCCTTTTTCTAGTACCTCACAACACAGTCAGTAAATTTAATGCACATTAGCAAAAGTGCATTAACAAACATGTAGATGCGTCCAGTATATCCCTGTGGCAGACACATGGCAACCACCTGGACATGAGCCTGGCTGCTCCTTGCTTCATCCTTCTCCCACAAAGTCGCTTACCCATGCTTGGAGCAGCCTGGCTAGCCTGGCGTAGGTGTTTGCTGTTCTTCTGGCCTGTGCTGAGCCCTGGGGCCTGCTCTCCCAGTGCTGGCAAATGCTGCTGCTGTTAAAAACAATTTGCTCTCAGAGATGAGAAAGGTTGACTCCTTATTCACCCTGCAGGCGTCCAGCCCCACTGGATCTGCCCCTCAGTGTGGCAGGGACAGGCAGGCATGATCCCTCTGTAGGGCAGGTCCATTCACCTACAGGTTGAAGGTTTACCATGTGTCTCATTGCACTTGTGCCCCACAGAGAGCCCACAGGCCAGCCTGCTGCCATCATTGCTTGCCTGCTGCATGGCCCAGCTCTGTGGGTCCTAGTCATGCTGAGGCAGAAGCCGGTGAGACCCTTGTATCCAGGCCTTGTCACAGTCATGCCCCAGCCCCTCACACATGGCTCCAGGCCTACAGAGTGCTAAACACACTCCTGTCCACCCCTGCCCCAGCATGTGCTCACACGCCCCCAGTCCCAAACACTCCTGCTTCCAAAGCCAGTGGCCTGCGTCTCTCCACATAGGCACTCCCCAGGGTGGTGCTGGGGAATACAGCCAGCATGAGGCCTGGGCAGGGGCATCTGCAGGTGCATTTTTAATCCTTACCCTCCTCTCATCTCTCCCTGCTGCAGGCTGAAGAGGAGGTCGAGCAGCTCCACCTCTCCTCCACCTAAGAAGAAAAAGAAAAAGAAATCAGGGCATCGCCGGAGCCGGTGAGTGGCCTGGACACCCCCTGTACCTCCCTGCCAGCCCCAGAGCTGGGCAGGGGGAGCTGGGCAAGGCAAGTCCTGTGCCTCAGGTGGCCTGCTCTGCAAGGAGGGAGTAGCAGTCCCCTCAAGAGACTGGTTTACAATGAAGTCTTGCCACTCTTGCTCATCCCTCTAACCTGAGGTCACCCCCAACTTGCAGGAGCTAATCAGAGCTTCAGCACAGGCCTGTCCTTGCTGTATCCATCTCCTAAGCTCCCACGTCATCCCTTGAAGCTGCCTGGAGCTCCCCCTTGCTCAGCTGCAGGGGTGCAGGTGACCTAAAGCCAATTGGGGGAAGGGCCTCTGGCAGAGGAAAGGTGGAGCACAACAGGAGTCACAGACCCTCACTTTACCGTTTGCAAACTGCTGGGTGGCTCAGGTGCAGGGGGACTGTAGCATGGCAGTGCTGGACCTGGCACCTGCAGGAAGGTCCTGCTTCAGCATCCAGCATGGTGCAACTGGGTAGCAAATGGGCAGAATGCCCTGGATGGGAAAGCTCAAGAGAAATGGCCCAGGCTGGAGAGCAGGGCCATGCCCTGGCCTGGCCCCACAGTGCGTGTGGGTGCATGCTGTAAGTGAGCAGCCCCTGCTGGTGCCCATGGACCTACCAGGGCAGTTCCACCTCTATGCTGCTCCCAGTCTGAAAACCCACCAGCTGCTTCACTCCCAGGTGGAGAGGCAAGGTCCTGGGCCCAGCAGCACTGTGCTGTGCTACCTCTGCTTCCACAGAGGCACCCAGCCGGCTGAGGTGTGGAGCTTGCGAAAAGGAAAGTCTGAGCTGCTGGCACCACAGTGACACTGCTGCCCCCCGACCCCCTGCCCGCTGTCTGCGGAATGCCCCATTCCTCTCTCTGCACAGCTTCTTCCCAGTGTGTGAGCCCACTGATGACTGTGCAGAGCGGAGCAAGCAGCACTAAGGAGCTGGTGCCTAGGCATGGCATGAGTTCTGCATCTTGCTGGGATCTGCACGCAGCAGGAGATGGTGTTGAGCTGGGAAGAGATGCCTTGAGTGGGCCCTGTGGAGTAGGGATGGCTTCCTCCCTGTGGTGATTCAAGCTGCTCCACATACTTCATCATCCCTCTTCCCTGTCAGGAGCCAGACTCAGTTCCCCCAGCTCTGCCAAGCTGGCAGTGGTATCCACAGCCAATGCCCTGCCAGCACCATGGTCTTTATACCTCCCCACTGCAGTGGGAAACAGACCTGGTGTCCCTGGCTGGTGGAGCTGCCGGGAGACACCTACTGTGAGCACTACTCTAAAAAGCACACAGGACAATGCTGCCAGGGCAGGCAGATGATGGGCCCCAGCAGTGCCCAGCCAGGATCCCTGTGTCCATACATCTTCTTCAGGGGAGAGACAGAGGGTATCAGCATCTTGGCAATGCAGATAGGTGAACAGATAGGCAGGCAGATGGATAGGTGCTAAGAGAGGTTGGCATAGCATTTCCCCTTCTTCAAGCTCTGTCATGGCATATGAGCCCTAGAAATCAGTAGGCCACCCCCACTTTAAGAGCTGAGTTGACTCACTGAATAGGTCAAGTGCCAGAATCCATGCTTGTCCAAAACTCGTTACAAGTTTTTGGAGATGTGGGGTGAGAGGGAGTGAATCATTCCACCTGCAGGGCTGCTAGCAGGGATTGCACATTTGCCTTGCCATTAAGTCTGACTCCCCATCCATCCCCCTGCCACCAATGTGACCCCAGAGTAGGAGAATGGCCTAAAACCTCAGGCATGCCATGCCAGCCAGCTGCCACCAGGTGGCAGAGTGTGCCAGAACATAGCTGTTCTACCAGGTGCAGCTTGGGTGCTGCATCACTGTTCATGCAGGGGTCAGGATGCTGCTGCCCAGGCTGGGAGCCAGGAGCCAGACACCCACAGACAGACAGACAGATTGATCCCATCCTGAGATCTGCATCTCCATCCCACCCATGCACAGGTCAGCAGATAGTGAGACATGCACAGAGGGCCACACCGCACAGAGGCACGCAGTGAGGGTTACAATGGAAAGACACATACAGACACACACAAGGAGAGTTGTGCACAGACATCTGGAGACACACATGGAATGAGACCTGTGCAGACACATAGAGAGACACAGACACTACACACACAGACACACAAAGAACAGAGGTAGGTAGATGTACACATGCACAAACATAAAGATGAAGGAGACAGAAACGTACATAGCAGCAGACACATGCACATAGCTGACACACATGGAGGCAGACAGACAGACACATAGCATAAGGACACACATCCTTTTCCTGGCCTACACACACACACTGGGCGCATCTACACATGCACTTTAATGCTCAGTAGTCTATTTTACTGAGCATTACAGCATCACATAAAAACCCATGACATTACGCTATTGCACAATAAAGTTGTCTACTGTGCATTAAGTGTAACTGAAAAGGCATACCAATGTGCTACTGTGCATTAGCACATTAAGTGCACATTAACGCACATTAATTAAGTACCTCACATTGGAGGTACTAAATTTAATGAGCATTAGAAAAAGTGCATTAATGCACAAGTAAACATGGCTACTGAGGCTCAAATGCAGACTAAGAGCAAGAGACCCAGCATGGAGCGGGGGAAGGGGGGTTGGAAGCTATGCATTGCCTGCAATGCCCAGCACATGGAAGGCTCTCGTACCTTGAGTGCATTCTCCCTTCCCCCACAACTGCCCCCCACTCCCCCCCAGTTTGTCTGATGGGCACTTGGGTATGTTTGCAAATTTCATTTATTTTTTCCCTTCACGGTGTAGGGGATCCAACCAGCCCAGTCATGTTTCCCTGCTCAGCAATGCCATGTCTTAATGAGGCAATTAGTGTAAGTGCAGGTGATAATCTGCACATGTCATTATGTCATTAAGAGATGCACAATCACACAGTCACCGTGATGGGAGGGCGCATGCAGACATCCAGCTCAGCCCTTTCCTCCCCCCTGCCAGTGTGGAGATGCTGATGCGGGCAGGATTTGGTCCTTAGACCCTATACAAGGGCTGAGCCCAACAGCGAGAGCCCTCTTGAGCCCAGATTCTGCCCTGGTCCCAGCCCCACCCTGGTCCCTATGCTCACCCCATGCAGGCTGTAGGCTGGCTGCTCAGCAGGCAGACGCTTTCACTAACATGGGTTCTCTGTTTCTCTGCCGTCCCCGGGGTGCAATGGCAGCAAAAAGAGGAAACCTGGCTCCGAGCGCAGGTGAGTGCTGCGGTAAAACCCCGCGCTGCCCCAGTGGGTTGCCAAAGGGGTGGGTTGGGTGGGGAGAAGCCAGCATCAGGCATCTTTGGATGAGTTTCCTTGGCTCCAGGTAACTCCAAACCCTGAGTTCTTTCCGCAGCTTCTGCCTTGCACTTACCCAATTGACACTGTGGTCAGAACATGCCCAGTTATCCCAGAAATAGGGTAGATATTGCCTAGTCCTATAGCTGACATCAAGTTGCTGCTGGGGCTGCTGCCTCTCTGCCTGGCTCTGCCCTGGAGCAGAAGCAGCTGGGTACATGCAGCCTGTTCCAGGGGGTCTAAAGCAATGTCCATACCACAAGTAGAGATGGCTAGGACAGAAAATGCTGAGCCAGCTCTAGCCCAGCCAGCTGCTGGCAGTGAGGCAGGACGAGATGGCAGATCAGACTTCACAGGTCTCAGCCATGCATAGGGATGCCCAGCTTCCCAGGCTTGTGACCAGCCCATGTTGAAGCTTGTGACTCTTTCTTGTTGCCTGTGCTCTAAGTGAGCTCAGGTGAGATCCTTCTGTGCAGCCAGCTCACTCTAACAGCATGGCAGACCCTGCCAGCAAAAGTTTCCTTTAACAAGCAACATGCTGGGTTAGGAGCCATTCCCCCAGCTGGCTCTATCCATCCAGCTCCATGGAAGTCAGCAAAGCACTGCTGATTTGTCCCAGCTGGGTCCCAGTGTCCCACTTGCAAATTTCTGCATCTGCAAAAGGCAGCTGTACCTTTGACTTCAGTGGGCCAGGGCTGAGCACTCTGGGAAATCCTGCTTCCAGCTCTTTGGAAAATCTGGATCTCATTTAAGATTGGATATAGGAGCTGTTAGACTGCAGACTGTGGGGGCTCCTGTTAGCTCAAACCCCTTTGTGTCCTCACCAGGCATACTGAGGCTGGCCCATGATGGAGAGTCTGAGGTAATTTATGGCTTAGAATACAAATCAGGACAACTGGGCCTATAGCCCTCTCTCTGGCCTAACTCCCACGAGATCCCACTGCCCCCACAAGACAGCACTGAGACAGAACAGGAAGCATGATTTAGAACTGGTTAAAACGGGTTGAAAAAAAATAAATTTCAGTGATTTTCTTAGTCAACATTTTAACAAATTATTAGCCCACAAGAAAAAGATTTCTATATCAGTGAGGTGTCCTAATCCCTTAGGCCACTTGGAGAAATCTCAGGCTGATTAGATATTTCAGGCCAGGGTGTTCTTTCTTCTAGAGCCCCATGCTGGGTTCAAAAGGAGGGGGTTGAGGGACCCACTGGGTACTAGGTGTTGGGGTGTTTGCCCCTCAGCCTCTGCCTGCCCAAACCCTGACCATCCCCATTCACCACCCCTGTGTTTGCTTTGCAGTGGGGACAGCTCCTCACCAGTCCGGAAGGAGAAGAAGAAGAAGGCTGGGAAGAAGCACAGACGAGACAGGTAAAGCTGAGGCCAGCACTGTCCTGCCCCGCATCTCATCCATCCCACAGATTCCCTTCATCCCTGTCCACCCTCTTGGACTTCAGTCTCCCCTCATTGGCTGGTCCCAGGCTGCAGCCCCATTCTTCTTTGTTCCCTTAGGCTGGAGTGGGAGTGGGAGTCAAGGGCCCTGATGCACCCCCTCAGCTAATGCAAGTAGGCAGAGGCCAAGACCAGGTGGAAGCAGAAAAGGTTATACTGTCACTGGCTTTGGCAGGGAGAGTGGTGGGAGGGGACAGGGAGCAAGAGAATGGGCCCAGTTGCCTCCCCTCCCCCATGCCATAGCTTCACAGCAGGGCTGGCTGGAGCCCAGCATGAATCCAGCAGCAGCCAGCCTGTTTGAAGTCAGTGATGCACTGCAGATACCAATGGCTGTGAATAATGCATGGCAACCAGCCGGCTGCTTACAAAGCATCTGCCCAGGCTGCCCACTGTCTCTGCCACAGCACAGATCCCAGCTCAGCGCTTGCCCCTAACCTCCCCCCCCACCCCCGTCCCCAATAATGAAGTCATCCCATGTCTGCCCCAGCCCAGGTTGGGTGTCAACCAGGTTTGATAAATGAACAGCATTGAATAGCCCATAGTTCACAGAGTGATTGGGATGGATCTAAGGAGGATGCTGCAGCAGATGGAGGTGCTGGGAGCCACCCCCACCTGCCCTAGGCCTTGGAAATGGGGAAATGGGAAGGTCAGCGGCCACCCAGGGCAGGCAGCACATTCCTGGGAATAACACCTCCTGTGGTGGAGGCAAGATGTGGGGAGCTGTGATACATACAGAAGTGAGGCTGCGGCACCCCACAGCGGGCAGTTAGGAGCAGGCATTGAACCTGCCACCCATGGGAGATGTATAGTATGAGCCTCTACTGCCAGGGGTAAAAGGATCAGCTCCACTTGCCCACTTCTATAGCCAAACACCAGCTCCTCAAGAGGAGGGCAGAGCACCCCAGGTCAGGAAATGGGTTTCAGTGTACACTGGGGTTCTCCCTGCTTCCTAGTTTGTCTCTGAGTCTGCCCACGTGCCAGACTCAGCAAGCAGAAGATCCCAAGGCTGGGGCCAGGGAGACATGGGCCCTGAATCCCTGAGGAAAGCCCCCTGGGAGCACTGGATGATGAACACCTGCTGTGCACAGTGACTCACATGGCTCAGGCTCCAATGGCTGAGGAGAAGTGGCTGTCCTCAACACCTTCGGGCTCCACCTTTCAGCCCAAGAAGAGCTAGCTAGATTGATAGATCGATGGGTGGATGGATGCACCACTGAAATACTGGCCTCCTTCCCTCCACTTCTGGGATGAAGACATCCTTCCTTAGGAGCCCTCGCAGTTAGTAGTAAGCGGCAAGGTTGAATCCCTTGTTGCTCATCTCAGCCAGTCTCCTGTTTCCCTCTTGTTCCTCTCCCAGGTCTGAGTCTGGATCCCGGAAGAAGAGAAGACACAGGTGAGAGTTAATGAGGCAAGAGCCGCACTTCCTCGCTGCTGCTGCCCCTTAGACCCCCACTCACCACCCGCCTTGCCCCAGTCACCTCTTGCTTATGTGCCTTCCTCCCTCCTCTCTGGTACCGGAGCTTGCTTTCTCCTGCCTGACATTCAGGGGGATGTCTGGGGTGACTGACAAGAGGAGCCAAGTGGAGCCCCCTGCCCCTCGGCTGTTTGAAGGTATCAGGGCTATGCAGGGAGGGGCAGAATCATTTGCAGCAGGTGACACTGGCATGTAGTGAGAGGCAAAGGAAATCCAGCAGGATGCCCTAGCCCCACTCCCTCTATTCCATCTTCATACCAGCTCTCATCTCCTTCCCTCACTGAACCCTGTTCCACCAGGACCTCAAAGAGGTGCCAGCTTGGTGCCGTGTCTCCCGGGTTGGCCTGCTGAAGCCCAGTACCTGCCCTCAAGTCCCAACATGCCATGCCTAGGCTTTGTTCCAGGGGGCCCCAAGCACATCACTCAGGTCCATCAAGGGAAAGGAAGATATCCCCTCTGCCCCAGACTGGATGACAGAGGGCGAGGAAAAGCCAACCCTTGTATTTGCTCAGAGTCCAGACCTGGTATGAATAGAGGTGGGCTCAATCCTGAGCTGCCTATAAGCTCTGCCCATGTTTGCCACTTCAATGTAGCCCCTCCCCTGAGCTCTGCAGGGCAGGCCCTGTTCTAAGTCCTTACAACCCCCTGTCCCTGTGTTTTAAAGAGGAACAATTTTCATTCCTACAGCAGATGGGGAGCTTTTTTTAAGTGTGGCTCCTTGAATGCTTTTGCTTAGCCTGGATGTTGTTACTGTGGTGCCCTCTGGTGGAGGAACTGTCCCTGTGGTGTAGGAGGAAAAAAATACCAGAGCTGCAGAGAATGGTACAGTGCATAAAGCAGAGGGTCATAGGATGAGGGACAAGTCATATCATGGGACTGAGCCATGAGAAAGATTAAGGGGCCACTGCTGGTTTAGATAACAGATTTTAAGGCTGGTGTAGGCCGTCCGTCAGGTCCTCTGCATAACACCAGCAAGAGCCTCGCCTGTCATTCTGCATCTAACCCACACCTTGTGGTAAAGCTAGAATGGCTTTCAGAAAGGCTTCTCACCTCACTGTACAAGCTGCAAGTGATGGAGAGACGCCTCAGATATGGGCCTGAAGTCACCAGGTGGTTTCAGAGGGCCCAGCACAAAGTTACTTTGCTGTGGAGGAAGTTGTTTTGCAATTGGAGTTGGGGAAGGGGCATTTGAACCGCAACCTCAAAGGTTTGCTAGGAGATTTGAATCCATTTCCAGCTCAGAACTCCCCCATGATGCAGGGGAGCTTGTCAGATCTGTGACTGGATTCAGCAACAACAAAAGTAGATTCTTGGGGATGCTATGGGAATCATCAGGGAATGGCAAGAAGACACATGCATGCACCAGCCTATGGGGATCTCAAAGTTCCTCCCAAACTTAGCAGTCCATTGGGCTATGGTTCAGGCATGCTCATTTCTGTAGCCAGCAGCACACAAGGAAGTGACATGGCTTACATCATATCTGGCCAAGTTTGACTCTCCCACCAGAATGACTAGGTACCCATGCCGACAGGGGATGACCTTTGGCATGAACTCAAAGCTCTGGACGCATAGCAGGACACCCCATCATTGTGCTCCATGAGTGTGTCTGGCAATGATTATCTTGGGAGTAATGGGGACAAATTCCCTGAAAGCACCAATGAGTGAGATGCCTTTGGAGCCATCCCCACTGTAGCAGCAGAGACTTTGTCCCAGTACGGAGTCTGCTGCCTCCTCTTCAGTGTTAGCCCTTTCACCAAGAGAAGATAGTTTAAGGCTATCCAGCTGGATGGTAGTTTACGAGACAACCTCCTCCCATTGGACACCACAGTCTCAGGGCTGGGTGCACTGTAACATCTGTGTTTTCAGTCTTCTGCTATTCCGCAGGTCCAGAAGCCCCAAGAACAAAAGGAAAGAAAAAAACAAAGAGAGAAAAAGGTGAGGCTCCAAATGTGAGGCCCAGGGGACACTTGATACATGAGGGTGGGGGATGCAGAGACCCTCCTACCAATACATTGACAGTGGGAACTTGAGGTTTACAAAAGCATTGCACACTAGTAGAATATGGATTTCTGGGCACCGCACCATGTTCTTCTGGTGGGGCTGGTGCTTTGATGACAAAAAAGCTCTTTCCTTCTACCCAGTAGAGATGGGAGACCTAACAGCCCGGTGAGACAAGGAGCTGGGGTCTCCACCCAGCATCTGTTTGGGCTTGGTGATGAGGGAACTCTCCAATGTCTAGTTGGGTCTGGAAGTTAGAGGCTCCTCCTGAGCACCCTGTTGGATTGGGCAGTCAAAGGTCCTGCAGTACCTTGCTGAGTTTAGGATGGAGGCAAGTCCAGCTAGCACCAGCACTAGAATGAGGTTCTCACACCTGTTCCCTGGCTCCCCCAGGGGCAGATATGTTGCTGCAAACTGCCACCCTCCCAGGGAGAAACCTTCTAGGGGTTCCCATGTCCTCTCCTGCTGGGTCTGATCCAGAGCAGTGCTCTTTCTACTGACCCAGTTTTACTTTGGGGCCAGTACTGTGAGATCAGGAGTTCTGACTGGGCCCTCCTTTTCTCCCTCCTTCCCCAATCCTCTTCCTTGTCTGTCTCTTGCAGATCCCATAGTGGCTCTCCTGCCCGAAGGTCCCACAGACACAGCAGCTGCAGCTCCCACAGTGCTTCACTATCTTCAGATTACAGCAACTCCAAATCTCCCAGCAGGTAGGCTTGGTTTCCCCTAGGACTCTTGACCCATCTCTGGGCATGGGTATATGAATTACTGAGGGTGGGCACTGGGAATGGGGGCATGGACCAGGTGCACTAGGTGTGGGTTTGTCACCCAACTCCTCATATTCTCCATCTATGACACAGGGCTCCCCCTGTGAGCGCATGGACTGGTTCTCACTGGATCTCACACATTACTAACCCTCACAAAATCAGCCCAACCCTCACACCATATGAGGCATTTTCTTCTTAAAGACCCAGCTTCTTCTTAAAGACCCTGCAAATCCATGACATTCAAAAGTAAACATGTGAGCTCCACATGTTTATGGAGAAACATCTGGAAATGTGACCCCAGAAGTGCAAACACTAGATGCCAAATGAAAATTCCCCAATGGTATTATTTAAAAAAAGAAGAAAGAGATGTCATGATACTGAAGCCAATCTCCTGGTTTGGGAAACCTGGTCTATAAAGTTGGACTGACTGTGCCCCAAACAGCAGCAGAATTACCACATTATATAGTGTGATGACTGAGGTCAGACACAGGCCTGTCCTATATCCACAGATGCTTGCATCCATGTCTGTGTCTATGTGTATGTGTATGTGCACTCATATGGCTACATGGAAATGGAAGTAACTGAGACACTGGCCTTCAGCAAGTACAGCCAAAATGCTGCCTGCCTCTCCACCCAGCCCCTCACACCCTCCCTGTTCCCACGCCTGCCATATCGCCTGTGAGTTGGCCCCAAGTCACATGTCACACCCCATCATCCACTGTCTCCCGCAGACTCAGCCCCAAGCACAGGGAGGACGGACAGAAGGCCAGCAGCCACCGTTCCAGCCGGAGCCCGTCCTCCTCTGGCACCTGCCACAGCCGCTCGGCCACACCACACCAGAACGGGCATAAGGGCAACGCCCAGAATGGTCGGCACAGCCACAGCAACCTGGTCATAAAACAGCAGGATGTACGTATGCTTTTCTTTTATCATGGTTCACCCCCACTCTGCCTTCCTCCTCCCCTCCACCAACACCACCCCCGCCCTCCTCACCTGCATCATTTCCCCCTTTACAAGTCACTTCACTCCAAGCTTACCAAGGTGAGACCAGCAGGTGAAGCCCTGCTTGCTTTCGCTCAGTCTCAGTGACCCCAGGGGAGCAGCCTCGCTCTTGGCATTGAGCAGAACCCAAGACTGGCCTGTATCTGCCAAACTGGCCATGTCACGAGCAGACCTTCTACCCACTCCTCCATCACCATGGACACATGCACGTAGGGTCCAAGCCTAGGCAGCCTCATTGATTTCTGGGATATTGCAAAGCATTCATTGTAATAGCATGACTCAGGCCTAGAGGCAGGAGGGGAAGTAAGATGGGAGGAAACCTGAGGTGTTTTTCTCAGGTTTGTTCTCAGAAATGTTGTTCCTGTGAATTAAAGGGCATGTCTACACTGTGACGCTGATGCTACTGCATCACAGTAGCTCATTGCTACTGCACAGTAGGATCAGAAATGACCCATGTACCACTGGCACTGCACAATAACAGCGGTTACTGCACAGTCAGTCATTTAGTGCTTTCTAAAACAAGTACTAAATGGCTCCGCAGTAACAACTGTGCAGTTGGGGGCACATATAGACATGCCCACAGTAACTAAAAAACACTCTCTGAGGAGAAAGAGTGGCAGAGATTTTCCAAGTGGTCCCACATCTTGACTGAATCATTTCCAAAGGACTTGACAAGAAGCTGGTATCATCACAGCACCTGCTTGAGAAGCATTTGGTGCCATCTTCTGCTCAGGAGAGAATTTCCCTGTGGGTATTATTTAGTGAAGAAGGGTAGCAGTTTCTCTGGTGCAGGTGGTGAAAGATGTTCATCCTTCCCATGGTGATGTGTATCTTCAACTGGCTTGGCCAGAATGACAGAAGTCTTCTTTGAAAAATACCTGCTGAGGCTACTTGAGGAGAAGAGTGGGGAATCTCACTCTGGCAGGATCTCTCATCTATACCCCCAAGTTCCCTCAGATCCTTCAATTCATGGAAGTCTCTTTATCTCAATCCTCAGATCCTTCTTTAAAAGCCAAGTCCTTCATCCCTTGCTCAGGCTAATTTACAGCTGAAATAAAAGCAAACAGAAAGGGCTGGAGGCCTGTATCACCTCCGACAGTAAGCCTAGTTCTCCAGCCTGTCTCTCTGTGGGAACCAGGCTGAAGAAATGGGATATTCCCTTTTGTCTCAAGACTTTGGGCCTTCTTTGGCTATAACTTCCTTCGTCATGCAAAACTTCAGGCTAATTAGAGCCACAAGGCTTTGGCACTTGGCAGGGAGGTTTCTGTTCTTGTTCTCTTGTCTGTATGGATTCAACCCCTGTGTAATTCCACTTTGGATCAGCCTGAAAAGGAAGACCCAGTGGGAGCTGCTGAGCATTGCACTGAGACCCTCTGAAATAGTGAATTCCAGTAAGCCAGGCTCTGCTCACTCAGAACTGGGACCAAATGTGATCAGGGTCCTATGGCTTAGTTTCCCTCTATCACCCATGCAGCTGTGGGTAGAGCTGTGTGTCTATTGACATAATCAGCTCATAGGCTGGGGCTGGTTAGTGATGGTTTCCTTGTGGAAACTTTTGCAACTTTCCATCAGGAAAGCAGTAACAAAACTTCCTGATTTGAGCTGGCTTGTCCTAAATGGAAATCTCTCCGTTCATTAAACTGATTCAAAAAGTTTCATTTTGAGTTCATGCCACAGGAAACTTTAGCTTCAAATGTTTCAAAAAAGGCTCCATGATTGCCATTACAATTAAACATTTTGGCATTGCTGATAGAGATATGTTTCATTTCTGTTTGGGTCACCCACAGGCTGCATTCTGTCCTATTCACCAGGCTCCCTGGCAAGGCTTATATCCCATGATGTAATGCAGTATCCTCTCTGACTGAGTAGTGTGGTGCCTCATCGGAGGTATAGTCTGGTCAGGGAGCTTGGCCCATCATGCAGAATGAGGGTGTTAGACCTCACCTACAACTCCCATGAAGTGACTCAGAACAAAAGGGAAATGCAGTGTGATATCCTGATTGAAACGGAGATTTTTTCCTGTTGGTTCAACAAACTGAAATGAAACAGGTGAATGAAGGAATGAATGAAGGAATGCCTTCATGTTTCACTTTGGCTGAAAATACTGAACATTTTCCTGTTTCCAAACTGACTTTCTGGGGTGTGTCTCCTACTGCAAAAGTACACCACCGGGGCTTTTTGCTAGGATTTGGGGCAGAACTAAATGCCAAAACGAAGTCCCACCTTCTACTGAACTCTACTAACAGAGACCTTAGATCGCCGATGTGTTTCCCTGGGATACCAGGCCAAAAGGGCTTCTCCCCAAGTGACCAGGTCAGGGGGCTGTGCTATGTGAGAGAGAAGCATTCTGCCTTTGAACACTGGACAGCACTTTCAGGCTTTGCACCAGAGATCCACCTGCTCAGGCCCTGCCCCAAAGCCTATTGGAGGAAGCAGAAGCCTTTACATTGACTTTGATGGGATTTGGATCAGTCGCTAAAAGCAGAGAAAGTTCAGGCAGGCAAAGTTGGGCAGATGTGGTATCTTTTATTAGATCAACTAAATATTTGGAAAAACTGGGTTTTTTGCAAGCTTTCAGTCACAAATACCCTTCTTCATGCATAGGGAAAGTCTTACTATTTCTGTGCTTTCCT
Source organism: Alligator mississippiensis (assembly GCF_030867095.1). Classification (NCBI taxonomy): domain Eukaryota; kingdom Metazoa; phylum Chordata; order Crocodylia; family Alligatoridae; genus Alligator; species Alligator mississippiensis. The sequence continues at coordinate 17,035,975 of NC_081837.1, read as the reverse complement.
GGGTAGAATAGAAGCCAAAATGCAAAATGCAGGTCTGTGAAAATGCAAATGCATGGCAGTAAGGTTCAAAGGGAATGGGAGATAATAGGTGTGAAAAGGTAGTTGTTGGGGAGGGGGAAGGTGATAAAATGTAGTTGGTAAATGCAGACAGATTACCTGGGTTTATCAGAGGGCAGGCAGGTTATAATGTGCCATAAATCCAATGTCTATATTTAGTCCATGATTTTTTGTATCCAGTAGATTTATTAAGTGAAGTTTGCAGGCTCGTCTTAATTCTCTACCCATCATACAGCTCAGGAAGAACCCTGGCAATCTTTGGGCCTGCACACTACCCTGGGGTTGGGAGTCAGCATACAATAGCCTTGCAGAGCCCTAAGGCGGTGCCTTCCATTAGTATATTTCAGCAACCAGATTTGATCATTTCCCATTCCTTCTCCATTCCCCTCTCTCAAACCCCTCTAGCTTTTGAAGGTAGTTCCCACAAACAATCATGAGTTCCCAATCCAGAGACTTCCATGCTGCAGCCCAATTCCCGTAGCTTCTCTTTGATTTCTTCTTTATTGTGTTTTTAATATTGTTTATTTTGATTCTGATTCTCCTGCTGCCCACACACCCACCTCTTCATTAATCCATGGCGATTTGATTGATTTGTGTTGGTCTTGCTCTATGGCCCCTCCCAGAGATCCTGGCCCCAGGTCAAAGGTCGCCCATGGATCTAGCAAATGGCTGAGCACATTGTTTTGCTAATGATTTGGAGATTAAAAAAGAAAATCAAAGCACTCAGCCACTATGTGTGCCTCCATTCCTGCCCGATCATGTCAGAGACACTGCTGAATAAACACAAGTTCCTTTTGTTAACAGGCGCTGGTGGTGCTTTTCTCCAACAACTCTCTCTTTCTCTCTCTTTTTTTTTCTTTTTAATCCCATCTGTGTTTTTCTTTAGCCTCCCATTTGAAAAACGGTAATATACAATTCCATTTCTTGCTCAGCAGAAGCAGGGAAGAGGGGGAGGGAAGGGAAATGAAACGTGCTTTTTCTTTGTTCAGTTTCCTTTATTTCTTTATTTTGGGATTTCTTTATTTTCCTTTCATTTGTGACGTACAGAAATGCAAACAATATATTTCTCTATTTCTTTTTTGTTCCTGTTGTCGTTGTCGTGTTGTTCTAGATCTTTTTTTTTGCTTTTGTGTGTGTTAATGTGGAGAAGACAAAACAAAAAAGCGGATGTGTTTTCTTAATACTTACAACCGTTGAACATTGTATTTTCATCTCTATATTTTGAGCAGAGAATTTAAAAGGGAAGATAACTGTGCCACCAAGAAAGGGCATTGGGCTCATTTCAGACTTTCATATCTAACTTCCTTTTTCCTGCCAAAGCCATAGGTCTTCTTTTTTCTTGCTTTTAAGTGTCCAAAGTAAGTGGCTGGCTGGTGGGGATGATTATCGCTGATTTGTTTTTGGTCTGTTTTGCAGCAGTCTGTAGGAGCACCTTGTGTTTGGCACTGCACAAACACAGATCCTGTCTCCCAACCTTCTTATGAATCTAAGCTCATATATTTTTCCGTAGCTCTTGTGTACATAATCAACCCACCCTGTGCTACTCAGGGCCTGGACATAGAACATGGTTCCTCTGGTTTAAAAGAGTAGACAGATGATGTGCAGGTCTACACAAGTGTAACATCTTCAGATATAGTGTAGAGTTATTAAAAAAAAAAATAGGGATAAACTGTGGTATGTTGCACCCGTATACATGTCACCTGTCCACAAGTTTATCCTGGGGTAGCCATTTGCCCAGGGGAAATAGGTTATTTAATACCTGCTCTCTTGCCACTTAATGGTAACCCACTGTAATAGCATTTCTTGGTTGCAGGTACCCTCGGATAGCTGTATTTCTGTTCACTCTAGATCACTGTGTAATATACCCAGCATACAAAAATGATGTAAGATTCACCAATGTAATTGCACTGTTGGTTTAAAACCTGAAGTAACACACAAAGCGAACTAGGCCATCGTGTACCTAAAGGGCTCAACTACAAAATCATCCATAATGATGATGGATTCAGTCATTTCCATGTAAGCCCTGAGTGAGGAAAATGTTTTTAGGCACAAGCCTTGAAATGAGCTGTTGTCTTCTCTGATGCCTCTATGAAGGCAAATGCAACCAAAGTAGTTGCACTGACTGAGCTAAGTTACATCACCCCAGCTTCAGTGTTTAGACAGGAAGGGAGACATTGAAAATATAGCTCAGGAACTGAGCCTACAGCTTTTTAATGTCTAGAGCTCCTAATGAAGGCTGTAATTCATTTTATGTTCAAGTCCCATGATGAATGTGAATAGGGATTCATTCCTGAACCAGTGCCCAGGCCAATATCAGTTAAATATGTGAACAGCATGAAGTATCAGGAGCAGAGATTCACTTCTCAGGACACTGTGAGCTAATCCAGGAATTACTCCACTGTGCCAATGATATTAATCCAGTGCAAAGTGAGAACTAGGCTGTTTGTCTCCAGAACAGATAATGATCAATGAGAATAGGTGACTCAGATTCCTCCGTGGCCTTAGGGAATGGACAGACATAACATTCAGAGAACCTTGAACCCCTTTAAAGCACTGTGAAAACTGAGCAGACAGACAACAAACAATGCTATAGTGCTACAAATCAGTGCAAACCATCTAAAAATGTCCCTAAATGAAACAGGAATAACCCTGAAGCACTTCACAAGAATATTATCATCTCTGAGACAGGTGTATATCTATATGCAACTGAATCTCTAGTCTGTTCATACCCTTAGGCTATAAACAGATGTTTCCAAATGAAATGGATCAGTTGTGCCAGAATGTGTACACTTCATTGGGCAAAACAGACACCCCCTCCCCCATTGTCCCCCATTGTTTTAATCACTGGGCACACATCTGCAAATGGGAAAACCCAGGCATGCAATCCCAGGGTTCAGAGGTCTGATCCTGTGCACCCTGCAGGGAAGTTTCCAGGGCACACAAACTTGGGGTCCTGAAGCCCCAGGAGCACCTGCTGGATAGCATGGCCAGCTCTGGGCTGCCTACACTCTCCCACCTCAAAATAGATAGATATCTGCCACAAAACAGTAGCATGAATTAATACTACCTTGTGACATGGACAAAGGGCATGAATCTCTGTTAGCTTTCCCCCTGTGCCGCCATAAAAATGTTTATGATGGCACAAAGGTGATGTCTGTTCTCAGCCTTAGGCTCTCTCACAGCAAAGCATTGGGCTCCATCGACTCACAAGACACTGGATACCTGCTTAAAATTAAGCCATGATTAACTTTTAATAATAGGAAGAGTAATCATTAACTGTTAAAATTAAGAAGATGTTGAGTTTTAATACTGGTAATAATTAGCCTCAGACTTGCCAGTCTAAGCACTCATAAAACCAGAATTAGGCCCCCAAAAGCATGAAATTGGCTTCAAAATCAAAGATGTTTGCAACTACATTGCAAACCACTTGGGGCAAAGACCCGTTGTGTTCCCTGTACAGTGCTCAACACAGTGTGGGTTTGGTCTCTGACTAGGGCTCCTAGGTGCTACTACAGCACAAATAAGAGCTGGTACTAAATACTAGAATCTTTTTGGTTTCTAACCTTTACCAAATACAGGACCACAGTTCTTAGGACAGAAGCCACACTGTCAATTCCCAAATCAGGATGGACTTAAATTAAGCACATAATTAAGTGCTTTGGTGGACTGGGATCTAAGGGCTATGCAGAAAGTGACTCATGTGAGCTGCCATGCAGCAATGGGCACACCAAGGAGCATAGTCTTTGAATCAGATGGGTTTTCTTGAGTGCTTTCCTTGGACTGCCTTCTCCAAATTCTAGCCTAAAAAGTATACTTGGAGGGACATGGGCCAATCTGGGACAAACAAATCTGTTTTCAATGTTCAGGTGGAGTTGACTTCCCTTTTAAATGGAATTTCAGATTTTCATCCCATCCTTTCACTCCGGTTGGCTTCCTTTACTGCTCTTTCTCTCTCTCTCTCTCTCCCCCTCTCTCTTTCTCTCTTTCTCTCTCTTCCTCTCTCCCTCCCCCTCCCACACACACTCTACAGTATTTCTCTTTTTTTTCTGTGGGCCACTCCTAGCCAAACCCAGTGCCAAAATAACCCAATAAACCTTGACATGTTCTGCCTTCATCCGTTGCTTTACTTGCATGCTTTTTGGGACTTTGTAATGTTACACAGAGAATTTGAAAACAGACAAGAAGCACTGCTATTTAGAAGACTGGTTAAACAATTATAAAAAAAAAACCTAATATGGCTGCCTCGTTTGACCACCAACCAAAACTTTCAATAAAAAACAAATCAGTGCAAACAAAACCAAAAATAAAAAAATCAAAGCAAAGAAAACTTTATTAGCAAAGGGGTCTAAATCACATTACTAAAGAGTCATTGTCTTTTTCCCATTCTGCACTCCAAATGTGGAGATTATTGTTTTCTTTTTTATTATTGCATTCCTGTCACTGACAAATCAGAAGGTAGGTATTTTGTCCGCCTCTGCACGTTCACTTCTGCAGATGAGCCTGTTGAAAAGCACCGTAGCTTGATTTAATGTTATTTTCTCTTTCTTTCCTTCTTTCTTTCTTTCTCTCTGTCTCTCAGTCTCTCTCTTTCATTTTGTCTCTTTTTGGTGGCTCTATATGATTTTTTTACTTGTATTATTTTCCCAATTAGCTACAAAGCCATGCACTTCTTTTACTTTTTTCTTTTTTGTTCATGTATTTTTTCTTTCTTCCTTTTTATGTTCAGTTTCTTCATTCCGTTGTTAGAATGCATTTCTGTGTGTTTTAGCCCTCCGACTTTGTGTTTGTTTCCATAAATGGTACAATTATGTCTAGTCAATTTGATTTCCTCTGTGGTTTTTTAGGGGCTGGTTCAAAAAACAGACAAAATTAACAACAATCAGAGATAAAAGAACACAATCCAAAATAATGCAAAAGACCTGTGATTCTAATGATTATTCCAGTCTGGTTATCTCTTGCTTTGTTAGAAGTTTAGGAAGGGAGAAGAAAGGTCATTCCATTAAGGGGGGGAAAAGGCAAAAAAGAGATGTTCTTCCTTTTATCAACTTTTCAATCAGCCTTTTGTGATGTCTGACTCAGGCTGAGAAGCAGATTTGGTAGGACTTGGTCCAGAGTCAGCAAACAGCCTTCTTGAAAAATCACTTCAAGCACCTGCTTAATTTTAAGCAACTGCTTAAATTCCATTCAGCTTAATACATGTGCTGGAGCACTTTGCTGAATTGGGGCCAGAGAGTATTTTATATTATGGGTCTGAGCCTGAAAACCTTGAAGGATGTGATTTTCAAAGACAAGAGCCTCACGTGAGATCCCAAAGTTTTTACTGAGGAACATGACTGATTGTCCATAGTGTGAAGCATCCATTCTCCTTCAGGTGCCTGGAGATGGATTCATAAGCCTTCTGTTAGGTTCTTGGCCATGCCAACTTAGCACAAGGGTGAAATTCACCCTGTGCATCACACCAGCCCAAGGCCTTAAAACAAAACTTACAAGGTGCTGAATGCATGCTTAGCCTCGGTAATGACTCATTGAATGGAAATTAACTCAACCACCATATTTACCACCATAAGTAGATTCCCTTATATCAGTAGCATGGCCTCAGCTAGTTCTGTTACCACCAGTCATAGATAGTTAGTCTTTGAAAGGTCAAGTTTATGTATTACAGCCCTTCTGCAGATAATAATAATCCAACAAATAAACCTCATCGTCGCACGTGACCTTTATCTTTATTGAATGTTGTAGTATGAGTCAATTTTGCTTTTGGGCCTTACAAAGCATTTTAGGACATTTCCCCCCTTTCTGGTGCTGTAGATAGAAAGGATCAAGATGGCAAGAGATGTCTTGAAAGCAGGTTTAGGCTGAACAAACAAGCCTTGCAGTTTCTCTTGTTTCCTCTGCAAAGGGTGAAGAAAAAGAAATATAAAAGTAATGCAGGTGTTTTAACTGTCTAAGAACTGGCCTGAGCTTGAGAAAGCAACTCGCTAAGACCATGCGAGTTGGTCTTAGCAACTCACTAAGGCCATGTACAGCAACAGGACAGAGCAAGCTAAAAGGCTGAAGGAGCTAAGCTGTGGGGCAATTAGTAAACAGTAGTTACTGCACATTGTTGCCACTGCATGTAATGGGTAGCCTGGTTTGGTGGTTATTGCATGACTCACCTGGGAGACTGAGTTCACATAACATCTTGTAAATGGAGCCCTGCCTTGCTTATGCACTTTCAAAGCAAACTGGTATATGGTTAAGAGGAGAAATTCTAGCTCTGTAAGTCTGAACCAATGAGTCTTTCCATGAACTTCTTCTAGATTCTAGCTCCCAGCCTGAATAATTACACATTTATTTGCAAGAAAGATGAATCCTTTCCCTCTTAGAAAGCACCACTTTGTTTCTAAGTCTTTCAGTATAACCCACTATTAGCTCAATTAGTAATAGTTGCTTTGAATACCACTAGTGCCTCCATGGCAATTCAGCTGTAAAGCCCTAGACAACATTCAAGTGAAGATTTTGGACCAGGTTCCTGCTTCTCCTGGGGCTTCCCATAGCCAGGGCTACAAGCCAGAAAGGTCAGAGTAGTGAATATTATGGTGCAGCCCTGCCCTTCCCAAAACAGGCTCTTCCCCTAATATGCTTTCCATGCTGGGGCTTGGGGAAGGCAGTCTGTGGCAGTATATGGTGAGCCAAGACAATGGGAATTTGCACTTGGGAATTAGCTCCCTACTCTTCACAGGCCATTGTAGTAGTACACAGAGGTTGGAGAAGGGGGTAAAATCCCCTTTCTAATCTTAAAGATTCCTACGGTTATCCTTATAATCCATACCTCAGAAACAATGTGAATCAGGCTTAGGCCAAATCTAGTTAAAGTCAGTAGAAAGATTCCTGTGGAGTTCAGTGGGAGTTGGGCCTAACCTTCAGCTGGTGGGAAAAGTGTTGCTCTGGCTTACATTGTAGTTTACCACTCCGATTTGGACAGGGCCCTTCCAATTCTGGATTTTCTGCAGAACTTAATGAAATTCCCCTTTTAGTCATGCAAATCTATAGCATGTGGAATTCCAAATTTGGAACAGTCAGCTTTAAAGGTGAATATGAAAAATATCTTTAAGGATGAAGTCTACAATTTTTTCCCCTCCAAATGATTCAGTTTACAGTGGAAAGGTAAAAAGGTAATCCAGGGGGGAAAAGTCAGAAAAAACAGCCAAAAGGTATAGTTCTCTAGTGAGAGTCCTTCTATTGTTGAACACTGTGTCCAGCAGTTAATTGTTCACAGAGCTGGGCTGTTACTGCATTTTGAATGGTTTTACGTATTGTTGCTGTTATCTGTGAAGTTTTTCCCCATTGTTACTGCTAAAACAACCTTAAAAACTAGGTCCTAGGTTCAACCTTAGAATAGCCCAACAGTAGGTCTCTACTGCCTCCATGCTGTTCTTGAGAACACAATTGAAAAATAAGCCCCTACCACTTTGCATACTCCAAACTCAGCCATGTGCTAGTGAAAATAGTCCATGAGTGCCCGCTTCTGCTGCTTTTGGACTCTATCTCTGGCAGAGAGCAGTATTTCCAGGCTTGGGATGCACAGGGCAGAAAGTGGTCAGGACTTGCTTTTCAGCAGGAACCTCAAGAGCAGCACAGAGCCACTGTAGACATACCCTATTATGATGCTGAAGGCTTGACTGTCACTCATGCCAGTATCACTCTATTATGGACTTCTGTGGATGTACATCTGGTTTGCACTAGGGTATTTGAAAGGAGGCACATCCTGATGCCACCTTACCCCTAAGCCCAATGACACAGGGTTTTTCCCAGGGCACTGCCCACTTTGTCAAGAAATGCCAGAGTGATGAAGTGAGCCAAGAGAGCTACAGGCTCATTACTTCTCAGTCAAAAGGTGAAATATCCCCTGTGCATTTGGCAGAGCTTGCACTGGACTAAAGTGATGTTCTGGTTTCATCATGGTCCTCTCTGCACACAGGTGAATCTCCCCCTGCATGATAAGTTCTGCAAGCCAAGGCATTAGCTTTGACCATGTGCTGTCCAGTGTCAGACACATGAGTGGTCTGGGAATCATGCACTCAGATTAGGGTTCTCAAATTCCACCAGTATGCAGCACTTTAGGAGCCTAAATTGGTTTTATTTTGGATGTGGCCTTTGGTAACTGGATTGGAGACTTCTCTGTGGGAATAATTCTATTCCTTTGATATATTTACACATCTAATTGCATCTCCTACCCTGGACTGGTGGTGGCAGTTGTGATGTGGATATGAAGTAGAGCCCAGTGCTGTCTGCTTTACATGCAATTTCATCTACCTGAAACAGGCTGGATCAAATGACTTGGAAGTAGAGAGAGGATAACAGCCACTTCCCAGTGCAGCCCTGGTAAATGCAATGGGCATCAGCACCAATCCCTTAGGTGGCACTGATATTCATTCTTAGTTCACTATGAGCAGAGGCTTGAGATGACAAGTAAATTCCCCATTTAGAGAACCCCCAGGTTGTAGGATAAAAAGCAGGGACCCCAAGAAAGGGAGTCTGGAGCCTGCAGTATCCGAAGGAGAATGGAGAATCTCTGAGCTGCAGCGCAGAAGGAAATCCTTGGACATGAGCTGGAGACCCTCATTTGGGATGGCACAAGGACAAGAATCCTTGTGCTGTGATGCAAATAAGTTGAGGGTGGAAGAGGATAAATCTTAGCACGTGGCATGGAGGATCCCTGCATGGGAGAATCTGAGCAGGAGGATGTCCTAGGGCAGTGGTCAAATGCAAGTATGTTCCTCACAGTTCTGGAAATTTGTCTCCATGGACAGGGCTAGCTTCCCACCTTCTCATAGCAAGACTGCAGGTCTTAGGTCTGCTCTGCCCAAGGCTAGGTTTCACTCTTAGCTTACCCAGACTCCTACCATTGTTCAAGGTGTTTGAAATGGACAGTCCCCAGAGGTTCTCATCTCTCTTATTCTCTTGCTACTACCCACAGATGCCAGGCTTCGGAGAGCTGATCCTGGAGCAATGGACTATGCTGGGAATGGAAGGGTTTGGGAGCAGATGAGACTCATGGAAGGGTTGGTAATCTCAGACCTGAGAGAGAAAGACAAGAAAAAACACCCAGTACATTTGAGAAAGCTTTTTTTTCAACATTATTCAGAAGTCCAGACTGGTTGCAAGGTGCTATGATGTGTAGGGAAGCCTTGGGCTGTCAATTCCTTGCCTGCATCTACCCTGTGGGTAAATGGAGGAATCAGCCTATAGAGCTGGCAATCAGGCCCCTTTCCTGACAGCCATATTCACCATTGGAAAAGCTGGAGAAAACCTTCAGCACTGCTTCAGTTGATGGTACCAGCTTTTTCCATCTAGGGTTCTAGCTACAGCGACTGCCACAAGTGGCAATGGACTCATCTCTCCGAGTGCAATCTCTATCCTTCAGACCAAGATTACCCTGATCAAGCCAAATGGTGATCTATGCTTGGAAATAAAAGTCAGGATTTCTCTAATATGACATGCTGTTATCAAGACTGAGGCGTATCGTCAAAACTGTGTGGGATTCTAGGGCTGGAATAGCAGGAAGATAAAATATTGATCAAGCACAGAGCTGAGTGATATTTTTGGCCTTTTTTTGTTTGGCTTTCAGGGGTGGTTAATTTTGGTAGAAGTTTGGTGACATGAAAATCTTTAGCAATCCATCTTGGTTTTGCTAAATCAGAAAAACATCAACAACAAAATGGAAAAGTCAAAGCATTTCAGTTTTTCAATCCAAAATGGCTTTTGATTATAGATTTTCCTTCACTTCTACTTAAAAAAAAAAACCCTCTACTAACCTTTAAAAAACACTGGAGCAAAAAATAAATGCCCTGTTTGATCCATAAAAGTTTCTTAACGTTTTGGTTCACTGAAATTTTTTTTTTAAGTATTGGTTCAGGTGAAACCCAAATTAGTTTTTTAGATTTATTGTTTTGTAAATGACCGAACTGAAAGGTCAGCTGTTGGTATTCCTCCATCCAGGACAGGCAGAAGGCAGGTCAGGGCAGCACCATGGAGACTAACTGATTCAGAGTGGCATGACCTTTCATAGGCAACAACCTACTTCATCAGGCTAAGAATGGTCCATTGCTGGCATCTGATGAAGAAGGTTGTTGCCTATGAAAACCACTCCCTCTCAGCTGGTTAGTCTCTAAGGTACCACCCTCCCCCACCTACCTGACTTCAGATTAACAAAGCTAACTGTCTATTGACTGTCTGCACAGACAGATTGGGATTCTAGGGCTGGAACAGCAAGAAGTATATTGCAGGGTAGACTAGACTGGCAGGGAGCTCTGCAGATAAGATGAAGACACATAGGTGTGATGGACTTATACTTTTATTCTTGTTAGCGCTTCTCCTGCCCAGCAAAGCTCAGGGTAAGCACTGCTCTGAACTGCATGGAAGTATGCAAAGCCACATTGGTAAGAATGAAAGCCAGAGGCGTAAAGAAACCAATTGCATCAATGGGTGTTTGCAGGTGGCACTGTTAAAACAGGGAGGGAAGAGTGGGGCTGAGGGAAGCATGGACTTAGAACCCTTTATAGTACCCAGCTTAGTACACCCAAGTCATATCCATGTACCCCCATAGCACCTAGCTTATAATAGCTTGCAGGGTTTCTGGAGACTTTCATTCTCATAGGGCCTGAAGTTAAAAGTTCATTGATGTCAATAGGAATCTTTTTTTGACATCAGTGGACACTGGATTGGGCCTATGCTATGCTCTGGCTCCCAGAATACCTTGAAGCAATACCAGCATGATTTCAAGACACATCCTAGTAAAGCAGATGTTTGGGGGATTTAACCAAGATCCACCTACCTGATCTCCATAGCAGTTTCCTGTTCTTCACAGCTGATGATAAGAAAAGACCCATTGCTAAGTTTGCATTATACAGATAGCTGGAGAGTAAACTGGAAACCCAGAAGTCAGCCTTCTCCCAGTAGGTAGCATGAGCATGAGGGAAAAAGCCTGACCATTAAGGCAGGAGCAGGGCATTCTTGTTTTCACATCCCCATTCATCTAGCAGCTCATTGTGACTGAGACACTTGACTGCTCTGTGCCTTGGTTTCCCCACCAAAGGGGTTTTGGGGATATGACGTCAGTCATGTTCACCCAGTGTTACAAGGTCCCCATAGGCAAGGGATCTGGTTGGGGAAGGATTCCAAGAACAGCATAGCTTCACATGAGAAACACAGGTACCATGTATTGCTTGGTTTTTATTTAAAGGGATACAGTGGGCTGACCATGCTGCCCTCAGCCTGGCTGAGCTATCAGTTATCACTGAGAAGCAGGTTGTTGTTTTCAGGGTTGGTCTTTACCCTGCTGTAGAGAACAGTTGAAGTGAAACAGAAAGGCCCCTCCAGCCTTTCCAAACAACATCCATGGCCCTATCTCTCCCTTAGATTGGTCTAGGCTCAGTGAAAAAACGGTTCCCCACAGCCTCCATTCCTGTTAACCCTTCTGTTGTACCAAGAGGCCTCCAAAGTTAGTGCTTTGTGTGCAAATATGTGTATATTTCATATCAGGCAACATCAACTCCATGCAACATGGGATCCAAGCCAACCTGCAGATTCACACCATGTCATAGTAGAGTCAATGTACAATTGTGTTGCTTTCTCACAGGCCTCTCTGGTGCTATCTGGGCCTTTGTATATACTCCATTGGAAGAAAAAAAAATGCCTTGCTGGTAGCACTGTCCCCCAGTCCTGCACCAAACCACACCAGGATATTTCATTGCTTTACATGAAAACAGCCTATAAAAATTGTTCCTGGGAATTCCTCATGGGCCTTTGCTCTACCTGCCAGGCCGCTATTAATACCCAGATAGTTGGGCATCAGGGGATTTGTGCAGGTGCTAATGACATTGGGTTTAATTTTTTTTTTTAAAGAAAAGTCATCCAAAAAAAATGCTCACCCCCTGAAAGTGTTTTCCCAATAATGCAGAGCTGATGCATATGCAATTCTACCTAGAGTTGGTTTCTCATATGATTGATGTTTCCGAGGCCTAGGAGAAGTGAGTTGTTTCGTTTTATTTCTCTTTTCTCTCTCTTTCTCTCTTTCTCTCTCTCTCTCTATCTATCTATCTCTCTCTTTCTCTCTCTCTTTCTCTCTTGCATTTTTGTGAATCTAATGATGCACTTATATTGCCCCGCTTTTCCCTTCTCTTCATACCTTACCTACTAAAGGAGGAAATGCCACTTTTTTGGTAAGTGGATGTTAACCAAGAGGGACTTAAAAAAAACAGAATTTAACGGAAAAAAAAAAAAAGAAACAGAAAGCAAGAGTCATTGTAGAGCGCTGATGTGAGCTCAGCAGTGCCCTGCAGGGTCACAGATAAAAAAAACAGTATCCCAGGAAGAGTTCAGAAACATTCGTTTATTTCAGTAACGATGACATTTGTGGAGTTTTCTTTTTTTTTAAATGTTTTTTCTTCCTCCTTTTTGTTTTTATACTTTGTTTCCCCTGTCCCTTCTGTGACTTCCCCACCTCTACCCTGCCCCTCGCCATATCTCTGTGCTGTCTTCCTCACTCCCTGTTTTGTTTCCAACCCAAATCCAGATGTATATATGTATATATTAACATGCCTCTATACATATATATGCATATACATGGAAGAACCTCCACTCCATTCCTACCCCACTCAGACCCGTCTCCTCTGACTTCCTGGTTCATTTCAGTTAACTCTTTCCTGTTATGTCCAATTTATTTTCCCCTTCTTGCTACCCTCCTTGGTTTTCTTAGTTTGTTTGGATTTTTACACCAGTTTGATTTCCTTTATTTATTTAGTTCATTCCCTCTGTTCCAGATGCGTTTTCGTTCGAACTCTCCCTTCCCTCCTTATGACTTTGTTTCTGGATTTCCTTTGCGTTTTGCATGCGGAGATTTGCATGAGCTGCATTGAGGTCAAAAGGCTGAGCAGGAGAGGAAGATTCAGAGTAGAGTCTGTGTAGCCTGCCTTATGCAATGTGCGTTGACGTTGTGAATTGCATCTCTGGCTTGGGGTTTCCCTTTAAAGACTTCTCCCCCTTTCTTTCTTCTCTTCTTTCCCTCCCCATCCCCCTTTTTCTTTCTTCCTGTCAGAGGCTGGACTCCGCATCCCCTTCTTCAAGGGCTCATGTCAAGACTGAGTTGCTGTCGCCCCGCTCCAAGAGTAGCAGACATGGCGCTAGGAGCCCCAGGTCAACGTCACCAGAGAAAGGAGGCCGATGCTCTGGAGTGGACAAGCATTCTCACCGCCGGCGCTCCCGCTCCACCTCAATGCACAAACACAAGGGCCGGAGCAAGGCCAAGCCCTCAGCCCAGAAGGAGTCACCCCGATCACTCAGTAACACAGGCTACAGTAGTGATTCGGAGGGATCAGCCTGCTCCCATCCCTACCACGTGATGCCAGGGGTGGAGAAGAACCATGGGGCTCATGCAAAAAAGTAAGAGCTGGTGCCAGGCACTCCAGGGTCCCCACCTTGGCAGCACCAGAGGCTGCAGAGCAAAGGGCAGAGCTCCTCTAGTGGCTAGAGAGGAAATAATCTGTTTCTGACCCCAAGAACTGAATAGTAGGCTTGTTCCCTGGAGCAGTTCCCATCCACAGGTCCTTATTCCATCTAATGTAACTGTCAAAGGCTCTATTAGTCACCTAAATGTCTAAGACTTCTTTAAATTCTACTTAAACTTGGCCTCAGATTTATCTTGTGGTAGTGAGATTTGCAGGTTAGATATACATGGTGTATGCCTTGGAAGCAGACTTAGCCATTCTCGTACAGAGTAAAAGGATCTTTAATCCTTTCATTAAGTACAGTGTAAGGGTGCTGAACATTTATGGCCCGGGTTCTTGATGTTCCTGGATGCCCACACTCAAGAAATGTGGTTGGAGGTGGGATGATGGTTGCCCACTGCCTTGGAAATACAGTGTTAGCAATTGCTGGAGGAGAATTCTGGTTTTCAGAGAGTTAATCTTTATGCCATGCTGTGGTGTGCTGTGATAACATTGTGATTGGCGGTTTGATTGATTGGTCTTCCAGGGTGAAGGAGAGACACCATCGTGGCAGGCCAAACAGCAGCTCAGAGTCACCTATCAAGCATTCCAGGCACAACTCAGAGAGAAAGAAGAGCGTGTCCCGGAGCACGGGCCACCGGAGCAGTTCCTGGAGCTCCAGCGGGTCCTTGTCCAAATCCCGGTCCAGATCCCGGGAGAAGAGAGCAGCACGGAGCAGGACTCGGTCTCCTTCACAGAAAAAAACTGCAAGCAGGTAGCGTACCTGCAACATGTGTCCCCTGAGACAGGATTGTATGGGTGGGGGGACATTTGTACCGAGACATGTGGCCACTGTTATACACAATGTCAGCACGCCACATGGGTACATGGGACACTACTATGTCAACACACACAAGGGCTTCAGTAAACCATAGATGTGTATTCAGCATACATGGTGTCCTTGCCATGGGCACCAGCATTTGGATTAGCTCAGATATAGCCCCTATGCACCAAGCTTTTCCATCAGAAGAAGCCTGAGTAAATAAATGCATCTTGTAACATGACCAGATCAAATTAGTCTGACCAAGGTGGGGGGAACCAGGGCCAACATCAGGGGCTCTTCCTTACAAATATCCCTTCCATTCTCTACACATGCTAATCTAGGAGTTGTCAGCTTCACTGTCCTGACTGGCCTCAGGGACTGGAGAAAGGCAGGTGACTCAAGCAGTCCCAAGGCAGCCTCTGGAGCAGATGGGGCTGACCACAGTGGGAGCCCCATGTTCTGCACTATCTGGGGATTTCTGAGCAGTCATCAGGGATGGCCCCACACAGAGCAGGCTACCCTCATCCTAGTTGATGGCAACTGATGTCCGATCTACAGGTACTGATGTACACGTGTACGAGCCATGGTGGGAACTAGTAGGTCTTTTCCATCTCTATTTTGTCTCACATGGATGCCAGTACCATGTATGGGTCCTCTCAGAGGGTTTTACAAGCCTACTGCTGCCTCTGGGCTACTGGAGCTGTTCCCCTACCTCAATGGTATCTATGTGTGCTTTTAGCTGGGACATTCCAAGTTCAGCTTTCACAAGTGACTTACCTACCTGTCACCACATGCACACGTGTACGTGTGGACTTACAGCCAGAATCATGCCCATGGCCTCAAATTTGTGCACAGGATACATGTCCAGACATCTAGCAGACATGCATGTGTGCCAACACACAAGTAGGTACAACTAACATATATGTGATTTTGATTCAGAGAGAAAGACAGTGAGCCCCGAATACGCCACAGTGATACTGATCCCACCCGGCCCCGGCGCCGCTCCAGAAGTTATTCCCCCATCAGGAAGAGGAGACGTGACTCCCCCAGCTTCATGGAGCCCAGAAGAATTACAAGGTAGATATCAGAGTGCAGGGCTTCAGCCCTAGGCTCACAAGTTTTAGTCACTTACTGACAACTTGCAGGCCCCTCAGAGTTCTTCTCCAAAGCCCTCTTTGCTTCTCTGCAAAGCCAGATGTTGATAGACAGACAGATAGATAGCCAGACAGATAGGCAGACTGCTAACAGTATTACTAGTTCAGTTCTTCCAATCTGTAAAAGGAAATATGCAATTATTTGAGGTGTAATTCTGTGTCAAAGGGGAGAAAAAGCCAGCTGTGTTTCTCCCTCTGCTCTCCATATGCAAACCTGGTGCACACAGTCAATGCCCACGAAGCCCCTTTAGGCTGATCAGAAAGTATTTGCAGGTTTAGGGTGACAAGACAAGTGAAATACAGTTACACTAAGATGGAAGCAATGTGGTAACCCTGTGGCATGTGGACACCATTGAAAACTATGGTCATGGAGTTATAACTTGCCTTACCAGTACTGTGATGCCTGTATGCATAATGCATGTTACAAGTATGAAGTAAATGATGTGCCCTATTGATACTGCACCTTACAGGGTTCATGTGACCTTTTCCTTCACAGGTGTACTTAAACCATTGTCTCTCGAGGCTGCCAGGCAGATCTATGTTTATTTTTTCCCATGGTGGAAAGCTACCGAAGGGGGCTGATTCCTTATTCTGGGTTGCTACAGAACCAGTGAAGCCTGGCTGTGAGAATCTATGGGTTGATGCAGCTCAGGATAAAAGACGTGTCTTGTTCCTCCGGGACCTTGGATGCTTCAACGTCCCAGATCCCTTTTGTCCTTGAGCTCTGGATGCTGTATCAGCATCAGCCACTGGGGGGCATGCGGGCAGGGCATTGACCCTGGCTTCCCTTTCCCGGACTGACAGCAATGGGCACCAGCTCGTTCTCTCATCATAGTCACTGATGTAAACACTAGGCAACTTAGACTCAGGCTTCAGCCTCAGCCAGAACAATATTTCTAGAACCTGAGGGATGTTTGGGGGTCTCCCTGTTTTAAGGGAAAGACAGTGAGGGGATCAACAGAGCCAGCCCAGACAGGAATGTGTTGGACCCACAGCAGTAGCAATGCCAGCTCCAATGTCATACTGCCAGTTTTCAAAATGGCAACACCAGTCTTGTAACACTTCCTTTCCTTAAGCCCCTGCTCCTGGAGTCCTGTGATTACATGAGAATTTCAGCTTTCATTGCTTAATAAAAAAAATAATGGGAAAAAGCTTGAAAATGGGATCCCGGACAGATGAACACTAAAAAGTCAAAGCAACGAATCTCAGCATTTATTAGCTGTAAAAACTGTGTGTTGTTTAAACCACTCTTGTGATTTTTATAAGACCTGAGTCATGATTCCTGAATGGTTGGGCTGGCAATGCCACATGGCAGCGAATGGAGGGAGACGTCCAGCTTTGGGCCAAAGTACAGAGACGGAGGCTGGTCCAGTATTCGTGCAGGCAAGGAGAGGAGACGTTGGGTCAATGCCTGCTCTGCCTGACCCCTCTGTGCCTCAGTTCCCATCTGTAAACACAGGGCTCGCAAAGGGGTGGGGAAGTTAAAGGCCTTCAAAACGTGCAGTAAGGGGGGGCCATGTATGTGATGCCTGCAAGAGTAATGATTCAGGGCATTGCTGGGCCCTGGGATGCCAGGGGCCTTTGCCCAACCATTTTCTGTCCCCTCTGATGCCGATACCGATGCAACTCTCCTTTTCCATTCTGTCTCAGGGTTCCTCTCAGAGAGCATCGCTGCAGGCCTGGTTACTCTGGTAACCCCCCCCTCGCCAGGACCCCACTGTGTCTCCTTGAATGCACTGCGTGAGGCCTTCCAGGCTAAGCTGTGTCTGTGCCGTTTGTCTGTCTCCGTCCGTCCCACTAACCCCACTCACTGAGGCTTGCAAGGGTCCCAAAAGAGCAGGGTGGGGAGGAAGGGTCTCTTTGAGGCAGCTGGTGGCTATAAGAGGTCAGCACGGGTTTTGGTCGCATCTGCTCTATTGCCACATCCATTCTAATTCACTGCCCCAAAGGGAGAAACTGCCTTTCTGAGGTGTCCTGGGATTTACCAAGCTGCAGGGAACTGAATGGACAGTGTCCTGGTTCTCTCCCACCCACCCCCAGTCTGAAGCCGCACTCCAAGGGCCATGTCATCCATTACACTAAGGATGTGTTAACTGCACTTAACATGAGTTTCCCCATGTTCAAGTAGTAAAACATGTGCTAAGCGTGATCGCTTTATGGCAAAGTTAAGACTGCGAGAAGAGTAACTCCAGATCATGTTAAGTGACATGCATTCAGATGTCGTCGGACCGGACTGGTCCCCCAGGCGTCCATTCAAGTTGTAAGTGACAGTAGCAAGCAGAGGGGCTGATTCTCACAGCCCCCCACTGCTTTACAACCAGCATGCCCCAATGGGATCATGGCACCGCAGCCCAGCAGGGGCCTGATCCTGCTTTTTGTCCTCACCAAGGAGGCTCTGCTGCTGGGGCTGGGACTGACAATCAGTGAGCTGTGCATGTTAGATCATAATACACATTACTGTGCAGCTGCCCATAACAAGGCGTAACTTTAATACTGCACAAATTTAACCTATACTAAGTGCCCCATGTGGCAAGCCCCAAGTCTAGTGCAGGGCCCAGGGTAGAAAGATATGTTGAATGGGGCAGAATGCCAAGAGGGCTGTACAGAGGAGTGTGCAGAAGACTGTGAGCTGAGCTGGGGTGGGGTTGCCCACACTGGAGGACATGGGAGACCTACAGAGAGTATGCAGAGGCTCCTGGAGTGGCAGGATGAGGAAGGGTGTGTTGGAGGGCTGTAGGGGAGCCTTGGGAGGACTCACTGAGAGGAATGGTTCAGAGGGATGGCATGGAGGCCCAGGACTGAACCTGCCTGGGGATTCCTGGTAGGGTATGGAGGACCATGGGACACTGCAGGAGGTGCATAGGAGATTTATGAAGGAGATGGTGGAGATCCATGAGGGAGATGTGGAGGTTTGTGGGACCCAGGGACACGGCTGGGAAGGGTGCAAGAGGAGAGAACCAGGGTCTGTTGAATGGGAGGTCCAGTCCAACAGGACCCCTTTGCTTTCTCATCATCCTCTGTTCTAGGCTTGCCTGTTGCTCCCTCCTTCCCACATCTCTCTTTCCTCCATGGAGCCTCCTTAGGCCTGCCTCTGTCCCTGCAGTATGTGGCATACTGACCGGGGGCCAGAGACTTCATGCACTGACCCTCCATATGCCCCTCTTTCCATCTGGGGCTGGCAGGAACAGACCAAAATGGATTCATGCCATCCTCTCCTGGATGTTCAGCTCAGCCTCCCCAGGGCATCTGCCCAGACCTCTCCTGCCACTAATCCCTAACTTCTCTCTTTCACAGCTTTAACTCTTTGGTGTCTGGACAAGACAAAAGCCACATTAACCTTCTTACGCTCTGTCGTTGTTGCTGCCTAATCCAGGACTAACCCCTGGGGGTGATGGCTTGGGCACTGCATGGGTTGCTGGTTGGCTGGAGCTGAGCACAAGCCATGGGGATAATGCCTGAATCTGTCCATGAATGGGCTCCACAGGTTGCATTCAGGGCCTCTGCAATCAAGGCCACAGCATTCTGGTCCAAATCCAAATTCTCCCTGGGGGGAGGAGAGTTCCAGCCCCGTGACCATGGTCCAGAGACATTTGGACCCAGACTTGAATCAGAACTTGCCCATCATTCTTGTGGCAGTGTGAGCCCAGGGCTCAGCAGTTCTGACCTGAGCTCCTTTCCCTTCTGCCCAGCTTTTCCCCATGTGCTCAAGCCAGAGCCCAGCACCAAATCAGCCTGCCCAGCACCCACTGCCCCACACTGACTCTCTTTTCATTTCCTCTGCAGTGCTCGCAAGCGTCCAATCCCCTACTACAGACCCAGCCCTTCCTCTTCCAGCTCCCTGAGCAGCTACTCATACAGCCGGAGCCGGAGTAGGAGCTATGACAGCTACAGCACCAGCCGCAGCCGGACTCGCAGTCCTCCAAGCCGCTCCCGGAGCCAGAGCCGGAGCCCTAGCTACAACAGCCACAGCAGCTCAGAGAGCGCTGGGTTCTGAGCCAGCCAGGGCAGGAGCGGCCCACTGGAACCATCACCACCACTCACACACAGCTGCACGCCCCCTCCCTCCGTCCCATCTCCTCCCATCCAGCCCGCCCCACTCTTTGGCCTGGGCCACACAGGCTGCAGCCAACACCAGCCTCTGCACCCACCCTGCATCCTGGCCCAGAGGGAGCCAGCTGTGGCATGGTGAGACCCAGGGGAGCCAGGAGCTGTGGCTTCTGGGAAGGAGGGCAAGGAGCAACCAAGGCAGCTGCTAAAAGATGGACCTCAAGTGTGGAGGGAGGGGGACCAGACTCCTGCCTGACAGTGGCAGTCCCCTATCATTGCCCTCCAGGAAGGCATCTATGAGAAGGTGCAGCAGGCCAAGAGGATGTGCTTCCCAGGGGGGACCCTGGCAACTGGGCAGACAAGACCCCCACCAGCTACTGGGGTGGGGTGAAGCAGACTCCAAAACTTGGATTTTGGAAGGGGGTGGGGGTGGGGGGTGTCTTCTCATTTCTACAAGCAAACACCAGGGTGGGGGAGGGGAGGGGCAGAATCAGGGCAGGCAGAGCAAGGGAACAAAGCGCTTAACAGAGACCATGGACTGGATCCCTGAGAGGGAGGGAGCCTTCCTGAACAAAGGAGCTTGCAGAAGCGCGGAAGGTTTGGTTTGGGCTGCATCTATTTATTTTGCTCAAGCCTGTCAGAGACATTCGTGCTTTATTTCCTTTATTTTTTTGAGCACAATTATATAATGGGGGGGATTCATTAAGGGGAGGGGGAGGGGCAGGGGTGGGAAGAAGTGGGGTTGGGGGGAATCAGCATGAGGTGTCAGGGGACACTCAGTCAGAGGGGTTGATGAAATCTGGATAAGAGAACCAGATCTCACTGGATGCTGGCACAGAAGAGGATTTGCTGCTTCCATGCACAATCACTGGCTGATCTGGACTGTCTTCATTCACTTGGAGATGGCCGACTCTAGGGGAGGAGACACAAAGCAGAGGTGTTCCCCATCTCCCAGCACCGTACAGCTCCCAGTGCACTCAGAGCCTCAGATGAACAAAGATGTCCTCCACCATGAAAGCATCCAGCAAGGGGTGTCCGTGCTATCAGCCAGCCTGTGATAACTCCTGTGGGAGGAAAGATGTATGGATGAATTTCAGTGTCCTCCACGCAATTAGTGATGTCAAGTCTTTCCAGATGTGTTTGGAAGGCCCCAGCTGTGCAAGTAAATGCTGCTATCTCATAGGTTCATGGCTTGACCCAAGGAATCCCAGACGTCCAGCACAAGATCTGGTCAATAGGGTAAAGAACCTGTCATTGTAAACTGTCACCAGGAGGATGACCCATTCACGGCACACTGAGTTGTGACAGCTCCTTTGTACATTGCACCCAAAAAAAGCAGCACTTTGCCTGTGGACATCCCCTCTCCAGCAAAAGAGTGTCCTCACTCCAGGAGTGGCCCGGTAGACCTTCCAGGAGTCATGGTCTTAGGGCACAAACATCACACTTTGGATGACAGTGATGAGACACTGCTGATGAGGGACTCATGCAAGGGTGGGTTCTCCAACATAGCCAGTTATCTCTGAGGCAGGAGGTTCCGGAGATTAACAGAGGTTAATCATTCCTCAATCATTCCTGGTGCTGCTTCCATGGGATTGCCTTCTCCATCTGGAGGGTTTTTATGCCTTGGAAAGAACAAAACCGGTGCTGCAGTGCACTTTTCACTGCCCAGGTGGAGCTTGGTCTTAGAGAACATCTACACTCTAAGAGGGAGATGTTGCATGGAGGTGAGCTGTTATCCCAGGCTGTGAACAGGACTGGTTGGAAAACCAGAATTCCAGTTTGCAAGAAAATTTGAGGTTAGAAAGCAAAGCTTTTTTTAAAATTCCCAAATAAATTAAACCAAAAGCGACATCCCAGTCTAGTCAGTAGTAAAGTAAGGAGAGGACACATCTGGGAGACCTGGGGTCGAGCCTGTGGTCTGAATCTAGCAGAGCTGAGGACTTGAATCCACATCTCAAGCCTGGCAGTAAACCTGGTCTGATATCTGCTGGCTTTGACCATGTTCCATCCTCAAGCTGAGAAACTTTCCCCTCAAAAATTCATTGAATCCAACATGTTTGCACAGAACGTTTCAGGTTCAATAAACTGACATTTATCCAACCAAAGAGCATTTTATCAAAAAAATCCCAAACAGTAAGAGAACAGTTATTCACTCACTTAGGTGGTTCCAGTGATTGAAGTAGGTGTGTAAGGACTAGATTGACCTTGGAGAAGGAGAGCAATAGTCACTCCCTCCTGATTGCTCTTTTTCTGTGACTCACGACCCATGCCTCTTTGCACTTATGGTTGCCCAGTAGCCCAGCTTCAATAGGAGGAATGTGAGAACCCCACCCAGCCCAGAGCCTGGTGGTGAGACACCCTCTTGGAAAGCGGCCACGCTGGGTGAGGCAGGGCTAAGAATCCAAATCTCCAACTTCCTAGGCAATTCTCTTACTGCTAGGCAGCTGGGCACCTCTGCCATTGTTCAGGGGGCTCTGTGCTTCATGCTGAAGC
This sequence comes from Alligator mississippiensis, assembly GCF_030867095.1. Classification (NCBI taxonomy): domain Eukaryota; kingdom Metazoa; phylum Chordata; order Crocodylia; family Alligatoridae; genus Alligator; species Alligator mississippiensis. The sequence continues at coordinate 17,013,935 of NC_081837.1, read as the reverse complement.
AGGTGGTGTTGTCAGGCGTTCTGGGTCAGGTAGGCACCTTCCTCCTGAGCAGCTAGGGAGAGTCCCTTAGATCTCTGCATTGGCTGCATGGAAGCTGAGCTGCCTCCACCTGTGGATCTGGATCACCCTCCTGGGACCTGGAACTGCAATTTTAGGCACTGCCACATCTAAATGGAGGCACCTACAAAGTCAATGCAGAGCTGTCCCCTTATGCTCACCAGTGTGAGATGAGGGTCGTCTCTGGCCCTTAGCATCATGGTGAAAGATTGTGGAACCATTATGGAACCCCGCTGGGGACAAGGCAGATGAAAAGCTATTAGCCTACAAGGGAGTTATCAAACCCATGTCATCGACTGATGTGCTTTAGAGGGGCATTTGAATTGTTGGGAGCCAGAGGAGAAAGTGTGTAGACTATTGTTTTGGGCTGATGGAGCCAGTTGGACAGGGTTAAGTTGTGAGTCCTGTCCTGCCTCTATCCCTGCCCTGCTGACAGTGGTAGGTCCCTGACCATCTCTGTGCCTCAGCTTCCCTTTGTCTTCCCTCTTTGGATTGCAAGCTGTGTACAGCAGGGGTGTCAAACATGGCCTGCCAGGCTACTGACAGGCCACTGGAAGTTGGCCACTGGAAGATGGATGGCATGAGGGCGAGTAAGGGCTGACAGTCCTGGTCACCTTCTGGTCACTTCACCCATCACTGCCACTGTGACTACAGATCCTCATCTACTGGCTTTGCTACCACCACTGCTGCCACACTGGATGATAGGCTGGACTTGCCACCATTGTGTGCTCCATGCTGGACCTGGAGCTGCCACCCCAGCATAAAACATGTCAGGAGCAACTACTCCAACTCTGGCATGGGTCATAAAGCAGGAGCAGGAGCCACCCTGTTTCCCAGGCTGAACCTGACCCACAAGCAATGCCCATTGTACAGACCTGGCCCAGGGCAGAAGGTGAGTTTGATACCCCTGGTGAATGGCAAAGAGTTTGGTCACTCGTTGTCCATATGGGAGGCCAGTGCCTGTAGATTCTCTCTTAATGCTGGTAACAACAAACACCCTCCAGCTTTAAGAGAAGGAGGCCAAAATCCTGAGGTGACTATAGGAATGCTGATTGCTTTGAGCTCTGCCTTCATATGCTGCTTGTACAGGCCCGCCGTTACTAAAGTCAGAGCTTTTATGGCTGACATGTAACCACTCTCTCCCAGCAGGAACCTCTCCAGGATCTCTTCTTCTGAGGTCAAGTGCCATGTCATTAAGCCTCTCCCATCTTTTTTCCTCAGCCTGTTGCCTAGGTCCTAGACAGCAGTATAGCTCACAAGTCCTAAAGGTGGGCCTAAGTAACACTCCTGTATTGGATGACATTGTCTTTGTCCAAGGTTCAGAAGAATGCCTAAGACTTACATAGACTTTTTTCAGCTCGTAAAGCAGGCCAGTGTCCTCACTCCTATTTTACACTTGGGGAAACTGAGACACAGAGTAGGGCAGCGACTTGTCCAAGATCACCCAGGAGACCAGTGGTAGTGCCAGGAGGGGAACCTAAATGCCAATTTAGTGGTCAGTTTCCTCAAATGCAGTGCTTCCCTCTGCCCAGGGGCCCCAGTGTGTGTGTGCAGAGCATTGCTCAAGCAAGGACTTTGTGCTTTGCAAGTGACTGCTGTGCTTGCCCATGCAATCTAGTCTAAATCTCCTAACACACCAGGGGCTTCTAAGGTACAGATCCTAACACAGGCTACATGGAGGACCTGCATGCTTCAATGTGTATGCCATTGTGTGTGCTCACTAGGATGCGACCACTGAAGGGAAGGAGGGGGAAGTGCTAAAAAGAAAGCAGCAGCGTAAGTTATGAATTCTTTGGCCAGAAAGATGCTCCCCTGGTTTTCATGGCTAGTGTGGAACAGGCCTGACCAGATTAAATCCAATTCCATGGCTAGTTCCTATCTAGCCTGGGATGTGGTTCTTAAAACCCAGTTAAACCCAGTTGATAATGCCAAGGAAACTGTGTTTATGAATTCTTCTAGCAGACGTGGTTGTGCTCCTTGTAGTGTGAAGAGGTGTACACTTTAGAGCCGAGAAAATAGAAGCGGAGAAGGTCTAGATTAGAACCTGGGTGTCAGACAACTGAGGTGTAGCTGGTCCCCATCAAGCCTGCACTGGCTGCCAAGACAGGGCTAGCCAGTGCCAAGGCCCTCCGCCATTGAAAGGGAAGCTAGACCTGGATTTCAGAGCCACTGAGCACCTCCATGAAAACCTGTCCCAACGAGGCAGCACAAAACACGCAGCCTTGCACCACCTGGTACCTCTCAGGGCAGGGATGGCCCCCTGTAAAATAGAGCAAGCTACAGGCTTTGGGCTCAACTGGAGCTAGCTGTGCCCAGCATTGTTAGGCAGCCCTTGCAGACTCTGTAGTATTTCTTCAGTATTTCTTCTTAAGAGCACAGGCCACTCTCTAGACATGCTTTTGTGTTCCCTAGCAGCTCACTCTACTGCAGTGGCCCAGCTCCTGGCTCAGCATACAAGCCTGGTCCCAAACCAGGCCCTCAGCTCTCAATCCCTTTCAATACAGGAAGCAAATGGAGCCAGAATTTGAATTCCAGGTCCAAAGTCTCTACACAGCCCTTGTCCCAGATTGGGTCTGAAGTGGGAACGGAAACCAGTTTTGGTTTCGGACCCTTGAGGAACCAGCAGACTCCATGAGGTTTCCACCATGTAGCACCACAATTTCCAGAGAGATTTCAGAGCTGTCCAGTCCAAACTTTCCTCTTGGCATTTAGGTCTTCAACCCCAGCTGAGGCCTGAAGCAGAAACTTTGAGCCCCTCTGACTAGGCTTTCTGCCCCAGGCCCCAGTTTGGATGCATCCCTGCTTGATTTTCATTCTGCAAAGTGAACTCACCACTGAAGACTCTTGCTGATAAAGCTGCTGCTGCACCTGAAAATAATTGCACCAGCCAATCAAGGAGCAGCTGCAGCAGGATGACATGATGCCTGGATGATGTCTTGAATTTTAAAAGGCTTAGGGAGGACACCCCATGGAGGAAGCTACATGTGCAGTAGAAGGCAGTGAGGAAGAGGGGCTGGGGTAGGGGCAAAAGCTTTATCTCCATCATCTTGATGCCAAGCTTTATTTCCGTGGTCCTTAACAAATGGTTCAGCAGGTGGCAGGCAGGGGCTCTGAGACTGTCTCAGAGCTCCTCACTCCCCCGCATGAAAGTGCCTGGTTGTTGTTTTAGTTTAATCTGCATAAGCCACACGTTTTCTGCCTCACTGAAAAGATGATGCAGATGAGCCTCCCATGGCAGAGGAAGCAGTTAGGGGGATTAAGCCGTTGCCCACAAATAAAAGCTTGGGCTTTGTCATTTGCTTTCAGTGTTGATTTCCAGCCTGCTCGGATGGCTCAGGGGATTGGTGAGAGCCAGTTGCCTCTTTGATTCCAGCTCAGGTCAGTAGTTCAGTGACCTCTGTAGTTTAATGGCTGTGGTCTGATGAGCTGGAGGTCTTGGAGCTGCTCCATGTTGCATTTTGCAGAGTGGGAGTCTCGGTCAAGCAGTAGAAATTCACGTGATGGTCAGAGCCCTCTAGGTGCTGCTGTCGCTTCATAGTCTCATAGTTGCACCTTAACTTTCCATTGTGACAGGCTCTTATCCATCAAGCAAAGCTGTTTGCTTAAGCATTTCAAAATCTGCTGGCAGAGAAACATCATCTTGGCCTGATTCACAAGTTAGTGGAGTCTCTCAGGTTACAGAGGGTAGAATTTGGCCCACTTGTACTAGAATATAAGCTGCCCTGTAGGCTTTGCTTGATCTGTAAGACTATTTTCGTGCCAAAATTGTGATGTTTCTGAGTGTGTGAAGAGGCAAAGGATTGAAATTAAAGCGATAAGTGAACTACAGTCACTGAAACAAATGGTTCAGATACAGGGAGGCTGCCTTCTGGACATACATTGTGGCTGGGTGTAGACCACTCAGATGGGCGGTCTCACTAGACAGGGATAGAGGATTTGCTCACCCAACCCACAGTCTTTCCACCCCATATGTCAGTCCATACTCTGGCTGTGCTCCTGAACAGTCTGTTCAGTGGACTTCCAGAAGAAAGACTGGGAGTGGCATCTGCTTTCATGAAATCAGAATGACTCCTGAAGGCTGCACGCCTCAGAGCTGGGCTCAGCCCCCTCCCCTCAGCAGAGTCTGAATGCGGCATTTAGTTTCAGGCCAAATGCAGGAAACTTACTCTTCAGTTAACCATTCTTCCCTAGATAAGGTAGGGTATCCTGGGTCCTTGCTCCCTGGTGCTAACCCTTGCAAAATCCTGGCTTCCCATTGCTGCTGTGTGCAGCACGAGGGGAGGGGAGGGGAGGGAATGAGCTCATTATTATTCCAGTCTGGTGGTATTGAGCTGGAGAGGAGCTAAACCAATTGCCCAGAAAGACAAGCAATTAGAAATGGGCTTAACAGGTAAGGAGGAGAAATGATTTTCTTTCCCACAAGCTTGGCTTGTCCCACCATATTAGTTTGAAATGTCTGGACAGCCCAGTGTAAGGAACAGTCTGCAGTGGTCCATTGCTGGGGTGATGTGATGCTGCCAGACCTGACCAGTCTGTTGCTCAGTAAACTCGTCACTGCGTGCAGCCTGCTTGGGAGACGCCAATTCCAGGCATCGCTCAAGCACTGGTGACATCTGACTCCAAAGCTTTTAGCAGAGGTTTGGGTGACTTCCAGGATGCAGTGCTTTTGTCAAGCCAGTCGCCAGATGCAGGCTGTGACATAATTACACCCATACATTCTGGCGTACAAGCAAGGAGCAAAAGCACCCTTAGGTGAGGCAGTAACAGCAGCTGGCCTGGGGCATTACACAGCTGTCTGATATATGATGGTAATCTGCACCATTCCTGTCCAATCCTCCATGGTGCTAAGCGGCTCTCAGGATGACACACACCCTTTTGTAACGTGCCCTGATGCTCTGGAGCCCCATGCAAAGAGTCATTGGTTATTTCTGTAGGGTTCTCTCATCAAGCTAAGATGCTTGACTGGTGGGTGGTTTTGAGGGAAATCTGTCCTAGATGGGTACCTGATCTAGGTTGCTGCTGGACCGCAGCGATATAAAGCTGTTACCCTTGATTATGTGCTTCCCCATGCCTGAAGGAACTTCTTCTGATCAAGATCATGCTACAGCAACTTCTCCTTGGGCAGTAGAAAGTGGCTGAAAAGTCTCATGACACCACACAGACTGTTCTTGATGCAGGCATAATGATAAAAAGTAGGGCATAGTGAACACTTAGCTTCCAGGATGAGACTTTCAAAGCAAACTATAGGGACCTACGGAAGTCCCGGAGACAAGATTTTTGCTAATTAAATCTGCTGCACATTGCAGCTCCTTAGTCTGCTTTGCAAAACCTCAGCCCTTAGCTTTACTCCCTGTGACTTTTTTCCAAATGGTTCCATAGTCCTGCCATGTGTACATGAAAAGAGTTAATACATCGCTCTCTCACACTGGGGCGCACACACAAATATCTGCATGACACACTATAAAAGACTTGCTAAGAGCCTGGCCATGAAACCTAGCTAGATTTTGAGCACCCTGAAGTCCGAAGTATTTTGATCTTGGTTTTGGCTAAAGCAGTTTTAAAAAAAAAATCATTGCAAAATGCTGGTTCTTGATTCATATTTCAACCCCTACATCCCCCCCTCCCCCCCCCCCCCCAAAAAAAACCAAAACCCCAAACAAACCAAAACTGGGTTGATCAAAGCCAGAAGGTAGTCTACCCTTCTCTACAATGTATTAAAAATACAGCTTCATGAAGCAAAAACTAAATGGTCACTGAGCAACCAAGCAATTTGTTAACCAAAGAGTCAGACTGTCCCAGGGCCAGTTGTCTACACAGTGGTTTGTTATCTGCTGGCCCTCAGCACTAAGCCGCTTGGTAGGTGCTACTGGAAAGAAAAGATAAGGAGCTGAAGCTTTGATGAGGTTTATTAGGACATGTCCATTTCTCATAAACAAACCATGCCCTACAAATGCAGGTCATCAAATTGCTTTGCTCCCTGTGCTGCTGTCTACTCAAGCTAACCTCTTCCAAACGTGCGTGGATTAGACTGTGCAGGATGAAATGACTGTGACTTCTCATTTTTATAGGGATGGTTCTGTGGGCCAGAACCTCAGGTGGTGTAAACAGGGGCAACTCTATTGTATCTGAATGGCCGCACCCATTTCCACCCACTGAGAATCTGCCCTAGTGTTTCACCCACCAGCAGTAAAATGGCTTCTCTGTGCACGTCCATCCCTGGATTCTTCTTCTTATCAATTGTTACCATCACAGGCAAGTCTGAAGTGAAACCCCTTGCAAACATATCTAGTTTCAGCCAGCTCAGAAGAGGACAAGCCAGCTATTTGTCTTCTACTGTGGCAGCAGATGAAGTATCCTGTGCGAGACTGGCAGGCTGCAGGACAGAGGGATGGATGAACATAACAGAGTGGCTCTGTAAACCATCACTGAATGAAGCAAACCAGTGCATGACCTATGGAGCAGGCCAGTGCTCTGAAGACGTCAGGCACTCCCCAGTTTGTAGTGGATGTAACAAGCCTTCGCCACCAGATGTGGACGCAGACAGTTTAGCCAGGTTCAAAAACAGACTGGACACATTCTTGGAGGAAAGGGGCATCCGTAGCTATTGTGCCTGGGAGCGGGATGCAGCCTCTGAATCAGAACTTCCTAGACCTTAAATGCTGGAGGCTGCAAGTGAGAGAGGAACAGTGGGAAAAACCCTGGTCAGACCCAGTTCACTCTCCCTTTCAGCATCCGCTCCCTGCCACTGTGACACAGGACACTGGGCAAGATGGACCTATGGTCTGACCCAGTTAATGGCAATTCGTATGGTTTTCAAAACACCAGAGCAGGTTTCCCCTTGCCATTACAGACCCATTGGAATTAAGACTCCATTGAACAGTGGATCAGGCCCAGACATGGCTTCTTTGAACATCACTCTTGAACTTCCCCGTCAGCAGAGGAAGGGCATGCTTTTCCCTGGTGAGGATGATGGTAGTGTATGTGGACTGCAGCCAGGGGGACAGTCCTTCCTCAGCCAGGCTGCGAGGGGTAAAAATACCGGTGAGGGATTACCTCATTTTACAGCCTTTTTGTTTGGCTCCATGTCCCAGCACTCAAACCTAAGAATAAAACACATCCTGTCCTAGCCTTGAGAGTACACCACAGTGACAATGACTGGGAGAGCGTGCCCTCAAGCTCTGGGGAATCTCAAGAATTTACCCTTTGCATTTCATGCCCCTGTTTGTGCCTGAGTGGGAGCCTTCCTCCAGACCTTCTCTTTAATCTCCACCACATAATGTGGCAGACACAGGCTTCAAAGGTAAGGATGGAACTACCCTCCTTGCCAGTTTTTTCCAGACTTGGCTGATGCTTTTGCCCCAGTCAAACCTCCCAAGCAATGGGCTTCTATGAGTTCCCATGGGAGATTGTTCCACAACCCAACAAAGGCAATGTTTTTTCCTTTCTAGAAGAAATGATCATACCATTGCAAAAGAGGTATATGAGTTATGCCCAGCCATGTTCACAGCCCATGACTGGTCACAAATGCAGCTTGCCAGTCATTTCTACCAGGATGGGCCTTTAACATTGACAGGGGATGTGGTCTGTGTGAGCTGAAAGAGTGGCCTCTTTTCATCCTGTCAACCCTTCTCACAGCTCTGCTGGAATCCATCAGCATCTCTATATCTTTCTGGGTGGTGTGCTTCCCTTGTCCTTCCGTGAACACACTGCCTGACAAGGCTGGATGTAGCACCATGTCTCAATGTGTATTTGTGATATTCCCAGGGGAGGGAAGCAACGCTTTGTTGTGATGAACAATCTCATTCCCAGAACAGTTAAGCTAATGGTTAGGCTCCTGCACAAACATCAAGAAAGGAAAGTGCTTTTAAAAATGTTTTCGTATATTATGTTTGGCCAACTTTCATCCTGACTTCCTGCAGGTAAGGTTTATTTCTGCTTATGTTTCCTAAAAGGGACAATACACCAATAAAGAAACCTCCTCCCATGAGCACACACACACGAACACACCCCTCTGCACGTCCAGCGCATTCACGCAGAGACGTATTCAGACATACACATGCATGCGCGTGCGCGCAAACACACACTCTCCCCTCATCTTCTGCTACCCTGCTTTGATCAGGCAGCCTCATGACAAGCACACCAGGGCGAGAATCAGGTATTATAACAGCAGCCGGGCCCTCCTCCCCAGTGGCGCACAATATGCTCCCCAGCCTTGTGGTCTTCTGCTCTGTCGAAGAAACCCAACAGCAGCAACACAATGGACAAAGACGGTGCATCAGGGAAAATGTCCAGTCTTCCTCGAGTTCTTTTACAGTCTCTTGTCTCCTGCTCACCGGAGGGAGCTAACTGGAACAAATACTCTGTAGAAATACTTCAGTATTTTCCTCTCTCTCTCTCTCTCAATCTGTCTCTCGCGCTCTCTTTTTTTTCTGGATCGTGAGTACAGCTGTAGATTCAGTGAGCTGGTTCAATTACAATAAAATACACAGTATATATTGTAAAGGACTCATTGGACACCAAGTGGTCTGTTCTTGGAAAGTTCATTTGTGTGTTGTGCAAAGGATACACAACATGAACTGATGATCTATCTATCTATCTATCTATCTATCTATCTATCTATCTATCTATCTATCTATCTATCTATCTATCTATCTATCGCTGTTTTTCTTTCAGTCTCCACATCTCAGTCTCTCTTTCTCTCTCTCCAGTTAATCTCTGTCTAATCTCTCTCCATTGAGATAAAGCTTCCCAACATGTGATCAGCAAGCACTGTGGGTGCTCAGCTCCTGGCAGGATCAGGCTTTTTGTCCTTCTTTCCTGACTCCCTTCAGCTGCTTTTTTCCAGTGTTGCTGTTTCCATGGCAATGCTTGCTACTACAAGAGCAGATCCCCTGACAATAAGTCTAGATATACACTATGAACTGGAATTGGATGGGGGAAGGGGTAAAATACCATGGATGTGGCCATCAGCAAAGGGTGGCAGAGGTGAGGGTGGCAGGGGGTTAGTAATTATGACTTGGCACTAGACCCTAAAGCTGCTACTCTCTGCAAATGCCCAGGGCTTTGCCAGCAGGGCTTGCTGCTGCTGCAACTTACTTCAGCTCAGGCTCAGTCCATGCAGCCCAGCCTACCATCCTCTTCACCCTAAGTGCTTCGGATGCCATTGCTGAGCTCCCAGTTCTAGAAGGGAGATAAGAAATGTGTCGCCATTCAGCACAACACTGCACCCTGCATGAAATCAGCTGGCACTTTTGATCTTGGGAGCTGGCAGTTTGATTTTCTTGTTTGTCATAGAGAACATGGGGAGGGGATGGGGCCGCAGAAAGACACTAATGGGAAAGGAGCTCAAATGATGAATACAAAGATGGAATAAGACCAAAAAAGAAGAGAGGACAGAGGGAGAAAAGCATTGCAATGCATCCCAATGTGCAGTGAGAGTTAGTCCCAGATGCTGAGGACTGTTCAGTGGTCTGTGGAGCTGGGTTGGTAGGCCTCAGGCTGTGGTAAGTCTCTCTTTTTCTAAAGGACATGCCATAGCTCAGTCAAGTGTTTGATCCAGGAATCCCTTGCAGAGGCCCAGTGTCCTGCAGATGATCAAACAAGTCCATTCTGCCTTCCAGCTGAGCAACAAAGTGGGCAAGTGTTCACATTGTGATAACCACCAGCACCACTAGCGCAGGCTGACCCTATGCTAACAGAAGACAGGCCAAAGGCTGGCTAGACCTTGGGGAGGAGGTATCACTGGTCCTTCCAGGGGAGAGCTGGGCCACACTAATAGAGTGGCATGAAGGCCACCTCTCCTGCCAAGAGCAGCTCTACTGAGCTGTCAGGCCAGCAAGCTGGTCAGGTTTAACACTTCATGGTAACAACCGCAGGCAGAGCCCACTTCCAGGAACAGCCCCTTGGGATGAACTTCTGGGAAGTAGCATGAACCAAGGACGAGGGCACACACCCGTGAGTCCAACAGGGGCACTCTCTTCCTCTTTTTGCCATTGTCTGTTCTCCCACTTTGTCTCTTCAGACTGGAAACTCTTTGGGGCATTGGCTGCCTCTGCCTGGGTTTGTATAGCATGCAGCATGATACAGCCCTAATTTGGAGAGTGCTGCTAGATGCTCACACCATCTGAGCAGCACTAAACCCTTGCATGGGGAGAGGCCTGATAAAAGCATCTGGTTTGGAAATAGTCATTTTCAAGTGCCCGTGCAACTGGATCACAAACCATGTGCGGCATTGGTGAGGCCGCAGAAGGAGTACTGCGTCCAGTTTTGGGCGCCGCACTTCAAGAGGGATGTGGATAACCTTGAGAGGGTTCAGAGGAGGGCTGCTCATATGTTTGAGGGCCTGCAGGTAAGACCCTATGAAGACAGACTGAGGGGCCTGAATCTCTTCAGCCTACACAAGAGGCTGAGGCGTGATCTTGTGGCTGGCTACAAACTCATCAGGGGTGGGTCAGCAGGGAATAGGGGATACTCTGTTTACCAGGGTGCCCCTCAGGGTTACCAGAAATAATGGCCACAAACTGAAGGAGAATAGATTTAGGAAGAAATTCTTTATGGTAAGGGTAGCCAAAAATATGGAATGGGCTTCCAAGGGAGGTGGTGCTTTTCCCTACCTTGGAAGTGTTCAAGAAGAGATTAGACAGGCATCTGGCTGGGTTACTTAACCCCAGTGCTCTTTCCTGCCTGGAGCCGGGTGACCTGCCAGGTCCCTTCTGACCCTAGAAATCTATGAAATCTATGTGGTGAAATTAAAGTCATGGTGCAAGGGACCCTCATCATCTGGCTGGGAAAGTGGAAGTAGGACCAGCTTCCCAGAGCTCAATACCCCATGAGGCTTGCCCATAGTTAACACCTCTGCCCCCAGGAGCACAAGGGTGGTTCAGGCCCCACTGCATTGCTGCTGCCAGCACCAGTCAAGGCACTCCTCTGTGGCAGCCAGGGCTGGTGATGTGGTCTCCTGCCTGCCAGCTGCTGAAGTACAGATTGTTTCATACCAGGCTTAGAAAAGGGGGATTTTTCTCACCTAGTCTCTACACCCTGTCCCTACAGCAGCTTGCCTGGTGTCACTCTGGATTAGCTCCTGGCACAAGTAGTGTGTGGCAGTCAAGACAATGAGTGTGTGTAGCAGCCCAAGAAGCAAACTGATTACCCTGCCTCATAGCATCATAGACTCACAGAGAATGAGGGTTGAAGGGACCTCAGGAGGTCACATCTAGTCCACCCCCTGCTCAAAGCAGGACCAGCCCCAACTAGATCACTCCAGCCAAGGCTTTGTCTCCCTCCTTCATGTCTCTGTTGGCTCATCGCATACCAAGCCCAGCTCATGTCCCCAGTAGCAAAGCAAGCTGTATCAGCAACAGCTCAGGGACAGAGAGAGACTGGAGATTCAGGAGTCTGTGGCTGAGCTGCTGGGCTGCAAGGTGAAGCCTGAGGGAGGAAGGACCAGAGAGCTTGAAGCTGCCTTTGCACCCTCCTGATCCTGGGCTGCTCTGGGAGACAAAACAACCCTCATGTAAATTAGTGATGGGGCAGCTCCTGCCCCAGAGAGCTCCCAGGTCCAAAAGGGAAACAGAGATGAGACAAGATGCAACAGAGAAAGGTCTGGATGGCAAAGAAGAGGTGGCTGCTGAGCACCCAGTGGAGAGAAGCTACAGGGAGATGCCCTGAGGGAGCATCTCAGCTCAGCTGGGATTCCTACAGACCCCCCACTGAAGAGGGGCAGCACACTCACCACCCCCTGCCTGCCTGAAGTTCATGGACTTAGAGACAGGTCAGGGGGGAAGGGACCTCCAGAGGTCATCTAGTCCAACCCCCTGCATGAGGCAGGATCATCCCCCGCCAAACCATCCCATACACCATAATCTAAACTCTGTGTAAAACTGCTGTCAACCCTGACAGAACAACAGACATCACACCCAAACCTGCCACAGGGAAAGTGGGGGACAGCAGTGGGCAAGGTCCTGCTTCTGTAAAACATTGCTAATAGGTGCTCGAGAGATCCCAGGTAGGGGGCCACCCCCCGCGAGGAAGACAAAACCCACCACAGTCTGTATCAATCTATCACGGGGTAAAATTCCTCCCTGACCCCAAATATGATGATCAGTCAGACCCTGAGTGGAAGGGAAAGACCCTTTCGTCTTAGCAGGAGCATTGGCATATCTCATTCACAATCCTCAGCCTTGGCTCCAGCCAACACCCAGGGCCTCTTGAGGAAGGCTTGGACCAACATGTGTAGCAGCCAGCAGGGGAAGGGGCTATGGCCTTGCTCTCACCCTGCCCCTTCAGGCAGCTGGTGTCTACTGGGGTTCTAGGTATGGGCAGCTGGTGCCACCTTAATTGGGGGGGCACATGCCCCCCTAGCGACCGGGGGGTCCCCCCACAGCCAATCTTGCCAACTGGGAAGTCTTTCCCCCCCCGCCCATCGCCTAAGCAGGGAATGCGGTCTACCGGGGGGGGCAACAGCACTCTCAGGGGGTGCACGTCTACCCCCATGCACCCTGTCTGCATCGCCACTGGTTCTAGGACAGAGCAACCTTGGGCTCCCAGGGGCAGCACAGAAGCTGCTATTGCCTAGTCCTGCTCAAAGGCCTCTCCTGTTGGAAGGTTTCAGTGTAGAGAAGCAGTGACAGCACGGGGCCAGGTCCTGGGGTAAAGCCACGATCCCTGGCCACAGAACCGGTGCCCATCCCCATGATGTGGGGAACAGATCATGCCTAGGACAGAGGAAATAGGGCAGCAGGGCTGGCCTCACCACTACAGTGGCTGGCCCCACGGTCTGCTGAGTTCTCGCAGCCTTGCTTCAATGCCCATGGGCATGAACCCAAGGAAACGCCTCAAGCCTTGGCTCTTGGTCACCCATTCCCTCCAAAACCATGAGGGGGCCTCAGAAAAGAACCAAAATAAAACCCTATTAGAAGAAACCCAGGGCACTTCAGGGGGCTGGCCTAGGTCCCCAGCTAGCCCTTGATGCCTGACATCCATGCAGTGGGACAGCGATGGATGGGGGGGACCCAGGGCCACCATTGCAAGAAAACCTCTGCATCCTCTAGTTGAGTCGCTGCCTCCTTCACCTCTCGCCTGGGGGAAGGCATGAGACAGCGGGGAACCCAGCCCGCAGATCTCTGGGCTGCCCATGAGACAGGCTGTTTCCAAGGGCTGGACTTGTGCTGCGGAGGTACCGTGAAGGGGAGACTGATCACAGGTGCTCCCCGCAACCAGACGCTGCGCCCCTCAGCACTGAGGCTGAGAAGGGACCTGGCCCAGCAGCCAGGGGATGGAGCAGCAGGTCCCCGGGGCTGGTGGGATGCCCCGGGTGCGTACCGGCGCCTCGCCTGCAGGGGAAGCTGGGCTGCAGGATGTCAGGCCTTGGCTGGCAGCAGCTGGAAGGTTCCCGCGGCAGGCGGCACGGCCTTCCGGGAACAGACACCCCCGCTGGGAGGCACGGGGGCGGGAAGGCGCTGGCCCATTCCCAGGACCACTACCCCCCTGCCACGGCCAGCCTCCTCATCACGCTCTATTATAACTGCAGCTGTAAGAGCAGCGTGCGGCGCCGCAGATGGGCCCTGTCAATCTCCTGTGATTGAGGCAAAAGGCAATATTAGCTTCCCCCCCCGCAGCCCCGCCTCCAGCCCTGGCAGTGCCCAGTCAGCAACAAGGGACCTAGCCGTGCCCTCGCTGTCACCTTGCAGGGCTGCCGGACATCCCAGACAGGCTCTGGCCTTGCCCTCATGCCCCCACTACCGCAGCCCAGAGCTAGCTGTGAGCAGACAGCTGCCCGCATGCCGCGGTTGCTAATGAGTCTGTAACTACGGCTGCAGGTGGCTGGGCTCAGACTGGCCCATGCAGGGGCAGCCACTGTGTGGGCAGGAGGATGCTAGCTCCACGCACTGATGCTGTGTGGGCAGCCTCTGCTCTTGCAGGGTGAGGATGGTGGGGGAGCTGCGAAGCCAGAGAACTGTTCCCCTCCATCGCTCTGCTGGCCCGCCTCAGCCACCCCCCGAAGGGGTCAGCTCACGGGACCCACAGCCCCCTTGGTGGGCTTCTCCAGGCTCTGCCCCCAGCCAGTGCAGCAGTCTGCATCTGGGGTGCCCAGCCAGAATGGCCCCTTGCCTTGGCCTAAAAATTGTGGGGAATCAGGCCCCTACACACACTGCAGGAGCCTGTCTGGCAGCAGCAGGGTTGGGGAGGGCCCTGCCTGTCCACACCCATAGGCTTCATGCCCCAGTCTGCACCTGGGACTGGACATGCCCCCCAGACTGACTGTAAGCTGGCACCAAAGGGGCTGCTCCAAAGGAGGCCTCCGCAGATGCCAGGGAGGACATGGCAGCTGACTACAGAGCAGACCATGGGGGCACTCAGCCTCTCCCCTGTAGCCTGGGGACCATTAATGTCCCCACCCTGCCCATAGACTGGAAGGTAGCAAGTCTAATGCAGCTGTGGCTCAACACACCCTGCAGAGCCCGGCTGAAGGGCTCCTCAGAGACCTAAGACAAAGCGCAAGGTGGCTGCCCCAGCCCATCATGAAAGAGTCTGTCGGGGTGCCCATAAAGAGGCCACAGGTGCCCACTGCAAGCACAGCTGGGCTGGCAGGCCAGCTCAAACCTGTGCTGCTGGCTCAGGTGACTAGGAAGCTTTCAGGGCTGAATCTGTGGGAAGCAGAGGGAAGGAGGGGCTGGGGCAGTATGGGCAGGGAGGGCACAGAGCTGCAGTTGGAAGGAGGAAGGAGTGGCTGGAAACTGCACAGGGGCCTGGGGTTATAAATCATCCTGCCTTCACTGCGCTGAGCACTAGCTCCCAGGATGTCAAGCAGCTGCAGGGCAGCAGATGGGCTCTGACTTTGAACGAGTGTCTCCCATGTGAGAAAGGGCATCAGCTCCAGGACACAAAGATGGGTGAAGGCAAGTAACTGTGCACTGGACAGTCACTGCCAGATGGGGCACTGGATAGCAGGGGCACCTCAGCCTGTGGAGCCTAAACCAACAAACTGGGGAAGAAGGGGACCAGCTGGCACATCATGCCGTTGATGGAAAAGGCCGTGTGCAGCTCACATGGGCACAGCTCCACACTGGCAGAAAAGCACTGGCAAGGTGGGGAATAGGGCTGGCAGCCCATCGTGGGGTATAACAAGCCCTGGGCCCTGACAGCCCCCCTGAAGGCTGACTCCACCCTTCCCTGTGCACTTTAGCTCCAGGAAAGGGTCCTGTAACCCCATCTTGCTCCAGTACCTACATGGTGCTTCACTGTTGTTCCTGGCTTTCAGGAGGTCGAACGTCATCCAGCCACCCACGGCCCAAGCTGCCCTGGCCTTATCTACCCACTTCCCCCCCCTCCTCTGCTGCCACTTATCCACCAGCCGGTCCAACCCCCCAGCCCAGCCACGTGCGCATGACTCACCCACCCTTCCCTCAGCCACCCACTGAACCCTCGTGCTCACCCTCCTCCCCTTCGCTCTGCACTGCCTGACCTCAGCCCGCTTGCTAGGTTATGAGCACCTGCAGTTTCTGACGTCACCATCTGCAAACCCAGCGACCCCTACCCTGGCACACGCTGTCAGCAAGGCAGCTGCCAAAGAGAGGTTTTTTCCAGCCTGAACGAAAACAGCCACCACCGCTCAAATGCAACCCGACCAATTGCAACACGATAGGGGGGAGCGCAGCAAGGACACTTGCGGGCAGGCCTGCTGCTTTGTACCTCAACAAAGCTCTTCTCTCACCATGGGTGCCTGGTGCCACCTTAGTCAGGGGGGCACATGCCCCCCCTTTGACCAGTCCAGCCAACCGGGGCTGGAGCCACTTCTGGGAGCAGCTGCAGCAATCAGCCGGTGCCTGCAGGGGGGCACCAGTGCTCCCACCTGCTCCCTGCCCATTGCCTAAGCAACGAGCGTGGCTGGGCAGGGGGGTGCACCGGTGCTCTCAGGGGTGCATGTCCACCCCCTATGCATTGCCACTGTCTCTCACCATGACACACAAACACACACGTGTCACTTGTTCCCCTTGATCCCTCTGCAGATTGTATATAAAATGTGAAAACACAGACTCTGCTCAAGCCAGATAAAGGTCAAGCAGCCCCTGGAGAGTCCTGCTCATTTAAGCATTGGCCAACAAGCTGTGCCTTTGCATTGCATGTATGCTGCAGCAGTTTTGAGGCACCAGCTGAGACCAGTGGCCTGTTGCCCTTGAGGAGCTGGCACAGCAAGATAAAGTAACTTGGCCAAAGTCAGCTGTGGCAGAGCCTGGAGACTCCCAAGCCTGTGCCTTCACCATCAGGCATAGTCTAGCCTGCCATGCTAGAGGTGCTGGGAGAAGCTCATCCCGGAGAAAGAGAGCTACCGACCTTGCCTAGTGTTCCTCAAGGGTAAACATGAGCCTCGTCCAAGCTGCCTCTGGGGTCTGGGCAGACAGCTGTAAGAGTGTCCTCAAGGCCAAAGCCTTTCATGTCTCTGTGGTCCAGACATGGTAAGTGTATCTGAGCAGCGGCCCTGTGAGCTCTCCTAATGAACATAGATAGGGAAAGTTGGAAGGGGGTTCAGAGAAGAATTAGGAAAAGGGCCAAGAGGCCGGAGGGACTGCGGCCTGCTTGCCAAGGGCTAACCGAGAACAGCTAAAGGAGAACAGACCATCTGCTGGGAAGGGTCATTCTGGAAGATGTAGAGACCCAGGAGAGAGGAGCTGTTTATAACACAGAGTAACGGCGTTGGCATGTAACTAATAGGGGACTGAGACTGAAAGGCAGGGAAAGCTTCCCTCGGCTGGGATGGCTTGGACTGCAGCGGGTACAGAAGATGGTATGTGCACATGTGAACGATGTGCACATGAGGGGTGGTTGCAGGGGCTTCCCTGATCACTCATTCATAGGGCCACCACGTACCTCAACTCATCCGGCCAGGAAAACCCTCCAGGCACCACCTCCGAGAGGGGTCGGCCGCCCGGCAGTGGGTAGGAAACGGTGGGAACCCGCTGCTTAGCCCGGTGTGAAATGCAGGTCATTTGAACACGTCTGTGACAGACAGCCCTTCCCATTCAGTTCCTGAGCGAACTGAGAGGATGTGATAGGACAGCCAGCCAGGCTGGCAAGCGAAGCTTATCTCCGTCCACCTTGCCAAGATTTTCGAGCCTGCAGGCTGGGAGACGAGCAGCGCCGCAGCCCGGTGTGACTCAGGACCTAGAAGATTCCAGGCAGGGACACGCGGCCAAATCCTGCGCTGGCCTCAGCTGGCACGGCTCCATCCGCTCCGATGGGACGGCATCAGCTTACACCACCGGAGAGTTTGGCCAAGCATGCTGTAAGACATGCTGAGAGAACAGTTAAGAAGTGGGGATTTGGGACAACATGAGCTGGGCCACGTGACACCGGAGGATTCTGGGAGAGAAAATCGCTCCTCTCATTAGACTGATGGGCAAGGGTGGCTTATGGGCTCACGGCACTGGCCCAGCTATTACTGAAGCCAGCTGGAGCCTTACACTTCTTATCAGTTGGAGCAAAGTTAGGACAACAGTGAATGCTTTTAAAAATACCTTTCTCTATTTTAAAAGGCTTTATTTTGTGGGAATCTTTGAAGGTGATCTGAAATGAAAAAAAGAGGTCTGTGCCCTTCTTTGTGTCTGCAGGATGCACAGAGAAAGCTCAGACTCATTTGATCTTTTTCCATTTGTCTTCTCGAGCCTGTTTCTCTTGGAACGCGCAAGAAATGCCTGGAAACATGGCTGGCTTCTGGCATTAGAAATATCGTCAAAGTAACATGCCCGCGGCTCAGTGCAGGGGCACTTGGTGAAATGGAGTGGTCGATATTCGACAAAGGGTCAGACTAGGCAACTAGATAGTTGCTTCTAGTTTTAAAACTCAGAATCTGTGAATTTGAATTAAGAGGGTTAGGAAGGGTTTTTACTGCTCTGAGAGTCTAAAATTAGGGGGCTTTGCTTTTGTTAAGCCCCTTATTTAACTCAGACCCCTGAGAAACACAGGGGAGAAAAGATTTCTTTGTTAAAAATGTAACATTCTTCCCTGAAGGAAGGGCTGAGAAAGCTCATGGCACACATCCAATTCCTCCTGCTGCCAAATCAGACTCGGTGTCCCTGAGATTTGAGAGGAACAAAGAGCTGAAGGCGGAGAGACATCCATCCTGGCTTGCTCTGTCAACAGTGAAGCAGCAAATTCTCTGCCAAGACCAACGGGGGTGCCAGCGTCCCTTCCAGAAGGAATCGCCCCACCCTGCTCCTGACCCATCTTGCATTGTGCGGTGTGATCAATGCTGCTCTCAGGCTGGGGAGCTGTCCGTCTCTCCCCACCCTCTCCTTTGGACAGAGGGCAGCTGTAAGATGACAAACAGACTGGGAGTAAGTTGGCAGAGTCCAGGCCTGACTGATGTTCATCAGCAGTTACACGGTCCTGGTGTAATTTCCATTAATAGTGAGCTGAAATTCTTGGCTAAAAATAACTGGCTGCCTCTTCATAAGGGGCTGGCGGGAGGCAGCTGCTCCGTACAGACAGAGCTCGCTTTGCCGGGCTGCTGAGGTGGGACCTGCAGGAAGCCCAACATGTCGGAGCGCCGAGTGCCCTTCACCTTCCTTCGCGGCCCCAGCTGGGACCCCTTCCGGGACTGGTACCAGGGCAGCCGCCTCTTTGACCAGTCCTTCGGGATGCCTCACATCCCCGAGGACTGGTACAAGTGGCCCAGTGGCACCAGCTGGCCAGGCTACTTCCGCTTCATGCCCAGCCAAGCTGCTGCACCCATGGTCGCCGCTGCTGCCAGCCCCATCATCACCTCGCCCACTGCCACCAGCATTGACTACAGTCAGGCCCTGAGCCGCCAGCTCAGCCGTGGCATCTCGGAGATCCGGCAGACCTCAGAGAGCTGGAAGGTCACCCTAGATGTCAACCATTTTGCCCCAGAGGAGCTGGTGGTGAAGACCAAGGATGGCATTGTAGAGATCACTGGTGAGTGCTGCCTTTAGCTTCTCCTGTCTTGGGCTGGAGCACAATTGGCCTCCCATGGGAGCCTTTCTATGAACCCATTCCTCACCTTATGCCTGCTGCATGTGTAACTCAGTGGCCAGCATGAGCTACCTGTCCCCTCCCAGGCCAGATCTGTGAGGCTGTTGCAGCTCCCACCTAGCAGTGCCAGCCCTTTGGCTTGCACAGTCATAATGATCTTGTCAGCTCTAGAGACCCCCAGATCCTATCCCCAGATCTGATCACCGGCCCCAAACCTCTAGATTTCTCCCAGTTGCAGGGCAGGGGGTGCATGTTGGCAGTGCTGGCTGTCTTGTGTCATTGCAATGCTAGACCTAGAGGGAAGCTGGGGTGGCCTCACTCCAGTGCCTGCCCCTCTGCAAAGCTGGCAGCTGAGGCCTCCATTTCCCCTGGCTCCTTTCTCAGCCAGACCCCTGCCTCCTCTTCCCTTCTCCTCCTGACCTCGCTGCCTTGCTGAACTAGATAACAGCCCAGGGTGAGTTGCTCCCTCTGCTTTCAGCATGGGGGAGTTGTTGGCTCAGGTCCCTCCTTGGTGTAACTCCTGAGGGGGTTTAGTCCAAAGATGGTAGAGAAGGAAGAGCCCCACCTGCCTCAGCTCTACAAAGTCCCTGGACCTGGGAATGGAGGAAGGAGTTGATGTGGGGATCAGATCAATTATTCAATCCATTTCATTATTTTTAAAGTAGCCCTAGCAGCTTAAACCCATGGTGCAGGGCACGATACACTCGCACAGGTGAACAGCAGCTCCTGCCCCCAGAGAGCCCCCAAAGGGCAGGGGAGGGAGACTGAGGCCCAGAGCTGGACAGGGACTTGCCTAAGGTGACACAGTAGGTCAGTGGCAGAGCTAGGACTAAGACAGAAGCCATTCTCCCTGCCACAGCCACCTGCCTGCACTGTCTCCCAAGGCCCTGGAAGTCTTACCCACAACCCAGGGCTTATCCCAGGTGATGAGCAATCCAGCACCAACGGGCCTGCTGGGCAGAGCTGCCCCAGATGCAGCAGTTGTCACTTCGGGGGAATCATGTGAACACAAATCACATTCCTTCCACCCTTTCTCCCTCACCCGATCCATATCAGCGCAAGAGCTGACCAGCACATTCACAGTCCTGGATCTCATCAGAGAAATGTGGGTGAAGGAGGGAATGGTAATGAAATACCTCCCCCACCCGCAGTCCTCAACCAGTCCTACTCAGTCTCCCTTCCTCAAAGTCTAATGGAAAACTCAGTGTACAATCATCAGACTCGATGATCTGTTGAGGGTCCTTCCGACCCCAGCATCTATGAATCGATGAATCACCTGAACCCCCAACACATT
This sequence comes from Alligator mississippiensis, assembly GCF_030867095.1. Lineage (NCBI taxonomy): Eukaryota > Metazoa > Chordata > Crocodylia > Alligatoridae > Alligator > Alligator mississippiensis. The sequence continues at coordinate 16,993,594 of NC_081837.1, read as the reverse complement.
CAACCAGGTTTCAACCCAACCCAAAGAAACCAACAAAGCTTTGACCTATAGCTTGGCCTGATTGCCTATGAATCGTCCCCTCCCCTACTTTGTTCAGGGACTCTTTCAAACCACAGTCTTTTTGAGCCAGATCCCCAACCAGGGTAGACAGGCAGAGCAACATCGATTTCAATAGTGCTATATCCATTTACAACCAGTGAAAAGCTGACTCTGCATTCAGGGTTTACTGGGAAGCCCAGAGGCAGGTGAGTGGCTGCACATATATATATATATATATATATTTTTGTAAAGCAGTTGCCCTGTTTTCTCATTAAATGCTCCCCTGGTGACCAGGAATGTATCTGTGGATAACAAGGAGCTGGCTGGCAGTGAGCCCATTAATTCCCTTCTGAGGGCTCCTTTTCCTTTAAAGCAATATAAGAGCACTGATCTGTCAGAGTAACCGTGAGAGCCGTCCCCTGAGTACATGCTGCACCTGAGCTGCAGCCATCAGGAGCTCTGATTAGACAGAAGATCATCAAACGTGACAGCCAGCAGTGTCATCTTTGAATTCCTGATTCAGAAGAGTGACTGCTATGAATTTTAAGCCCCTGAATTGACACAATCCGGGCCCTTCTAGACTCCATCCCACAATATGCCAGACCTAGGCAGCCACTGGAAAATCCTGCAATGGGCTCCTTTGTGATGAAACCAGTGAATGGTTGGTAGCGGGTTGCTGGAAGTTGATAGATAATGGATGACTGAAAAGAATAGCTCCGAGTCAAGTCAAACCAGGCGCCACACACAGGGGCGAATTAATGCAAGAGCCCATGGGGCCTGGGCACCAGGGGCAGCACAGCCCAGGCAGGCATCCTGGCAGCAGGCATCCGGGGCAGGCAGCGCGATGCTCCTGCCCTCAGCCAGGCCATACAGGTGCAGGTGGTGGCAGCTTACCGGGGCTGTCTGTTGCCAGGAGGCCCCACGGGCAGCCCCACTCCCATTTCTGCTCTCTGCCGTCTGCGGACAGCCACCAGCACCAGCACCAGTACCGCTGAAACAGGATGGGACAGGACATCGGGGCTGGCAGAGAGGTGGGCGGTCAGCCAAGGGCAGCACAGAGCCCATGCCCCCGCTCCCCCCAAGTCAGCTTCAGCCCAGGCCTGTCCCACAACGCTGGAGGACCACAGCCCCGGCAGTGTAACACCTGCCAGGTGGAGGGGCTGGCCCGGGTTGGAACTGGGGCCGCCTTCACCACAGTGGCACTTGCCCCCTGGCTCATCCTGAACATGCCAAGGAGGCTGGGCGGGCTCAGCCACAGCCCCCTGGAGGGCACAGAGACAACTTGCCCTCGCCAGGCAACGAAGCGCTCGGAGCAGGGGCTATGCCCTGCTGCCATTTTCCCAGCCGGGGCAGGGGGGGCAATGCAGGCGCGGCTCGCTCCAGACAGAAGGGGGCAAATGGCAGCGGGGCATAGCCCCCACTCCCAGTGCTGCTATGCCTGCATCAGGGCTGGGAGCGGGGGCTCTGCCCTGCTGCTGCTTGCCAGCTAGCATGGGATGCAAGGGGGGGCATGGGATGCGGGTGTGGCAGCACTGGGAGCAGGGGCTATGCCCTGCTGCTGCCTGCCCCTTCTACCCGGAGCGAGCTATGCCCACATCCCACCCCCACCCCACCCTGTCCGGGCAATCAGCAGCAGGGCAGAGCTCCTGCGCCACGTGCGCCGTACCTGCATCCCACACCCTCCCTTCTCTCCCTCCCCCCACCGGCTGGGCAGCCTGTCCCAGCCCCAGTCCCAGCCCCAATCCCTCTCTCCCCCATGCCCCTTCCCTCCCCCATCCTCCAATCCCAACAGACTTACCAGCTGGAGGCAGCTGTGTCACCTGGCTGTTTAGTCTATGGCCGCATCTCTGAAGCGGCGCTAAATCTTTTGGTTCTGATTCAGCTGAATCAAATTGGGACAGTGCTTTGAATCTCCGAATCAAATCACTGTCCTCTGAATCAGACAAAATACTTGCCGCTACACACAGGACTAATGTGCAGGGAGGCTGTGAGGGTAGGGTAAGGTGCTGAAAGGGGGTGCTCGGGTGCTGTGTTGATAGAGGCCAGGTCAAGACCTTAGAAAGACAATGGAGGGGAGTCAAGGCCCCGGCACCAATGTGTAGGTCAGCGATAACAAAGCAAACATCCCTGGCAGCTGGCCTAATCCCTAGATCTCTGAGGGAGCTGGTGAGACTACCTTCAAAAGCAGTAAGCAGTTACCATGACTCTGCTAATTCCAGTCAGGGAGATCTATTTGATCCGGCTTTGCAAGTGGCAAAGGGAACCTGGCTTTGGGGCTAGACAGGAGGGGAAGATCTTCTCCAGCTTCCCACTGCCTGGCACCCAACCAGGGTGTCATCATGGGATAACAGCATCACTCTAAGCATCAGCCCTGCCCCCAGCTTGGCTCTGAGCAGAGTTCAATCCTCCCCCTTAAGACCTGCAGTGTCTCCTTGCCCTTCCCCATCTGCTCAGCCCTGCTTGGCTTATGACTTTAAAATCAGATCCCGCTTCCTCCCTTGTCCTGGGCAGAGTAAGGCTATCGCTGCCTCCCTCTTTGGCACCTCCCTATTTTTAACAAAGGCGCCTTCGCAAGTTGTGCAGCGTTCTGCTTCCATGTGAAATCCTAATGATTGTAAAAGACATCCCCCCCACACACGTGTGCAAGGTAACCACGGTAACTGTGAAGCAGAGAATTAGAGAGGTCTAAAGCGAGGGGAGGTTCTGCAGTGAGCGGGGACTTTGGGGCCATCTGACACTTCTTATGACTCAGCACTGGGGCCCAGTTCCCAACCTACTCATTATAAGAGAGATCCCACCATCAGCAGTGGAAGTGGCTCGTCCCTTCCTGCAGTAGGAGATGGGGATCCTTTCACCTCTGCAGAGCAAGGTTCAGCTCTCCTGGCTGTTGCAATGGATCATTTGTCCTGCCCCATTTGTCCCTAACACAATGGCATCTGTAGCCCGGAGGAGCTTCAAGACTAGAGGGCAGGACAGGGGACTCAGGAGAGAGAAGAGCATAGGGGTCCTCTGCCCCACGCTCACCTGGAAATGGTTTCCTGGCTCTGTGGTAGAAATCTCATGAGAGTAGCTGCTCTCACAGGACCAGGTACAGCAGAACCCGCATCAAAGAACGGACTTGAGATCAACTGGGAAAGCCAAAATCCCAGGAGACTGGGTGGATTTATTCCTTCTCTTGTATAACTGTATGTCTTGAAAACCCAGGGAGCCCTGGTGAGTGAGCCTGGCCAGGGGCATGGCATGGCATGGCACAGAGCCCCAGGGCACTCAGCACATGCATAGATCACCCCACTGAAACAGTTGCTGTCTCCTCCTCTTCCAGGCAAGCATGAAGAGAAGCAGGATGAGCATGGTTTCATCTCCAGGTGCTTCACCAGGAAATACACGTAAGTACCTGGCTGTTTCTTGGGAGACAGCTGACCATCACCATCCGCCAGCCTGGGAGGATCGGGGTGGGCGGGGAGACCCACATGTGTGTTGTGCCAAGCGGCCTGCAGGGCATAGTGGTTTGTAGGTCAACCCTTTGGGGAGGATGTGAACCTAGAACTCCTGACACATCTGCAGCACCTGCCTCATGAGGGATTTCAGGGTACTTTGGGCCAAATGAGACAGTGCCAAGCACTAAACTCTGGTTTGGGGAGGGACTGTCCTGAACACGATCACTGGAAATTCGCTTCCCAAGGCTCAGCATTATACAGATGCCCTGGATAGAAAGGTTCTGTGACACTGAGCTCCATGTCACCCCCTTGAGAAGAAGGAGCCTGGTGGAAACTCCCTTGAGCTGCCATGGCAAGCTCACAGCTCACACACAGGACATATACGTGTGGGGCCACAGGAAGGGAGGGCTCAGCACTGGGCTGTTGATCCCTTTCCTGCCTCACCTGGCAGGGGGATCTTACTGTGCCCCAAGGGGTGCCCCTTTCTGCTTGACCTATAGCAGTCCACAAAGGACCTATGTCTAGGCCTCTCTGGCCCAGTGCCCACCCTCTCCTGAAGTCAGTACGTGCCACTGGAGGATGAGGTGGCTCAACTGGACCTTTGCTGCTGGTCTGTACATGGTTCTAGGGAGCTCCAAAGCAGGATAATTGACAAGCTCAACAAACATGTGAGCAAGATGGATGAGGGTCTTACATCCCCTGCTCACTCTCCTCTCCCTCCTGCAGCTTGCCCCCTGGCGTTGATGCCACATCAGTCCGCTCCTCACTGTCCCCAGACGGCATGCTGACAGTGGAAGCTCCTCTGCCCAAGCCAGCCATCCAGTCTGCTGAGATCACAATTCCAGTCACCTTTGAAAGCCATGCCCAGATAGCTCCATCTGAGGCCAAGAAGTCAGAGGAGGCAGCCAAGAAATAACCAGCATCTTGGCCTGAAGTAAAACTACTGCCCAGCTGTTACAACACGCTCCAAAACAACTTCTTTTCTTTCCTTTTTTATTTTATACCAGCACGTGCACTGAGTTTCTCAAATAAATTGAAAAAAATAAAATAAGCCAAGCACCAAGCTGACTCTGCCCTGTGTTCTGCGTTGCAAGAGGAGGAGCTGGCTGGGCAGGCTAGGGTATAACATTATTCCATTCCACATTGGGACTAGACTTGATGGCCCAGAAGGCCCCTTTCAGTCATACATAGGGGCTAGGGACAGACATTCAAACAGCCTGAGCCTGAATTGAGTCAATCTTTGCAGGTTAGTCTAACCTGGCTAGGCTGATCCAGTTTGTAACTGTAAAGACATTCTCTCTGGACTGAGAAAATTCAGGCAGTGGCTCAGGCTAGAAGCCAGAGGACGCTACAGCAGCCCTCTCTTCCCTTCTAGAGTGCTGAGCTGAGTTGTGGGGGTATGGCCAGGCCTTGGCAGACGCTTGATTAGGGAGGTCTGCCTGCACAGTCCCAGGCTTTTCCCCACTGGCTGCTCAAGGGGCAGGAGTGTTGCCAGACCCCAGACCTCTGCTAGCACTCTGAGGCAAGGGGGTGTGTGCAGTGCATGCATCTGTTGATGATACAGAACTTTTCAACCTCCCTCCCTGATTCTTTATAGTCTGCAGCAAACTGACAGGCAAGTAAGCCAGCCAGCAGGAAGCTGATAACAGTGTTTATCACCCCATAAGCAAAACAATAGCTTATCTTCATTAGTTCAAACTCTTCTTACACAACTTGCCAACTGACCGCTTAATTAGCTCCAAAAAGCCCTAAGTGGTCACTGTTCTGTCTGCCTAGTCCAGTAAAATTGGAAACACACACACACACAGACACCTCTCTGCATTAGCTAGCACACTACATTCCTAGGGCCCATGGGGCTGGGATCTGTGCTGTGGGAGATGGGAGGGAGGGGGGGGGGGATTCCTCCTTGAGCAGCGAGTAGAGAAGGGGGACTTAGAGCAGGGGGAAGCCAGGCAGACCCTGCTGTACCTGCAGTCTCTGCTGGAGCTGCAGCCAGGGAGCAAAGAGGAGGGGCCAGCTCTGCTGTGGAGCAGAGAGCCTTGCCCAGCCCAGACAACATGCCGGGAGCCTCGGGGAGTCTAGTTTATCTTAAACCAGCAAGGGGGCTGGAACAGACATTTCATAAACCAGTTTGAGCCAAATCAGTTAAGTCTAGAGGTGCACCAATACATCGGTCCGATATCGGATCAGCATTGATATAAAGAAAATTTTCTGTATTGGAAATTGGCCCAGTGCAGCTGATAATTTGTCTAATAAATGCCCGTGCATGCATGCAGCTGCAGTGCAGCATGTAGGCAATGAGGAACAGAGCCTGCAGCATGGAGAGCTGTGTGTAACTGGTAAGTCTGGTGTGGTGGAAGGGAAAGAGGAGGGGGGAGGGGTGCGGGGGGCAGATCAAGGCCCCCATGGTGAGGGAGGGTGTGGGGTTGGGGTTGGGGCTGGGGCAGAAGCTGCCCAGCCAGGGCCAGGGCAGGTGAAGGATGGAAGTGCAGCTCATTAGGGGGCAATGGGGGGGCCACAGGAAGGGAGTGGGGTGGCTCCCACCACTGTGTGCTGTTCATCCAGTGCTCATCTGGCAGCTTCCACTGCTCATCTGGCGGGGGCACAGGGGGGCACGTGCCCCCAGATCTGCGCATGGTGGAGCGGACTGGACCCCTCCCCAGTCAGCGCAATTGACTTAAGGGGGAACCCCCCTCCCATTGTCATGATTGCCTGCCGGGGGACCCCTGTCCCCTCCAGTCACTGACTGGCCACTGCGGGGGCAAGTGCCCCCCCGACCCAGGAGGTACCAATCGCCCATAGCAGCAAGGGAAGTTTAGGTTAGATATTAGGAAAAACTTTCTCACTAGGAGGGTAGTAAAGCACTGGAACAGGTTACCCAGAGAAGTGAAGGAATCTCCATCTTTGAAGGCTTTTAAGACCCGGCTAGACAAAGCCTTGATTAGGATGATCTAGCTGGAGATGGTCCTGCTTTGAGTAGGGGCTGGAACCTCCTGAGGTCCTTCCAACCCTAATTTTCTATGATTCTATGATTCGTTGTTGTTACAGTAATGTTGGCCTTTGTTTTGTGGCTGCAGGCAAGTTGTCTTGTGCTGAAAAATCCAATTTCTCTTCTTCCACTGAAATGCATACACTGTAAATAACGAGTTCCTGTGTGTGGCTTGCTCTCCAGGCATTGATTGTCCTGGGTTAACATTTAAGACACTCTCAGGCCCTTCACATCTGCAAAGCCCTCTACATTTTTCTCTCTCTCCTGATGTCATTTAGAATCAAACGTCAGAATCCTGAGAGGTGCTGAGTTCTGTTCAAGTCAATGGAGTTAAAGGACTTGGCAGCTGCTCGCGGTTTTTGTGAGGACCCTTGTTTTAGAACCACAAAAGCTGGAAGTTCTGCTCTGCTGGAGTCCTGAACCAGATGTTATTTCCTCTGAAGCTTGCTCATTCCTAAATTACACCCCCGGGGATGCTGCTGGGTTCTCACCTCCTTGGCACCTTAGACAACCCAGGGATTGGGCCCCTCACAGCTCCCCTGCCATCCACTCCACATGTGTGTACCCGCCACAAGCAATAACCTGTGCTATGGCTCTGCGGACTACAATGCAGCTGCTTGCAGCTTCCCAGCTGCCTGCCACAGTTTTCCCAGGCTCTCAGCAGGCCCCTTCCACCCATCATGGAGCCTAGGCTGCTCACAGCAGGCAGTGGGGAGGCTGCAAACAGTTGCACAAGAGTGCATGGAGCCCCAGCCCAGCTTGTTGCCAGTGGCTCCAGGTGGAGGGCCGGGGAGCAGCAAGGGGCCTGATCCTTTTTGTGGCAGTGCAGCCCCGGCCCCTCTCCTTCCATCCACTCCAAGGCATGAGTGCCAAACAAATACTTTTGCGTGCCACGGTCTGGCGTGTGAGCCAGGGGTTGCCAACCCCTGCTCTAAACAGACAAGATATAAGAAAGGGAACAGTGAGTGTGGCCAGCCAGCAATGCAGACACATTGTGCTATGTACTGTTGCCTTAGTCTCCCTGTTATCCATGTACAAGGCCCATTATATGTGTGCCTATGGGCTGACTGAGACCAGGCCAGGGGCTGGCTGGGATACAGGGCAGAGCAGGGGGTTAAGGTGTGACCCAGCCTCTTCACAGCATAGAGGAACAAACACATGTACCTGGATTGGTATTTGGATGGTCTTCCAATGCTATTCCCACAAATTGCTCTGCCTCTACTAATTCACACCCTCTTTGCATCAGGAGCTATCTACCAGTTCCTGTCTCCTCATCTGGTATTTAATCCAAATACATGTTATGGCAACACCAGAGGATGGATACATCCAGGCCTGACCACATACACTACGCAGATCTACCTTTCAAGGTAGTGCTTAACATGCAGATTCTGGCCACCTTTACTGTGAAAAGTGCAAAGGCATCCCTCCACAACACACTGTTGAGATTGGTAGGATCACTCACTGGAACCATCCAGGGTGGAAGACATCAGCCGGGCTGAGGGATAGGGTCAGGGAAGAGAGGATTATTGGTAATGCTGAAGAGTCCATGTAAAATGGAGTGCGGAGGCGCTTCTGAGGCGCACCACGGCAGGGCTTAGAGGAGCTGAACACGAAAGCAGAGGGAGCAGGGAGGCTCCTAAACCACTACAGATCACACAGCTTTGGAAAGCTACTTGAACGTGCTCACACAGGCCCCTTTTCCTTTGCACTGCTCTGCTCAGATCTAGTTTCCCTCCACCTCGTGTTTCAATCATCACCTCTACCTGATGTGCCATGCAAGAGCCTTTGCTGTGAGTTAGGGCACTGTGTCCTTGTGAGCAGCTGCCCCCCTTCTCAGGAAGGGTCAGGGGCTGTAAAGACAGGTCACATTTCTGCTCCCACTGTTGCTAATGCCAGCTGCATGAGCTACACTCCCAGAAGCCTTTGCTTGCTAGGGAAGCACTGGAAACACCTCCACCATGTTCCACCTAACCCTGCTAGAAGTGTGTGATGGGCACGAGGGACACGGGGCAGCCAAAGCCTGGAGTATGAATTTTCCCTGCCATCTTGCTCTTGTTTCCTCTCTCTGCTGGTAAAAGGAGGCAATGGCACAAAGGCAAGCTGGCTGGTATGTCTCTGGGAAACCAGCAAGACACTGCAAGCAGCAAGGATTTCACTCCAGCCCCCAGGGCCTGAAGAGTGGACAAAGCCTTAGATGGCCAGCTTGGCTTTGCGTGCTGTTACTATATTACCACTCTGACACATCCCTGAGCTAATCCCCCGTCCTGAGTCACACACAAAGACAGAGAGTCTCACCCAGCGCAAATAGCCTGGAAAGAATCCCAGTGCCTCTGTCAGATTCCAGACACTTTCCAGAGCGATACTCTGGGAAATGTCACTGTTTGTATGGGGTCACAGCCTCCAAGGAGTTAAAGAAACCTGCCCATTAATAACCAGAACCTCTCCCTTTAGTCTCTGTTTTGGAATGCAGGAAGTTTGACCTGCACGGATTGAGTTTGACAAGTCTCAGATCCCATCATCAAGAGGCAGAAATCAGCATCCTAAAAAAGCCACCCAGCACGAAATCCAGGACTGGCAGCAGCAGCTTAGACGAGAAAGGAGAGGAGAAGGATACAGGCTTCCCCAAGCCTGCAGCCACAAGAAACAGTTCTTGCTGTTTGACCAGGGATTGGTCAGTGTTAGAAGCAGGATTTGGACTACTGGTCTGACATACTATGGCCAGTCCTAAATCAGCTCCTACTCCAGGCCTGGGCAGACTCAGAGTGCATTCAGGGTATTTATTACAGCTAAACAATACAGATGTTTTGGTTGTTTGCTAGCAGTGAAGACAAAACCAAGGTATCACGTACAGCCTTAATTCTTAACCTAGAGGTCAAGGGTAAATCTTGTGGTTTTCCTTGGGTTAGAGCAGGGGGGACTCCTGGGTTCTATTTCAGCTCCGTCCCCAACTCTCCATGTGGTCCTGGGCAAATCAGACCCCATCCTATGCCTCAGTTTCCCCCTCCCCAGGATGAGGCTGACACGGACAAGCTTCACAGGGGACATTCTGAGGCTGATGAATGAGGTCACTGGTTTGTAGAGGCTCTATAAATAGAAGGCAGGCTGATTAATCTTGTCAAATGCCTTGACTCGCAGCCAAACTGAACGTGCACCAGAACTAGTGCTGCATTCCTGAAGGATTCCTCCTCCGCCGGGCCTCTTCTTTCTACCTTTGTCTTTGAGACATTCCCTGCAGGGCACTAATGCTCCTCTCCAGGTTGTCACACAGGTTTCTTACGGGGCTGGTTCCTCAGCTTGGCATCAGGAGGCACACTGGAATTATACATACTTGCTGTGCCCAGTCATGCCAAGGGGCATCACTCTCAGGGTACGAGAGGCAGAGGAATTGCCTCATTAGTGAACTGCTGAGAAAAGGCCTGCCCTCTGCAACAGCTACTTATTGCCTTATTGAGAGCATTCCTGAGAAACCACTCTGCAAGCTGCTGAGTCTGAGCCAACTGAGGAGACGGGCAGATGTGGAGGCACTCTCTTACCATGGTATCATGGAGAGATTGGTAACTTGTGAACAGCTCAAATGCGATAGTGATGAGCTTGACATTGCAAAAAAATAATTCTGGTTATCCAGATGAAAAAGTAGAAGCTATGGGAAAACCTCAACAGTCTCAGGGGATCAATTCCCAATAACCCCAAAGCTTATCTACAAACAGCATCTGAAGTATCCATCCCATCTGAATGCTCAGAGTTCAAGGTGAAATGTCATGGAAAGGGCTTTCTTCAGCTAGAGAGAAGCCCTAACCCAGGAAGCTGAAAGCTGGCTGCAGATCCAAACCTCAAAGACTAAAGCAGTTCAGAGCCAAGGATTTGGTCCAGCATCATTGTTAGCGTTCTCCCAGCAGAGACTGTTTTCCATGCAAAGCCACAGAGCTTATCCACTGCTATCCATTCTCAGGGACTGCTAACCCAGACCTGCAGCAGCAGACAAGAACTGCCATTTTCTGCAAGCAACACCCACATACCAAGCTCCACCCAGGCCAGCTGCTGCAGCAAGACACTACTTACATTAGGGCATGTAGATGCTCCAAGTGTGGCAGTGATTCTGCTGGGTGCTTACACTCAGGTCACAGGGTTTCTTCAGCACCAGAACAACTATATATTTATTCCTGTTGTTAACAAAAACAGAGGCATTAGGGATCAAGACAGCAGCATCAGAGGGCCACTGGTTCAGGACGCAGGCACTGTGCACGGTGCACAGGCTTCTAAGCAGTCACAGGGTGCCCGTGTTCTGATGGTGATATGCAACGAGGAATAATGGGTGCAAACTAGTGGAGAGTAGATTTAGGTTAGACATTAGGAAGACATTTTTCACAGGAAGGGTGGCCAGAATCTGGAATGGGTTTCCAAGAGAGGTGGTGCTATCACCTAGCTTGGAGGTCTTCAAGAAGAGGCTTGATAGGCACCTGGCTGGGGTCATCTGACCTCGGTCCTCTTTGCTGCCAGGGGCAGGGGGTCGGACACGATGATCCATTGTGGTCCCTTCCAACTCTACACTCTATGAATCTATGAACAGTAACCCAGTCAAAGCAGTTCCCAAGAGAACTCATATCATCACAACAGCCCTTCTCATGGCCCTTCAGTCCTGTTCCCAGCTCCACCAAAGAGGGCTGAGGTTTGCCAAATGAAAACTAGAGACAGGGCCAGGCCCAGTGATCTGGGCTGTTCATCAGGCCATCCATCCATGTGTGTTAAGGTTTTGGACATGCAGCAAGTGAGCAGCTCCTCCAGGAAAGTGCATGTTCTGGCATGGAAAAGCTCCCAGGTTTGGTCAAGGCAAGGGGGTTAGTGTTACTCACTGCTCCCGTGTCTTCTGAATCTTCCTTGGAGTCCAACCATGAAGGTCATGAGTCTGTTACAGCCCTCAGAGTCCATATATCAGGTTTTCAGCTCCCAGGGTCCCCAGCTCAGTTCTCAGGGTTGGCCCAGATAGCAAACACCATTTCAGTCTCCAGGGGAGACACCAACAAGAATGGCCAGTGACCTCTCCCATCTCCATAGCTTAGAGACAGGTCCATGCTGCTGAGAGCAGATGGAGATCTGGATCTAAACACCTCCAGGTTTTGGTGTGTTTGGCTGTAGGGAACATTGCTGCCACAAGGTTTCCAGGGCCCACATGGAAGCTAGGGCCTCTCATAGGTTTGTTATATTTGTGATAGGGTTGTTGTATTGTCCCAGGTTCAAGACAACCCTGGTGGTGAAGCCCTACACCTTACAAGGCCTGGCAGGAACTTGCTGGGCTCCAGTCATTTGGGGCCGGGGTTATCAGATGCTTTTAGGCCAGCACCACAAACCCATCTCCCCCACTGTCTGCATGGGTACCAGTCTCCACAAAGGCTCTGCACCGAGTTCCCCCCTCTCCCTTAGGCTGTCTGCTCAGAGCCAGGGCTGGGGGGGACCTTTTGGACCTGGACCCTATTACAGAGAAGGCTCCAGTGCTTAGCATTGCCAATCCAGCTCTACACACAAGCAGGGAAGCAAAGGCAGAGAAAACTGGGCCCCAGCCAGCACAGCTGGGATGAGGAGGGACCAGCCCAACCCCACTCTGTCTCATGGGAGAGTCTGTCATGGTCAAACTGCAGTAGAAACTGCTGGGGACCAGGGGACATGAGAAGCTGAGGATTCCAGCCTAAATTTGGCTCCAGGCCTTCATGGAAACTACAGGAGTTTTGGAGCAAAATTCCCGCTGGAAGCTGAACTGTCCCAAGGCATGGAAGTGCTGCTGATCTTGCTTCAAGCTATCCGAGGGGTGAGGCCCAGGTTCAATCACTGCAGAGCTGAGAAGTGTTTGGACCAGATTCCTTCTGTCTGCATTGCTGTACAGCTCCTCAGCACACCCCGGGACACCTACACACCTGCATGACAGACAAGGGAAATTGAGGCACAAAAACTAAGGACCAAATCCAAGAAAAGGACTTGGTGCCTAAGCTGATTCTGGGCACAACTGAAGTTGCTAAGTGGGGGTTGTATATCTCCTTTCCTGAAACCCAGGTGCCTGAGCACTCAGCATCACATATTTAAGGCCCTTTTTCCATCTGTCCCTAAATGACTTGACCAAGGTTGTACATGGAGCCTGTGTCACAGTTGGAGCCCCCTGAGTCTCAAAGCCTTACCCAAAGGACAGGCCTTCCCAGTGCCATAGCAAGAGGGGGGCGAGTGGGGCAACCGCCCCGCATGCCAAAGTGAAGGGGTGCCAACAGGCACTGCCCAGCCAGGGTAGGGTGTGGGAGAGCCGGGAGCAGCTCATTTGGGGGAGTGCGGGGACGGGGAGAGTGGTTCCCACCCCTGCAAGCACTCCCGGGTAAGCATGGGGAGTGGGGGCATGTGCCCCCCGGATCTGTGCACAGGGTGCGGGCAGGCTGCCACTGCGGGCTTTGCCCCAGGTGCCAAACTTCCTTGCCACGGCACTGGGCCTTCCTCTCCCAGCTAGGGACAAAAACCCATTCATAAAGTTCTCACCAGGTCTGGGTTTGACTCTGGATCTTATCTAAATTCTGGTGCGTTGAGATATACAGCTTGTAGGGACAGGAGTCTGCCACCCAACACAGTCTGTGCTTGGCCATGGATTGTGAATGCTCTTCCAGCAGGTGTGTGTGTGAGAGCGCACGGGGTGTGTGGATATGCATGTGGAGATGGATACGTGCATGGGGGGCATGTAAGGGAAGGTGCACTGTGTGGGGCAAGGGGGAAACCAGGCTCAGCTCCACGTGACAGAGTGAGGACTGAGCCTCGAAGGCAGATCCAGAGCAGGATCTGGGATAACCACCCTTGACAGAAGGCAGTGGGACTCCAGGATCCACTGCACTGGATGCCCCCTCCCCAGCCATGAGCCCGAGCAGTGGGCTCGCTGGGTCAGTCCCAGGGCATGCTCAGGTGCTGCTATTGTGCACAGGCTGCTCCGCTGCTGGCGCCTTGCCTGGCCTCCACCATCCCTCCCCCATGACAACAGGCCACTGAGAGCATTTGCTGCTCAGAGCAGCCCCTTCTTGTTCCCAGCTGGCCCCTCCTCCATCCCAGCTGCTCTGTCAGGCTCAGCCGGCACTTGGGCCCTTCCAGTCCAAGCACGGAGACTGCTGCACATCCTGCCCAAGGAGCGGGAGCGCTAGGATCGCACCTTATATGGTGCGATCCATGAGGGGAGCCATGAGATTCGTGCCGGGGGTGGGCAGTGTCGGGAATTCTCCGTGCGCTCCGCCTTCCCCTCCGCCCCTCGCAAGACTCCCTTGTTCTCACAAGCCGCAGCCACAGCCTGTCTGTAAGCACAGATATGATGGCTCCGAATAGGCCTGTCTGGCTCCGAAGTGCCTGAGAAGCCAGCTCTCGCAGAGACCAGCAGAGAAGCGCCAAGTGGAGCAATCGCTGGGTGGGGACTCTGCCTCTGATTCATTCATCCTGGCAGAGCCAGGAGCTGGCAGTTTTCTGGGCCAGCTGCAAGGGGAGGAAGATGCTCTTCTCCAAAGGGGGAAGGAATGGATATGGGCTCCTCTCACAGGGCTTGCTGCTAGGGCAGCCAAGGCCTCATGCACCCTGGAGAGCTGTGTGTTAGATCAGGTCAGATGGGTCCACTGGGACCTCTGGGCTTAGGAAACAGGGAGGGGAGTCTGCAAAGGAAACTGGAGAAGCAGGTGACAAGATTAAAGGAAGGAGGGCTCTGCTGGCTGCTCTGACAGCTGAGACCTGTCACACCTTCACCCTGGAAATGAGACACATCAGAAACCCCGGTCTTGATTGTGGGGCTGGGTCCCACCTCAGAGCACCCACATGACCTCTTTTCCAGGGTGATGCCCACAATGCCTGAGCGTAAGCGCCGCATGTGTTTCTTGAACAACACGACTAAGCTTTTTGCCACCGTGGTGCAGATGTCACCACAGGGTCCAACTTTATGGAGCTTAGAGCTCCTGAGTCAGCCCCAAGAACCCTTGAGGTGGGCTTCACAACCTTTTCTTCCAACAAGGCAGAAACAATGCTTTGCGTACAAGCAAAAAACTGGAGATCAGTGGTGAAGCATAGGGGGTACATGAGGGTGCATGTGCACCCCCTGAGAGCGCTGGTGCACCCCCTGACCGGCTGTGCTCGCCGCTTAGTTGATGAACGGGGGGGCGCCGGCAGGAGCACTGGCTGGGGAACGAGAGCACCAGATGTAGGCTGTGACCACTCAGTAAGTTTTGCCATGGAGGACGCCCCCCCCAATCGCTGACTGGTCACTGGGGGGGGCATATGCCCCCCCCTAAGGTGACACCTGTCGCCCATGCTGGAGATATTTGCTGGAAATGCTGCTCCAGCAGCACTCCACACCCCAAGCAGAAAGCTCGATCCAGGGAGGCGTTGAGTACCCTCAGCTTGCTTTGACACCAGTGGAAATCAAGGCTGCTCAGTACATGCCTGGAGGCGCTCAGCACCCTGGAAGATAGCAGCCCTCCATGTACATTGGAAGAGCAGCATGCCAGCGGCCACTGGCACTGGGAAAGTCCACAGGTCACTTCTGGCCTAGCTAGATTCTGTATGGAGCAGGTTTCTGAGCATGCATGCGTTCATATAACAGGCCAGCAGGAGCTGCCCTGGGGAAAGAGCCTCAGCGTCACTGCACAAGAAGCCAGCAGTTCCACGCATCTATCTCACGGCGTGCAGCAGTTGGTGGCCAGTGGTCCTGCTCAGAGCCTGGGGGAGGACGGGGTTAGCATGAACAGCAGTTCCCCACCTGGCTGCTTAAGGACAGCAGGGACAGGCGCTACCAAGGAGGCAATCAGTCTGACGGCAAACACAGCAGTGATGCAAGGAGGGAACTTCTAGAAACACCAGCAATACGGGGATGGGGCACGCAGGGAAACAAGCTTGGACCATCTCATCCTGCCTGCCACAGAGAAGAGACTGGGACAAGGCTGTCCCATCCAGAACAGCAAGCACTGGGCACTCCTGGACTCCACACAGCTCCAATCGAGCCTCAGGCCAAAGTGAGGCTGACCTGTCCTGGGATAATCTGACCCTTCCAGTTACCATCAGAAAAACCAATCCCCCCTGTGCACAATCCCCTTCATTTGCCTCTGGGCTCCTGGGGGCAGGGTCTTAATTACTTGGCACATTTGCATTTTATTTGACATGCAAATCCCTTCATTAGCTGTGTTAAGTCTGTGCATGTTTATTGTTTATGCCACCAGTCAGAAAAACATTTCTCTCCAGGACAGTACATGCTGAAGGGCTGTGCCAAATCGAGATGAATATAAGCACGCACCTCTGTGCTTTTCAGAGTCAGCGCTGTAATACTGCTTTCAGCTCTAGGGCTGAATAAATCAGCACTTCCCAGATATTAATTCTCAGCAATTCTCACCATGCAAGAATTTCACAGGCCTTTGTGACATTCTGCAATGTATTCAGCGCTTGGAATGATCAGTGAATTCTTCCAGAGACAAGCTCGCTCTTTGCTAGTGGCTTGCAATTATGGCCTTGCAAATATTCAGCATATAACATCAGCACAGGGGGTTACTTAAATCAGCTGCATGGCAGTACTCCTCTATCTTGGTCAGATGGTTTGCAGCTTGAAGTAGGACTTGCTTCAGTGGGAAGTTATTCTAGAATAACTTTTCCTGAGGGATCCATTAACTTTCTCTGCACATACTCTAAAATGAGGGTGCCTTCCTCCAAATGATCTTAATCCATTTGGGAAGGGGATTAAATTAGTTCAAAATAAAGCAACCTCATTCCAGAATAAGACGGACCTCAAAGGGAGTTATACTGGAATAGCTCTTCTGCTTGAAATACTCTCCCTACCATAATGCAGATTAATGTTCCTGTATAAACAAATCCAGACCAAAACAGTGGGAAACACCAACTGCAAGACTGGAAGAGCAACTGTGCTGTTTGTGGTGTGAGCTAAGAATTCCCTGTTCCTGTATCTTCACACGCGTCATTCTCACAGACACACAGTCCCGGCGTCTGACTGCACACATTGTCAGAGACACTACGACTGGAATTTGCTTTGGAATTTGAATGAATATTCACAGACGCAGTTCTCCAAGCTCTGTTCACTGGGCACCACAGTCACTGCCTAAATGTGGGTCAACTCCATTGTGGCAGGCAGGTGCTGCAATCCTTGCATATGCACTGTCTGTGGATGTTTCAGACCAGGCGCGTGTATGCGTGAACGCAGTGTGTAGGTAAGTGTTCCAGTGTGTGCATCTCCTTCCCCCTGTATGTGAGAGCTTCAGCCTTGCTGCCCCTATGAGCATGTGTTTGCATGCGTGCTGTGTCCCCGCTGTGGGGGTTGCATGGCCCTACCACCCCCAGGTCAAGCCATCCTGTAATTTTGGGGATAGGCGGCTACAGGGCTTCTGAAAGAGATGGAGACGGTTACCATAGAGAGTAGCAGCCTATGGCAACGAACTGGGAAGAGGAGGCTCAGCCAGCCAATGCAGGAAGAGCAAGTAGGAAAACAAAGCTTCCCTGCATATTGGTGGGGAACTGGCATGCTCCCTCCTGGCACAGCAGGAGCTGGAACAGCAAAGCCCCTCCCCTTCCCCATCCCCATCCAGCCTGCTCCTGACAAAGGCACGGGATGCTGCAGGCAGAGCGCACCAGATCCGCTGCTTCCGAGTGGCACACAAAGCTTCACTATGACAGCAGGAAACCCAGACCCTCCTGCTCCAGTGGCACCGCCGCCCGAGGAACTGAAGAAGGATCCCCGCAAGGAGATCCTTGCTGAGCCAAAAGGATCTGTGGAAGGGCCAGCTGCTTGGTGCCAGAGAAGCTCAGCTAGGTTACACCGGCTGTGGATCTGGCTCACAGCACCAGTCCTGGTTGTAGCAGCTGGGATTCCCACTTCTGCTCTGACTGCCAGCTGCTGGCAGGTGGCTACAGCAGGGCAGTGCAGAGCCGCAATGACCTCCCGTGCTAGGCTGGAGGCATGGCAGCATCTGTGGAGTGAACTTGACCCTGGCCCACCCAACTACTGGACCCTCCTGCCCCTTCCTCATGAGTCATTAGTGAGAAACTCCTTGGACCCTGCCATATGCTAAAGCCACCACTCACCCCACAGGCTAGGGACAGACATTACACAAAAACCGGCTTAAGTGATCAGAAACTGGTTTAAACCTGTAACAGAATAGAAGTTCAGTGCACATAAGCCGGTTTGAAAATGGCTGAAACTGGGTTGAGATAAACCTGGTTGAATGTAGTATCAGACTCAACTGATTTGAGACAAACTGGTTTATGCAATGTCTATCCCAAAACCCTTGCTGGTTTAAAATAAACCAGATTCCCCCAGCATCCTGGCACGCTCTCTAGGCTGGGCAGGGCTCTGTGCTCCACCTGGCCCCTCTCCTCTGCTCCCTGGCTGCAGCTCCGCACAGACTTGCAGGCACAGCAACATCTGCCTGGTTTCCTCCTGCTTTTCCCCTCCTTACTAAGCAGGGATCCCTCTTCCCCTCTGCCTTACACAGACACCTCAGCATTAGCTAGCAGAACACATGCTGGCTATGGGTCCCTGCTGTGGCAGACAACTGTGTCGCTTAGGGCTTTTTGGAGCTAATCAAAGCTCATCTGGTAATGTCCCTCCATTCCTCATTTGTTTAAGAAGAGTTTGAACTAATTAGAGAGGCTGTTTGTTTTCTGATGGGGATGATAAATGCTGATAAACGATCTGTTATCAAGGAGGAGGGGAAGCCTTCCCTAATCCTGCTGGGGCCTGGCCACACCCCCCTTAGTTTAGCTCTCTGGAAGGGAAGGGAGGGCTGCTCTAGTGCTGCCCTGTCGTCTAGCATGAGCCGCTGCAGGCATATGCCTGCGTTTCTGGGACATCTGTGCAGTTACAAAGTGATTCAGTCCAACCAGGTTAGACTAACCTGCAAAGATTGAATCAATTCAGGCTCAGGCTTTTTGAATGTCTGTCCCTAGTTACTGTCCCTGTCCTGACTCCCCCAGCTGTCAATCCACCTCCCTGCCCCCTGCGCTTGCTACTGCTGCCACAGGGTAGGGAAAATGTGGGGCCTGAGGCTGTCTGCAGTTTCTGCTGCTCCAGTAGTTGCTATCCTGAACTCGGGCATTTGCATCGTGACTGCTCTCTTGGGCTTCCCCCTGCCTACACACACACACACACACACACACACACAACACCCTTTGGGGTTAGGAGCACACTCACAAGGTCATTGCATTGGGCAGTCTCACTGACTGATTCTTTTAATGTGTGTCCTGTGATTTCATGATGTCTAACCTGAGACCTTCAGACTCAGATGGCCAATGGCTTCAGGCTGGCTGGCACCTTGATCAGAGAACAAAAGGCCTTTAGGGCTTGAACCCAATGTCTCATTTCCTTCTCTTCAGTTCACTTGCATGGGTGTATGCATGTATCTGGGGGTCATGTTCCTGCCTAGGCCCATGGCCATGTGTACACCCGTATCTGCCTGCACATGTGAATGCCTCTGTACAGCAGTGTGCAGGGGACTGTGCTCCACCATGGGCGTTTCCCTTTGTGGTTCTCTGGGCCCGTGTCTATTTGCATGAGCATGTGTGTGCCTGCATGTGTCGCGCCTGTGTGCTGGCTCTCCCATGTGGATGTCTGAGTGCCTGCCTGGAAAGGCTCCTGATGCACAACCCCTTCTCGCAGCCGCATTAACATGGGCAGACAGTGTTGCTTAGCAACCAGCCAGCTAATTGCAGGCCTTAATCTGCCACTCAGCCACAGCAGCAGCAGCAGCAGCAGCCCTGAGAATTCAAAGGCACAAAGACCCTGTTCCCACAGTTGCCTTCTCTCCCCGTCTCCTGTGGTTCTCCCTTGCCCCTGCCCTGCTCTGCCTACTGCCTGCCCAGGGCCCAAGCGGGCAGCCCCAGTCCCACACAGCCTGTGCCAAACAGGCAGCATCCCTCTGCAGAGAGCTGTGCTGCCCCACCCATGGGCACGTGCCCAGGTCCCTGGAGGCTGCCTCCTTACTCAGTGATTAGCGGTAGGGACTCACCCACAGCCTGCCAAGCCACCCCTCAACTCTAGACCTCTAGAGTTTCCCCTTTTCCAAGTGATTTACTTCCCACAGTGAGCCTGCATGGACCAAGGCAGCTCCTGGGATCCACTGACCAGGATTTTTTAAACGTGGGAAACTGCTGTTTCCTCAAAATCAAGATCTTTTCCAGGACCACACCAATTTCAACCCAATATGCAACCAGGAAAAGTCCAGTCTGAGATCTATGCTTTGATCCTTTATCACCTTGAACCTTGTGCGAACACTTATGCCAGGGCAAAAGAAGAGCAAAATGTCCCCAGCTCACATGTTGCACAAATAAAATAGGAGCTATTAGTCCTCTTTGCTGTGTTGTGCCTGGATACCCCAATCCTAGACCAGCCCCAATTCTCCTGGCCATGGTATAAACCCAGACACTGCCATAAAGAGCTTCCAGTCTCACTCAGTGCCTGATTTGCATCTGTTATCACTACAGTGGGATGCATGCAGATGCCCACACAGTGGCAGGAGAACACTGAGTAGCCACCGAAATAAAACCCTGCCCTCAAATCTTTCATTTCTAGTTTCTTTGCAATGAAGGGTCAGTTCCTGCAGTTCTTCCTCAGGCAACACTCCTATGCAAGCCCAATGACCAGCTGCTGCAGGGCTCCACTCTGCATCCTCTGCAGAGAAACCTTCCCCTTTAAGTGTTGAGAAGCAGCTCAGGACCTGCATCCCCCAAAGGTCACTCCCTCTAGGAGGGGTGAGTGGAAATGGGAGAAGAGGAGGTGAAGGAGGGAAGGGGTATATGAGACATACAGAGAGTGTGTGCATGCATCCATATGTGTATGTACATGCATGTGTGTGTGCGTGTGCTTGTCTGTGAGAGACACAGAAAGAGCAGAGGGCTGGGTAGAGGGGGGTGAAAATGGCATTATATCCAAGCTAATCCCTAGCACTGCGGAGCCAGGGCAGCTGTCCTGCTGGGCATCTGTGCTGCAGCAGCTATGAGTTCTCCTTTCTCCTCCCAGGAGCTAAGCTCCACTGTCCTGTGGCAGCCCTGACGCAGGAGCCTGCATTGCCATCTGGAACAACCCGGGCTCCGCCTGCAGGCTGCCTCAGCACCGGCTGCATAGTCATCCTAGCAGGACATCATAGAGCAGCAAGTATTTGGCTGTTTGGAAATGGTCCCTTCAGGCCCTCCACCAGACACCTTGATGGATAATGGTGCTGGGCCTCATGGGATGGACCCATGGGCCTGCTTCCCAGCTCACTTCTCATGACATTGCAGCACTGAAGTGACTCCCCCTCCCAGGACAGTGCTGCATCCAAGAGCCACAGCAGTGCAGCTCCAAGACCATAAAGCCACAGGGATTCCTGTGCGGTGCCACATCCTGGCCTCACCCAGCCCCAAGACTCACGGCAGGAAGCCAAACTCTACCCCGATGCAGCCACACAACACAGAGAGGGCAAGGGAGCAGAGCCCCTCCTGTCTTCTAGTTGGGAATCAGCTGATGCCCTGAAGCACAAGATTTGATCACCCACCACTTTTGCACATAATGTTATAACTGGCTGTGCCATCATCCAGCCCCACTCATACCTGCCCTATCCGCCCAGCTGTGCAGATTAGAGCTTGTTCTCATTTGGTCACAAAACTCTTGCTGCTCTCAAGCTGTTAAAGCTGTCCTGCCGGCTACAAGACAGCAGAGGCAGAACTAGTGAAGTCTGCAATTTAAGCTAGCTTGTCCCAGCCCTGGTGGGTATTGTCATGCCCCTCTACTACAGCCGCTGCTTCTTATCCTTGCCATTGAATGCTATTGCCAACAGCAATGTGCAGGGCAGAATTTGGTGCCCAGAGAAGCAGCAGCTGCAGTAGGGGCTATGCGAGTACAGCCCTGCAAACTCCCTGGGAGGAAGGAGTCTTCATTTTGGTGCCTCTTTAAGTCAGCCTCCCAAGGCTGGTCATGTCCCCCGCCCCCAGTTAGGCTACTGCATGAGAGGTACCTGGCCTGCCAGGTGCTCCACCACCCCGGGTGGTGCCTGCTCTCACCTGCAGTGGGTGGGAGCAATTAGCTACCTGCCAGCATGCACCATGCTACCCCATTGTGGGGGGCTGGCTTGCTCCTTGCAATTCTGCAGCTGCCTGAAAGCCTCCCACCTCTGCATCCCCTGGTTGCTCCACAGCCCAAGCAGGTCCATCCCATGCAAACTGTGCCCTGCTTGAGCAATGTTGAGCCCAGGGGCCTGCTGGCCAGGGTGGGTAGGGGGAGAAGCAGCTGCGCTAATGGCTCCCTGATCCTGCACAGGGGATCTGGCATCTGCTAGAGTCTAGCCAAGCATAGCTGGCTGATCTGACCTGCTCTCCCTTCCCTGGCTCTGCAGCAGCTTCATTCACAGCCTGCTTAATGACTCTGCCCTGCAAAGGAGCCTGGACCCGAGCAAGTGGCAGCCCCTCTCGGCCTGGCTGGTGCAGCAGACGTGATGTGCATGCAGAAAAGGCACAGAGCCCAGAGGAGTGCTACTGCTAGACAGGGAAGGGACCGATTGCATCTCTGCTGCAACTGCAGGACAGATTGGGTGGGGGCTGGGAGGAGGGAGGGGTTGCACCAGGGATGACTTTGGCCCAAGGAAAGCAGGGCTGCAGGGCGGAGGAGAGATAGGCAGCCAAGCCAAGGAGAGAAGAGGTCCTGGGTGTTGGACTGGAAAGCGGGAGAAGCAGAAAAGGAGAGGTGTGTGTGTGCGTGTGCATGGGAGTGTCTCCCCTCTTTGTGCATCTGCATGTATGTGCCTGCTTACATGGGACTATCACATCTGTATGCACCGATGCATGTGAGGAAGTCTGTGTACCTGCATATGTGTGTATGTGCGGGGGTGGGGGGTGCATGTGCATATATCCTTGTATCAATACGTGATTGCAGCCATGAACATAGATAGATATGTCTGTATGTACTTCTGTGCTTGTGTGCAGGCACATGTGCCTTTGTGCGAATGCATGCATCTATGCAGATACACATGCATGTGTATATGTGCTTGTGTGTGCACATCCATGTGTAGGCATGTGCTTGTGTCTGCCAACCCTCACCATGGCTGCTGCTCGCGCTGTGCACAGAGCTGGGTTCCCCGCACTGTGCTCCTACACAGTCCAGCTCAGAGCGGGTGGCCAAGGATAAAACAGCAGAGGTCTCTGAGCAAGGGGAAGGGGGTGAGGGACAGAGCAATTGCTTTTCCAAGGCTGAGGTGACAGGAAAGCAGGGAGGGAAAAAGAGTGCAGAGGACAACAGACACTGCCCCATGTGGGCAGCAGTGCACAAGCAAGGATCTCAAACACTCAGGCCAGGGAAACTGAGGCACAAAGCATGACACACCTGGAGAAATCAAGGCACAGAATGGGGAAGTGACTTGTCCATAAAATCAGTCTCCAGGCTGTCGATGTGTGCTGTAACCACTACAACACGTTGCCTCCCTTTGAGCCACGAGGCCCGCGTAGAGCACAATTATCAAGTTAGCTCCTACCTTCAACCTAGCCCCAGCCCCAAAAGCGAAGCTGCCAGATCACTCTTGCCGAGCTCGCTAGCAAACTGCCTCCGTCCCCCAAACTGTTCCAAGGAGAGGGGTATAGCCAAAGCCTCGAATCTGCAGCCCCCACCCACTGCTGCGGCTCTAATCTCCCCGGGCAGAACCACTCCAGCACACACAACCCACCCACTGCCCCAGTAGGTACCCCCGATAGGGAGCCCTGGGCAGGAGCTGATAGCAGGCTGGAAGGGACGAGGCAGTAGAAAACCACCCGCCACTGAGGCAAAGCCGGGGGCCAAGCTGGGTATGGAGGTGGAAGGACCCTAGAGCCCCCTGTACTCTACCCTGTGAGTCCACACAGCATGGGGACTTGGACACACCTCACATAGGAGGCGCTCAGTCCTCCAAGCAGCACTGGGCAGAGAGTGGGCAGTGTGACAAGCTCCCAGGAGCACCCCAAGTGTATCTGCCTCCTCAGGGCACTGGGTGAAGCAAGAGGGAGTTGGCTCAAGCTGCAAACCCAGCTGCATCCTCCCTCCCCATCTTCACACACAAGAGCGGGTTTTACAGGGCAGTAGCTACTGGAAGGAACCAGGCCACAGGGTGCTAGGTGCTGGACATAGAGCGAGACACCCCTTCTGCCCCAATGAGATGGTTGAACTAGGTGAAGGAAGACATCCTGCTTTGCTGAGGGGAACCGAGGTGCGGAGAGACTGAATGGTGGGAGTTGAAGCCAGCTGTCCTGACCCACACTCCCATCCTTGAGCCACAAGCCCACCCTGCCCTCACTTCGCTGCATAGCCTCACCAAAGCCCTGGACCCGACTCCTCCACAACCTGCACAGCCTGGGCTCCCCTGTGGACTGACTGCGGCTGAGCTCGGCCCTGCTCAGGCTGGTTGTAGCAGCCAGGATCCCTTTGCCATGGGTGGGGACTGAGTTGCCAGACTCCCCACACTGAGGCGGGTGACAGCGAGGCCTCAGTGGAAGAGCTGGCTCAGCGGGGAGTGTGGCGGGGGAGACTGCTCAGACTGCAACCTCCGGAAGCAGCAAATGACTTCACGCCATTCCCAATCACATCTATGGAAAGGTACAAGAGGAAACACCAAGTCAGAGCGCCTCCATCAATGTCACCCAGGCCCAGCAAACTGCCCAGGTGGGGGCCAGACCAATTAAATCAGCCATGAGGAGACATTTGCCAGGTGCCTGGGGCTCACAAAGCAGCTTCAGGAGGAGCAGAAGAGCTGCAAAGCTCTGCTGCAGGGCGCAGGTGGAAGCTTACGCCCGGTCTCGGAGCACCAAGATGCCACCCGGAGGGCCCACCCGCCGTGGCTCTGGGTGGTTCAAGCAAGGGAAGGTAGAGAGATAATCTCTAGAGGTGGGAGTTGTAGGATAGACAGGGCACAAGGATTTACTTCACCACACTGCCCTTCCTGGCAGTGAGCACTGAGGGAGTCACTCCTGAGACTTGTCTACACTACTGCAGCAGCAGCAAAGCTGCACAGTGGAAAAGGACAGATGTTTTCTTGTTGAGCTGGGGCTAGAAGAGGCCAGTGACCAAGCAACTCCCTTCCCTTCCTGTGAATGCAGCAGACCAGAGCCACTCAGACAGGGAAAGGGAGGGCTGTGTGAGGTGAGAGCAGCCCCCAGGCAAATGCATCTGGACCCAGGGAGTGACTAGTGTTAATCAATTTAAGGTTGTCTCTGGAATTAAAGGGAGAGAGAGAGAGAGCGCAAGACTCTCCCGCCCCGCTTCCTGCTGAAGGCTGGCAACATAAGTAATTGCTTTCTGCAGGATGGACTCCACTGCAGCCTGGTGTAATTGCTAGCGTTCCCTCACATCTTCCTGGCTGCCAGAGATAAAACAGAGAGAGAGGGAGAGGGAAGATAAAAGGGACCTCGTAGTTGCTGCAGCTGGCACAGCTAAGCTGCCTCTAGATGCCAGTCGGGTCCTCTCCCCAGCAGTGCCAAACCTCAGAGGACGAGGGCTCCCTCAGTGAGTGGGGAAGAGGTCACTACCGGCATGAGCTGAGCCAGTCTCAGCAGGGTACCTGCCTTTTGCTGTGTAGCTGCCCACCCCACCTGATGTCCGTTATCCTAGTCTATACGCAACTTGAGGCAGGGATAGTCCTGTTCAGGGCTTGTTCACAGTTTAGCACTGCAGGGCCACGTCTGGGATTGCTGACCCACGGGCAGCCTGGTCTGCAGAGTTCGGAGCACATTGTTATCACTGGAGATGCCTGCCCTTCCTGCCTGCAGGAGCACTGACCACAATGCAGGGCAGCAAGGTGTCTTCATGCCACCTACCCTTTTCCCACCCAGCAGACAGTAACCCAGACACCCTGGCCCAGGTCTCATTCCATTTTGCTCCTCAGTATTTAATTGCTCCCAGCAACTAACCCCCCTGGCAACACTCAGGCCCATAAAGCCACAGCAAGACCTTTCAGGGATGGAGTTGCATTCCTGGGCTGAGGGGGTGTAGGGCAGGTGGATGAATTTTGCCCTGCACACATGGTCACGCAGCCCCTGTGGGGTGGTTCTGTAGTGCAGCTGAGCTCCCACCTGTCCAGTGACTCCGGCAGTGCGGCAGGGCTCTCAGGTTTCAACCCAGCTGCTCGTTTTCATAAAACCTCCTCAGTCCAAGGCTTGGACTAAAGCTCTCAGTTCCATGCTCAGAGGCAGATCCCCGGCGTGACTGCTGGCAAATCACCTTACCTCTGTCTGCCTCAGTTCCCCCTGTGTGCAGCGAGGCTGATACTCCCCCGCATCAGCTAAATTCTGAGGCTTGAATCCATTCATGGTGGGCCAGATATTATTATACTGATGTAAAAGGCTATACAGCTACTAAGAGTTTGAACTGCATCGCTTACCTGACACCAGGTATCCAGCTGGGCTCCCAATCAGAGCATACAACTCTCACTGCTTCCCCAAATATCTGATGGGAGCAGGTGCTTTTTCCTTCTAAAGCCCCAGCTCCGGGACTCATAAGATTAGGTGGGACCCTCCACTTTCATTTAACAAAGCCAGCTGTTTGCTCTCTTGTTTGCAGAGAGTTGTTTGGAAATGTGACCCCTAAAAGCTGGGAAAATATATATATTTTTATATATATAGAAGGCAGGTGCAAAAGGAGCCCACATTTATTTATTCATCATGAATCTTCTGATGTTCTTGCCAACCTCAACTTGCAGGTGGGGCTTGGCCACAGGGGTTTTAACCACCCTGAGTAATTTATTCACACCCTGGAGGCTCACAGTGAGGGACTGCTCTGTGTTCACCTCCGGATGAGCTGCGTTAGCCTGGCAACAAGAGCCCATGATAGAGCAGCAGCTACAATTGCTGCTGCAGGCGCACTGGAAGCCTCCTTACTCACCCTGTCAGCCTGCATTAACACTTAGGAAAGATGACAATGCTTGATATTGTTATAGTTTCAGAAAATTGCTGCCGTGGGAGTTTCTCATTCAGCCATAAATCCCCCTAACCATGAGACAGCTTAACTAGAAACAAAGGCCAGAACAGCATCTCTGCGGCCATAAATCCAATGCAGTGACTGGAGCAATTTGGATTTGATGCCAGCTGAGGATCTGGTCTCAAGGGGGGAGGGGGTAGAGGGTGTTATTATGCAGCTGCTGGGCAGATGGTAGGGAATCCCACCAGCCAGGCAGGTGGAGAGGAGACTCCTAGCTGGGAATGCCAAATAAATCCTGGTAAGAATGGCAGGACTGCAGTTTGAGCTCAGGAACTCCCAACTCTCTGGCCTATGCTCAGTCCACCAGATAACAGCACCTAACTTACTGGGTGCACAAAAGAAGTCAGCGTCATTATTCTAACTGTAGAGGATCTGAGATATGGAGGGGGTTCCACCAGACAACAGTGCCTCACATATTTCTAGGCCATCATGCCCCCCTCCCCAACACCAATGCACTGCCTGGCCCTCCCCTGCAAGCTAAAGGGGACCATTGCACAGCCACTTGACTTGACTTAACCATAGCTGAGACAATGGGAACCACGCCCCAAGGAAGACAGTTTCATAGCTGGTAGGGTGGAAGGGACCTGAGCAGATCAGCAAGTCCAACCCCCCTGCCAGCCTGAGCAGTTGCTGGGTGGAGGCTTTTCCCAAAGGACTGAGAAACAGAGCCAGGGGATGGGTCTGATTGCAGTTGTGCATGCATGTGCTTGTGAGAGGGGGAAGAATCAGCAGCAACCACTCAGAAACTTCAGAGACAGCCAAGAAGCAGCTAAAGCATGATCCTGTTAGTGCGATGACTGAGAGCTTACTGGGCAGAGTGCTGCAGGCTGTGGCTTGGACTTGAGAGCAAAGAAACCCTTGTTGTGAATCCTCCTGCAGTCCAGGGAATAGGACACCACACACAGTCCTGGTTAATAAACAGGATTGCCTCTTAGACAAACCCAACTCTAGCAGCTATTTCTCCTAATGGAAACAACCTGCAAGACCCTGCAAGCTGTCTAACCACCCAAGCCCAAGGGACTGTCAATAAACATCGCCAATGAGCACTCCTTTTGCAACAGCCAGGTCCCAGCTGGGGGCTGCCTGCATTACTGGAGCCAAACTCACTGAGACGCATATGGCATTTTCTGGCCTTTGCATCAGCAGCAAAGCCATTTGCTCCAATTATATCTCCAATACATTGCAGTCGAGCCACTGAATTAGTGAAGGGATAAAATGTCCCAAGTGGCTTGTGAATGGAGCCAGTCTGGGCTTTTAGTGCAGCTAAGGGTCTCCCAAGAGACTGAGCATAATTACCTCTCTAGATTAACCTCTCAGCTTCCTGAGCATGGAGACTGGTGGTGGGGTCAGGGCCAGCCCAACACAGGACGAGGGATGGCAGCTGTGAGCTGGACTGTACAACAGCATGAAAAGATGCTGGTTCCCTGTGTAGCCTGGAGTGCCAGCAGGTTCCTAGTACAAGGTGAATTCACTGCCTGGAGAAAGCCCACATAATGCCTGTGTACTCTTCAGCCCCTGCCTCTTCCTCTCCCTCTCTATTTCCAATGGCCACCCCCAGCACCGTCCCTAGGGGTGTGCAGGGCATATCAGCCTATACGGGGGTGGGGGATCGTGACCGCCTGCAGAAGCCGGTGGAGCAGCGGGGCCTGTATGGCACTGTCTGCAGGGCACCCAAAGCACGGGGCCTAGGGCAGTCGCCCCAATTCGCACTCCCTAGGGAAGGCCCTGGCCATCCCACAGTATCTAAGAGAAGCATTGACAGCATTGCTCTTATCCAAGAAGGACTTGCTCTAGAGTCCACTGAAATAAGCCCACATCCGACCTGCAGACCAGTATCCCATGGTGGTCATCCACGTGGGAACAAATGACACGGCCAGGGGAAACCCTAACTGCATTATGGAGGACTTCGAAGCTCTGGGGGCCAAGCTTAAGGAGATGGGGGCACAGGTGGTATTCTCCTCTCTCCTTCCGGTGAGTAGGCAGGGACGGTGACACGAGGCCTGCGTTGGCGAGGTCAACCGGCGCTTATGGAGTTGGTGCCACCAGGCAGGCCTTGGGTTCCTAGATAACGACCCATGCTTGCGGGAGGGGGACTTGCTGGGGTGGACTGGGCTTCACCTCTCTCCTAAAGGCAAGCGTGTCTTCTCTTCCAGGTTGGCTGATCTCGTACGGCAAGCTTTAAACTAGCTTCGCCGGGGGAGGGGGCTGCAGGAAGACGAGGAGATGCCACCCGAGCAAGGCAGGTGACACATGCAAGGAGTGCCCAGGTAAGGAAACAGGGGTCCGGATAGTCTTCCTAATCGGGGGGGGGGCAAGCACAGCTATGCAAGGCCTTAAATGCCTGTATACCAATGCTCGGAGTATGGGGAACAAACAGGAGGAACTCGCCCTCAGAATAGCCAGTTCAAACCCAGACATAGCAGGGATTACAGAAATGTGGTGGGATTCATCCCATGACTGGGCAGTTAGCATTAGGGGCTATACGCTCTACAGGTAGGATAGAGAAGGAAGGAAAGGGGGTGGGGGTGGCGCTCTATGTCAAAGAGCAATACACATCTTCTGCCAGCAAAATGGTGTCGGAGGAGGGGCAAACTGAGGTGCTCTGGGTCAAGATACAAGGGGGTCGTGGGGAGAGGGATTTAACAGTGGGGGTCTACTACAGACCCCCCAACCAAGGGGAAGAGCTGGACCGGGAATTCTCGAGCCAGGTTGCAGAGGCACTTAAGGCAAGGGATGTAGTTGTCATGGGTGATCTAAATTACCTGGACATCTGCTGGAAGGAGCAGTCAGCCAGGTCAGACTGCTCATGGAGGTTCCTGGCCAAGATACAGGACCTCCACTTAACCCAGGAGGTGCACAGTCCCACCAGAGGGAATGCCCTGTTGGACCTGGTCCTGGCCACAGGCAATGATCTGGTAAGGGGGCTCCAGGTCCTGGACCACCTGGGTGATAGCGATCATCGCTTGCTGGAATTCATCATCCAGCGCAGGGTGTCAAGGGCCTGCAGCAAGGCGGTAACCCTAGATTTCAAGAGGGCCAACTTCAATGAGTTGAGGAGATTGGTGGGAGAGGCGCTGGGGTTCTCGAGGGCAGGGGAACTCAGTGCCCAAGATGAGTGGTTGTTCCTTAAGGAGACGATACTCAGGGTCCAAGGGGTGACGATCCCAACAAGAAGCAAGGGGGGCAAGAGTGCCCAAAAGCCTCCCTGGCTCACCAAGGAAGTCCGGGAATGCCTGGTTGCCAAAAAGGCGGCATACATCCGGTGGGAGGGGGGGACTAGCTCCAAAGAGGAGTATACCTCCACTGCTCGGGCCTGTAGGGGGGCTGTTAGGAAAGCTAAGGCGGACATAGAGCTAGGACTAGTGTCCAAGATCAAGGATAATAAAAAGTCCTTTTTCAAATATATAGGGAGGATGAAGAAGGCACCAGGAAATGTGGGGCCCCTGCAAGATACGCTGGGCAATCTGGTGGTTGCGCCAGGGGAGAAGGCAGACATCTTTAACAAATTCTTCACCTCTGTTTTCTTGTGCAGGGACTGGGACTCCCCCACCGTGATTCAAGACGGACTCGAGGGGAACGCCTCAAGACCTAAGGTTGAGAAGGACCGGGTTAGAGTACTTCTGGAGGGGCTGGACGTGTTCATATCAGCAGGTCCGGATGCTCTCCACCCCAGGGTGTTGAGGGAGCTAGCAGGGGTTATTGCAGGGCCCTTGGCACGGCTTTACGAGCGCTCGTGGTGCTCGGGCCAGGTGCCAGATGATTGGAAGATAGCCAATGTGGTCCCCATCTTTAAGAAAGGGAGGAGGGAGGACCCGGGCAACTATAGGCCCATCAGTCTTACCTCAGTCCTGGGGAAACTCTTTGAGAAGATCATCAAGGAGCACATCTGTGATGGGTCAGCATCAGGGGTGATGCTGAGGGGCAACCAGCATGGTTTCATTAGGGGTAGGTCATGTCAGACCAACCTGATTGCCTTTTACGATCAGGTCACAAAAGCATTGGATGCAGGTGTCGCCGTGGAGAGGATCTCTGGACTTCAGCAAGGCCTTTAACACTGTCTCCCACCCCATCCTCATTAAAAAACTAGGCTACTGTGGCATCGATGCCTACACGATCAGATGGATTGCGAATTGGCTGAAGGGTCGTATTCAGAGGGTGGCGGTGGATGGGTCATATTCGACCTGGGGGGAAGTGGGCAGTGGAGTCCCCCAGGGCTTGGTCCTTGGGCCCGCGCTGTTCAATTTCTTTATCAGGGATTTGGACGATGGGGTGAAAAGCACCCTGTTCAAATTCGCTGATGATACCAAAATCTGGGGTGAGGTGGGCACATTAGCAGGGAGGGAAAGACTGCAGAAAGACCTGGATAGGTTGCAGGGGTGGGCTAACAAAAACAGGATGCGTTTCAATACAGACAAGTGCAGGGTGCTGCACTTGGGCAGTAGTAACCGGCAACACACTTATAAGATGGGAAACTCCCTTCTTGAGAGCACGGAGGCAGAAAGGGATCTTGGAGTCATCATTGACTCCGAGATGAACATGGGCCGATAATGCGAGGTCACGGTCGGCAGGGCTAACTGGACCCTATCGTGCATCCACAGGTGCATCTCAAGTAGGTCCAAGGAGGTGATCCTCTCCCTCTATGCGACACTGGTCAGGCCGCAGCTGGAGTACTGTGTCCAGTTCTGGGCACCCCACTTCAAGAGGGATGTGGACAACATTGAGAGGTCCAGAGGAGGGCCACCCGCATGATCCGGGGACAGCAGGGCAGACCCTACAGTGAGAGTCTACGGGACCTGAACCTGTTCAGCCTTCACAAGAGAAGGCTGAGGGGGGACCTGGTGACTGTCTATAAACTCACTAGGGGGGACCAGAAGGGTTTGGGGGAGACCTTGTTTCCCCTAGCGCCCCCCGGGATAACAAGGAATAACCACCACAAGTTGTTGGAGAGTAGGTTTAGATTAGACATCCGTAAGAACTACTTCACGGTTAGGGCGGCTAGGATCTGGAACCAACTTCCAAGGGAAGTGGTGCTGACTCCTACCCTGGGGGTCTTTAAGAAGCGGCTCGATGCCTACATGGCTGGGGTCACTTGAGCCCAGTTTCCCTCCTGCCCAGGCAGGGGGTCGGACTTGAAGATCTACAAGGTCCCTTCTGACCCGACTTCTATGATTCTCTGATTCTAAGCCCCCTTCCCCACAGACCTTTATCAACCACGGCCTTGCTTGAGATAGCTGCTCCCTCTCCATACTGGTGAACCTTAGCTCTATCCAGAGAGCAACCTGAGGACTTGGGAGACCTGGGGTTCAAGTCCCGTCTCTGCCTCAGGCTTCCAGATCCAAAGAAGGGCCAGGCTGTGGCATCCCAGAATGGGTCCTTCTCAAGCACAGAACAAGGGACTATTAGTTAGTCCTTGTTCAGAACAACCCTACAGCTGAGTTAGGGCCCTCTTGGGGGCAATGGAGGTTCATATCCCCTCAGGTAGAGGAGGGATTTGAACTTGGGTCTCCCATGTTCCCTGAGAATGCATTAACCAGTGGTGGTGCTCTCTTTTCCTTTCTTTGGACGGGCTGAGGACCATATCAAGCCCCAAGGTGAAAGAAGCACAGCCCTTGTATTCTGATGATGGAAAATGAGGTGCTTACAGACATGGATGCCTCCACATTGAAACAGCAGCTGAGTAGGGGAAGTTCAGGTAATCTCAGGTCTCGACATTCAAGTCTAAAGCAGTTCTTAGGGTCTGCAATCCTTCAGCACTTAACCTTTTGGGTCTCAGTTCCCCTTCTGTACCCAGAGGTAAGAACACTGCCCTGCCTTGCAAAGGGGCCAGGAGGATGTTGCCATCCTAGGGGCTCCAGACAGGCTTGTGATAAAGAGACTGGCTTTGGCAGCAGCTGAGTTCTGCCCTGTGCTGCCACCCCAGCGCCAAGGGATGTTGGGTGCAGACTGGTGCTATCTGCACCCTCCCAGAAGGCTGTGAGAGGGGCTGAGACCTGTCTCTTCCCACCTGGATGCTGCATTCACTCATCCCTGCCCACCCTGGAAGGAGCGCTCCCCCACCCCTGCTGTTGGCTAGGTAGCAGCCTGTTGCCTAGCAAGCGTATCCGCTGCTTCCTTGGGACCTGGGGCTGTGGGGCCCACTCTTTCCCAGTACAGGAAGGGGCTTAATGATTTCCAGGCAGGCACTTGCACACTGAGAGCCCCTTGTGCTTGGAGAACTTCCAAACCCTCCTCAGGGAAAAGATGCCCTTTGATGAGGCCTCTCTCCCCCAAACCTGTTTTGCTTCATGGATCTGGCAGCCCTCTAGATTCTGCCTTATTACCTTGCCTCCTACTGCATCTATTCCCCACCCCATCCTCCTCCCTATCACTGCACTCAGCAATACCAGCCTGCTACTCTGCCCAAAATCAGGAGTGAAAAGGTCCAGCCCCACATCACTAAAGGCCCTCAGCACCTTGCAGCATAGGACTGGAGAAGCTGAGGCTCTGCCCTTCAGTTCAGGAAGCCAACACTGCAAACCCAGAGCCCCATGCCTAATTCAGGCCTTTGCCATTTTGCATCTGTCGCATGTGATGATGGGTGATGCCAGGAGGACACAAGGCCACAGCAAAATGTGGGTTGTCCTAGGAAGTGCTCTGTATCCATCACAGGTGGGCTGCAGCTTATTGCCGATGCTCAAAAGAAGAGATGCAGTTCCTTCCCTGCTAATCTGTAGGGCTCATAAAATGGTTAATCTCAAACAGTTGAGAGGGAAAAGCAGTCAGTAGGGACTGAGCTTGCACTAGCAGCAGAACAAACAGGGTGTGGTAGAAACTAATTGGGCTTTGCTCTATCCAGTGCCTGTGATGTGGTGGATTTGCTTTTATTTGCAAGGGCAAGAGACCAATTATGTCTGAGAGGTCATATAGCAAGGAGGGATTGGGGAGATGAATGGATAGGGGCAGGGAAAGGAAATGGTGCGTAATGGATGACTATATAGTAGATGTATTTCTGGATGGATGGTTGATCGCTAAGCAGGTGTGTAAGGGGGCGGATATATGGAGAGAAAGAGAAAGAGAGAGAGAGAGATCAGAAGTCTGTAAAAGGCTGCAAATATCTGATTCTTCTTTACCACTACCAGCAAGCTTTCAATATACTAGTCAGAAGCAGGACTGAAAAGGCTATTTCAGTATGTGTTTAGCTTGGAAGCACCAACAAACCTACATGTCTCCCCTGGTTTGGTGTCTGTCCCTTCCCACAGGTTTTCCTTGCACTTCAGATCCTCCAACCTTTGTCTGGGTGCAGGTCCTTGGACTGTGCTAGAGGCAGCTGCCATCTGAGTAAGGAACAATAAAAAATAATCTGTGAATTAAGACCTGCCTCAAAGTTGAGGACTGTTTCCAGCAGATGGCTCAGGGATTCTTGCTCTACCTTCCCCGCTTGAATCTGCTCCAGCTTGGAAGCTACTGAGGGTGGGACTTGTATAAGCACTCAGCTGCCCTGAAATCTGGTACCTGGGGAGGGCCCCCCTCCAGCCTGAAACAAACATTCACCTTTTGGACCCCACCACTGATGTTGGTGTCCCTGCAGACAGACTCAGGCCCAGGTGGGCCATGGACATAGTGCTATTCCCAGCCCATAGCCCTCGAGCAGCGTGGCGAAGCCAGCATGTCGGGCAAATGCTGCAGGCCCTGGAATCACTAATAACCCTAAGGATGATGGATGGGTCCTGGGCTCCATCTGATGGGGAGCAGCAGACAGGATGGCACAGTCATGTTGGCACAGCTGTTCTCCACACGTGCTCGCTCCTGTCTAAGGCAGCCGCTCCAACAGCCGCCTCTGCCCTGGAGCAGAGTGAAGAGCTGAGGGAGGAGCAGGGAGAGATCAAGCAGAAATCATTCACACACAGCCAGGGTGGGGATTCATTCAGGTTTTATCCTCCCTTGTGGTTTGTCTTTGCTGAATTTGGATTGTCATCTGCACCTTCCTGAAATCTGTGTAATGCTGGCCAGTTCATCGTGTGCCCTCCCTCTTCTGTTCACCATGACAGTGACAAATGTTTCCCTTAAATTTTAGGGTTCAGACAGTTTTGAGCACTTCTAATCTGCGGTAGTGGTGGGAAGGAAGATCCACTGATAAGAAGTCTGATGCTCGGACTCAAAGGAAGGAGGAAATCGGAAATCCCAGGCAGACAGGAGTATAGAGAACATGGGGGGACGGTGAAGGGGGATGTCTGTGTTTAAGGCCCTGGAGAGAGTGTCAGGAGATGTTGTTCTTTCCAAGCAAAGACTTCCCAAGAAGGAAGCAAAGACTTCCTAGGTTAGTCACATAATCTCTCTTGCCTGGAGTCTTTCCTCTGTGCGTTATCCGGGGCACAAACTGTCGCTGTGCGTATAAGAGTCAGCACCTAGCATTTGGCTGGGAGGGCTCAGATCTTGGTTTAGGTTTCTGGGTACAGCAGCCTCTCTGCGGTGATGTTACAGGCCCTGTCGCTGCAGCCCCCAAGCACTCCCAAGTTTTAATGTATTAATCTTCACTCACTCGAGCGGGTGTGAGCCAGGGGTGAGAATGCCTCTCTCACCACAAGGGAGGGGGGAATCAAGGACCAGACAGATTCAGGCCCAGATCCTCAAAGGCAGTGTTTCCAGGGGGAGTTGGGTCCCCCACGTCTTTGAGAATCTGGCTTAAGTGACTTGCAGAAGATCACACAAGAATATAGTGGCGGAACAGGGCCTTGAGCCATCTGCCGCACCCAAGAAGGATGTCATAACCACCGGGTTTCCTTTCCTCTGACCCTGAACAAAAATAGGACACTGTGCCCCTTGCAGAAGAGGCATGGCCTCTGTGGCTTTTCAAGGCACTTTCCTCAGGTACTGTTTCTATCCTCTCTGGGCTCCCCATGCCATGGGTCATGTCCTTGCTGTAGCTGTGAACTCTCCCCAGAGCAGTGCCTGCTGCTGGCCTGCTTACTGGGTCTGCCTCTCATTGCCTGGAGACTTTCCCGGAAGAGAGCCTGAGGAGGAGCGGGGTGGCAGGAGGTGGGGATGGCTCAGGTGCCAGCTCTCCCTCAATGACCCTTTACTCTCTGCCTCTCCCCACTGATGCCCCACTCTGTACTGAGCATGCCCTGCTCAGGTACTGCCAGTCTCTCCCACTTCCCAGCACAGGCTGAGGGGCTCCCTTCCAAGGCTGCCCACCCATGCATTTCTTGGCACAGCCATCAGTAGTGAAGGATGCTCAAAATCTGAGAGAACTGATGAGCAGAGACACTCATCTTGCACCTTAGCAAGGGCCCTGTGCACAGGCAGGGTCTCCTCCTAGAGTGGGTGTCACAGCTGCAGTTCCTGTGCCCACACAAAGAAAGCCCCTGGTGCAGCCAGGAACCTACCTCTTGCCAGCTCGGGACTAGTGGGGAGTGCTGCTTGGCCCTTTAAAATCTCGTAGAAAAGGGAGACAAGGTAACAGGCACACATCTGAACCTCTACCTGAGCACCTAGGAGCAGCTGATGCCCACATGCCCTGGATGTTACCTGCTATGAACCTCACACCTGGCACTAGAGAATCAGCCCCTGGACCTCACAGCTAGTGCTGTGCACACCATTATTTCAGTAGTTATTTCTGTAGAGTCTAAGCACACTGGGAAGTGAAAGGTAGGTACCCCTTCCCCGACCAGAGGCACAGCAACAGGATGATGGAAGGGAAAACCTGACGTGATCAAGGATTGCGGGGGCACAGCCAGAAGGCCCCTCTAGTGGCCATGGAAACTTCAGGGTGCATCATTAATGTCAGCAGGCAGGGAAATGATTTGAGCTGGGGCCTGATCTAAAGAGGGGGTGCCTAGTGCTCAGGGGTGGGGGAGAACATAGGTGGATTAGGCAGAGAGAAATAAGAGGGGTACTTGTGGAGATAGACAGGTGGGGTGGGGGACATATGGATAGATGCATAAATGGGTATATGAAAAGACGTAGACAGAAAGACACCTACAGAGAAAAAGTGAAAGAAGTATCTATGCCAATGGGTTGCATTGGATTGGATTGGAGTGGAGTGGGCCTATGCTCTGCCCACCCACTGGTTGTTTTATCCCCAGGGCTCAGTAAACTATATTTCAGGGGCACTTTCTTTTTGCGCAATTATTTTTAAATTCCCTCCCCGCACCTAGCTACCCATCCACGTATGCACACACTGCCCCACACCAGTGCTTTTTCTGCCTAGCCTTTAGATTACTTGCTGCACCAACCATTCCATATTCACGCAGACAGAGAAATTACCCCCCTCTCATCACCCACCCTGTTCCCTCCAGTCTCAGAGGCATCACCCTCTCTGCCTGTGCTGCATTTTCCCATGCCTATTCTGCACTCAGACTCCCACACCCTGCTGGGAATTGGCTCTACGGCTGCCAGGTCTGCCCCGTGGGGTAGATTCAGATGCAGACACCTCTGTCCATCTCTGCTTCTTCCCTTGGCTGTGTGTATTCATCTGCTTTCATCTCCTTTCCCAGCCAGCCCTCAGGGACTCCTTTCCTTTCCGAGTACTAATAATGTCCTTTCTCTCCCCCTGCATTGCAGTACTCAGCACAGAACACGCTGTGCTAAACGAAGTCTTATCACTAAACCCAGCCCGACAAAATGGAGGCTTGCTCTCATCCTCTCTCTCTCCTTTCTCTCTTTGCGTCTTTTGCTGTTATACAAGATTGTGGTCATGCCAGGCTGTTTAACCAGCAAAGAAGTTAACCCTGACACTTCAGCAGGGAAGAGATACCACCGCACCTCACCCACTGAGAGCCCCGTCACTCTCCCACTGGCACAAGACCCCCCTCCCAGGCACTATCCCTGCTGGCACAGGGCCGCCTCCAGTGCCCCCCCTGGCACAGGACCCCCAGACCATAGCCCCTGGAAGGGATAACTGTGTGGGGTTTCCTGGAGCAGAACTCATTGCTCAGCCAGGCTTCCAGAAATCAGTTTCACAGCTGGGCTGCATCACAGACTGCTGATCAATGCTGGGGTGAATGTGAAAGCATCTGCTCCAGGGACCCAAAGGGCCATGCGAAGTGGGAACTGAGATCAGTGGGTCACTGTAAAGCCAACAGCAGATCAGACCCCCCCTTTACACTGAGCAGTTCATTGGCAAATGGAGCCATTGCGTAGAGGGACTGGACATTGAGGGGTTTTCAATCCCTCCCTTCTTTACGAGTGACAAAGGGAACATACCTGGCACAGCACATCTGGTGCCAATGAGCCCAGCTCCATTAAATAACTGGCTCTGTGCCCATTCCCATGGATGCCTGCTGAGGCTCTGGCTTCTGACACACACATGATTGCCTATGGGCATTTCTCATGCCTCCACAGGCTCTGCTCTCTCCCTAGGGCACCAAGATTTAGCAGGGTTCAGGTAATCAGCCAGTGTGTTGCGCAGAGCTGCAGCTCACCACCCTTCATGCCCTGGCAATGTGTGGTCACACAGTGGCTACAAGTCTCATCACATCTATCCATGGCAGGAGCAGATAAAAGCTTACCACTGTTGCCGCTAGACAGCTCTTCCCTTGTCGAAGGCCTCAGCACTTAGAATATGCCACATACTGGCTGAAGATGCTACATTCACCTACCAGTTGCTGGCCGACCTGGGGTAAAAGCCTACAATTGCTACCAGTGAATGGAGTCACCCTTCATCCTGTGGTAAAGGTGAAGTTCTCCCCAGCCTGTAGCAAGGGTCAAGAGAGGGCATGCTGGGAGATCCAAGGTGCCTGGCACATTCAGCAGCAGTTGGTGTATTATATCAGGAAGTGCCCTTAGCATCCTCCTGTTCCCAGTTACCCTGTCACCACACTCCAAACTGGGAAGAGGAGATTAAGCTGCCTTGACACTGAGCACCTGGTGTAAATTAGAGCAGCCTCAGGGCTATTCTAGCATACACTCTGTCTCTGTTTCCCACAGCACGATGGGTCCTAACAGCCGTAGCACAGCACAGAACAAGAGCCACAGCAGGGGCCAATCCAGCCACGCTGCAGTCTACCCTCAGCTCCAGCACCAGGCAGTGGGGCCTGTGCCGCAGCCTTCCATCTGATGTATTTGGAGGGTGAGCTGGCAGGCAGGAGGGGAAGGGGGAGGTAGCATCAGAGGAAAGGGAATGGTCTCTTCCCACCTACCCAGCACAAGCCTGCAGACACTGCAACAATCCAAACCCTCCTTATCACCATTAGTAAGGAATCTAAAACCCTCCTGATAAGAAGTGGCTGTGGAGGCCTCAACAGGACCATCTGCTGCTCATCTTCATCAGTGTGTGCGGTGTCTGCAGCAGCGATTTTTGGCAATGATCTGGCTGAGGCCAGGAGCTGGAGGAGGGCTTGTGCTTCCATTGAAACATGGTAAAGGGGTAGGCTGGTTTCCTTCAAGACTGCTGGAGGTGGGACAGGTCCAGGGGTGGAAGGGGAGGCTGAGTTGATGACCTTCAACCAGGTTCCTGCCACAGGCCTGGTGGCACTAGAAGCAACTGTTTGAATCATGCCCCACTGCAGGGCCTGATTGCTAGTTAGCAACTGGGGCCAGTTTCTGAAGCCTCTGGCCTCATGCCATGCTGCTGCAGCCTCTCATGGATCAATAGGGATGGAGTCTGCCCTGGAACTGAAGGTGGCAGGACTGACTGAGGCACTGCTCTCCGCTTGCTTGGAAGTGGGATGGGGCCCGGCTTGGCACCAGGGTGCGGGGAGAAGTTTGCTCCCTATTCTTGCCTGGGAGGGACCCGAGACAGAAACCACAGAGTGGCAGGGCACTGAACAAGTGTGTGGCCATGTTTGGGGTGCTGTCTGCGAGCCACTAGTGCAGCTCTGCATGGCCACAGAGCCTGGAAGGAGAACAGGAAGCCACTGAGGGAGGAAAAGGAGGACAGCAGTGACTGAAAGGCTAGCCTGGGTTTCAGAGAGCTGGCATAGAGTGGCTCTGCCACACATGTTCTGCATGGCCTTGGGCATGGTACTTAGCCCTGCTGGGCTTCAGCTTCATCTCTTCAAACCAGTCTCCTCTGGCTACAAGCCCCTTGAGGCAGGGAGTAGCTTGGACAGTGTGTGTGTATGATGCCCTGCACAATGAGCCTGATCTCAAATGGGGCCTCCAGCCACTACATAACCTCACAGGTTCTCACTGTGCCAGCTACCAGATGGACAACTTGCTCCAAGCAGCTCTTATACTGAGCCAGACAGAGCCCAGCAGCGCTTGCATCTCAGGCCCAGAGGGAGTAATGCCACCAGCACCCTAGAGAAAGGGGCCACTATCACTGGGGACAGCCCTCTCCCTTGTCCCCTCCAGTTCCCACTGACACACCTCAGGCCATTCTCTCCCCCTAAACTCGGTATGCAACCTGGAGAGCCCATCAGAGCATCCAGCCAATAACAATGAGGTTTAGTTGCCAGCACTTCTGATAACCCCATCTCTTAATGGCCCTAGTGCCCCATGGCCACAATCTCAGAATCTCACCTGAATTAATCCCATCCCATAAGATCAGGAAGGGCTATGACCCCAATGTTAGAGCTCAGGAAACTGAGGTATGGTGCAGTTATATAGCACAGGAAGTCTGTGACAGAGCAAGGAAATGATCCCAGGTCTCACAGGTCCTGATCATGAATCCTTCCTCTCACTTCCACACCATTGCAAAGGGGTCCTGATTCAACTTGCATCTCCCCACCAGGCAGGAGCATCCATTTGACTGCTGTTCGTCAGTGCCTGGCAAGGCCCAGCCACCTGGCTTTCCTCCCAGTGAAATGGGCTGCAACTTGTTCTGTCTCAGCTCCCCTCTATATATCCAGCCCCAGCAATATCAAGCAAAGTCACAACAGGAGCAAAGGAGCAGAACAGAGGGAAGTGCCAGGAGACACATTAAGCATTTCAGGGTCACCTTTTTTTCTTCAGAGCTGCTGGGGTGATGACAGGAAGTGGGGTATTGATGGCTTCACAGGGTCTGGGGTGGCCCTGTCCTGATCCAAGGGCTGATGGCACCATAGGGTTTTGGCACAGCAGAGCACTGGGGCTCCCCGGGTTGGGGCGGGGGAAGAAGATAACAGAGCAAGTGTACGTGGTGCTGAGCGGCTCTGCTAAATGTGTGAGCTTAACGCTCACACAGCTGCCCAGCTGAAAATCTGGCCTCGTATTTTACAACCCAACTAAACCCATTTCAGGCATAAACTAAGCTTGATCAAAGTAGGTAGATCAGTATCATCATTCCCATTTCCCAGATGGGGAAACTGAGGCACATGGCAGTCCATGACTTGGCTAAAGCCTGGAAGACAGCAGTGCCAAGGATGGGTTAGAAACCGGGTGTCCCTACCCTGGGGCTATGCAGATTGCTCCTAGAGTACAGCTCTGCTGTTACATCCCGTCTGCTGTGCATGCTGGCAGAGCCAGAAAAAGGCATTGCTAATGGATGGTTGTGGGGTAACAGCCTGGCCAGGAAAGGTGGGAGGGGCAGGCAGCTGGAAAGAAAAGCCACAGATTCAGGGTGGAAAGGGACAGATGTAAATGAAAGGGGAATGCTGGGGCAATCCAGAGGCTGGGATGCAGTGATGATAACTCTCCCCTGGGGTTGGGATCGGCCCTGGGAAATCTGCGTGGCACCACGCTCCTGGGGCCCGTGGGGAGGAACGGTTTGCCCACCTCATTCCCCTCCCCCAGCTCCTGATTCAGGCTCTCTGTCATTGTCTGAGGATAACCAGGGATCCAGTTTTCCCCAATATAAAATCATAAATTCTCTGCTAAAAAAAATAACTCACAAATTCTCTAATAAAAAACACAAAATCTGTTATTAAAATTAAAGGCTCCCCACAGCACCCTCCCCTCTGCTTGTGCC
Organism: Alligator mississippiensis; assembly: GCF_030867095.1. Lineage (NCBI taxonomy): Eukaryota > Metazoa > Chordata > Crocodylia > Alligatoridae > Alligator > Alligator mississippiensis. The sequence continues at coordinate 16,952,366 of NC_081837.1, read as the reverse complement.
TCTCATTCCCCCCCACAGCCTTGCTGGTGCCCCTCTCCCCGCACCCACAGCCCCTGCTCCCCCAGCCCTGACAGAGGGGGCCCCCAGCTGCCAGCGCTACGGACCCAGGTCCGCAGCCCCCTGCCCCCGCTCCTCCCTGCTGCCTTCTGTGGGCTGGGCAGGGGGGCACTAACTCCCCGCCCCCGCATGCACTCTCGGGAGACAGTGGAGACCCATGCCCCCCAGATCTGTACATGGGGCAGGCTCAGGCTGTGGGCTCAGGCTCCCGGCCTGCTTCCATCCCCCAGGGCCTTTGCAGTCCAGCAGGCACGATCTGGCCAGCAGAGCAGAGTGGTACCGCGCGGGGATCTCCTCGCCACTGCAAGCTCCACGCTGCCCTGGCGACGCACCCCCTGTGCGTGCTGCTGCTTTGAGGGGTGCAACCCTGCGCTGCTGCCCTCACTGCAGCCCCTTGCACAGGAGGTGCATCGCCAGGGCTGCGTGGAGCTCACAGTAGTGAGGAGATCCCTGCATGGCCCTGCTGTGCCCTGCTGCACTGGGAAAAGACATGGAGTGCCCACTCAGTCAGTGGTATGTGGACCCAGAGCAGCATACTATCAGCTCAAGCGGGCTCTGCACTTCCTCGTGTGGCTTCCCTGAAGGGCTGATAGCATGCCACTCCCTGTCCATGTACCATGTACCTGTCCATGTTTCCCAACAACTCCCCGCTCCCTCAGCCCCCAGCCAGCTTCCTGCAGGAGTGCCCGACCAGCCGGCAGCACGTGGACCCGGAGCGGCGAGCTATTGGCCCTTCAAGAAAGCCGCAGAGGGAAGCGTGGAGCCTGCTCAGGCTGACAGCACACTGCACCCAGTCCACATGCCACCAGCAGGCACTCCATGTGGGGCTTCCCCCAACACCTCCCTGCTTCCTCAGCCCCCAGCCCCCCACCTGCCCCACTGGCTCTTCCCCCAGCCCTGGCAGTCACCCACACCTGCAACCCAGGACCCCCGCGGCTGGTGACCTGCAGCCCCCTAGCTCTGCCGGGGGGGGGCCCACCAGCCCCTGCAGGCCCCACTTACCTTAGGCTCCAGGAATGAACAGTGAGCCTGAGCCAAGCCTTGGGCAACTAAGAGCCTCAGGCCCCTCCCTCTTCTCCTCTCCCTCCTCCTCGGGACAGGGTTGGGGGTTTCCCAGCCTTTTTGCAAGAAGCTCTTGCAGGCTGGAACTCTGCCCCCTGGAGAGCTCTTTGCTAAAGTGGGAAATCCTCAGGTATCTCTGCTGGAAGGGGAAATCTGTTTTTTCTCTGATAAAGTCAAGAAATCCATGGTTTTCTGTGGGAAACGGAAAACCCGGATCCCTGATGATAACTAACAAGCACTAGCAGTAGTGTTTTCCATTTCCACAGCACCTCTCAGCCAAAGATCTCAGATTTCATTAACAGATCATGAATTAAGGCAATTAGCTAATTGATACAATACCCATGGGGTGAAGGCTTTACAGAAAGGGAAACTGAGGCATAGAAGGTAACACTCACAGACACCCTTATGGAACTGGAGATCCCCAGGCACATCGCCAGTGTGGTATTAGGCTGGGTTTGAATAAGATCCCAAGCAGGCAGCCCATCTACTTGGACAAACCGATCCAGATGGTATCCCACCACAGCAGCACAAATTGGTTCCTGCTGGGGACATGGCCTAAGGGATATGTTGGAATTCAATGGCAAAATGTGGTCAATCCCATTGTGCCATCCCTGACGCCAACTGGGCTAAGCCTAACCTGCTCAGTTCACATAGGCCACCTCATTGCCATCAGCAGAGCATAGCCAGGGCTAGAATCAAATCCAAGTCCTTACTCAATCAGGAATCTCACTGGATGGCGTGCAGTTGGACTAAAGTAAGAGTGAGGCCCAGCTGTTTGTGGCCCCCAGACTGCATGCACCATGCTGTAGAAAGGCAACTGTCATCCAGGCAGATCTAAGAGTCCCAGCACTGACCAGCAGGGCCAGCTGGGCATGGGCGCAATAATGCCTCCCCCACCCCTGTCATCCCCATGAAGTTCTTCTAAATAGAGAGGGGACCTGTGGGATTAGCAGAGGGGAGGCAGCTGCTCCTCTCCATGGAAACAGATAATAGCCACCAGTTCTGGATTTCTATAGCAACCTCAGCAGATCCGGCAGCACCTGCCTTGCTGCTATGGTGCATTGAGCATCACCCCACTCCCCCTCCTGCTCCACCCCCTCACTCTTCCTGTTAGGGAGAAAACAGGAGCTCTGACTTCTGAAGCCTTTGATACTCCAACATGCTGGAGGCCCAGGCAGGAGCAGACCCCCTCTCCTTCCCAGTGTTCCTCATTAATTTCTGAAGGGTTTCCCCTGCCATGAGTCAAATCATTTTTGACCTCAAAGGCAACATCTACATATTTCTGCCAGGCAGGAAAAAGAGCTTCTTTATGGGGGGTTTTCTCATACAATTTTCTCTGCTGAAGGCTCCAGACAAAAAGACCAATTAATGTCAACTGATGGAGACTGGCCAGCGATGGAAGTGTCATTTTGCTAGGAAAAGGGCATACTGTGTGATTACATGCTAATAGGGAGGGAGAGAGAGAGAAGATACCCATAGGATGCTTGCATCTCTGAAAAGAGTAAAGAACCCAGTATTTGAGATGATGCAGCTGTAGCTTAGTGTGCAAGGACAATACAGGCTACAACCTATACCCCACCGCAACCTACAACCTACACCCTAAGGACAATACAGGCAGTCCTCAGACTTATGACAATTGTTTCCTGAAAATTGCATCTTAAGTCGAAACGTTGTAACACGGAACCAATTTTCTCATAAGAAACAATATTATAAATGGGGGATTGGTTCCTGAACAGAGGCCCGATACCCTATTTTCACCAAAAATACCCCAGAATTTTGTATTCGATCAATTCTAGATGAGTAATATAGCTACATTAATGTATTTATATTGTAAATAGCAATCATATTGATTTGGAAGGACTTCTTTGAGGTGACTTTGTTGGACATTTTGAAGGGCTCTTGGTTGGACTTTTTGAAGGGTTCTTGGCTGGAGTCTTCTCAGGAGTCTTGGCTGCAGGGTTTTCTGGAGTCTTGCCTGCTTTCTTAAAGTGTCCAAGAAAGTTTGGACAGATGTTCTCCAGGGAGATGAGCGACACAGCGAACTTGTTCGCTGGCATGGCGTGGCATCAAGCATTATAAAGTTGAAACGGTGTCAATTTATAGAGGTTGTAAGTGCAAAATGTTGTAACTCAAGACATTGTAAGTCGAGGACTGCCTGTACATGCAAGGAGTCAAATCAGGGCTCTGACTATAGGCATCTAAGCAGGAAAACCAGATCAGTTCAGAAACATAAGCCCAGGCAGTCTGCATAAGAGATATAATTAAGTAGGATAAAACATGATAGTGAGGGAAAGGAAGGGAAGTCCACCTGAACTAAAGCCACTAATACACTGAATGGTTTGTAGCAAGAGATTGTTGCTACTGTCAGAGTCAGGCAGGGAAACAGCTTTGTGACTGGATAATGTGTGAGGCTCCACTAGATGACACTTAATCTTTCAGGTGCTGACTACTGAACAGAATGAGCCGCGTGCAGCAACCTCTGGAATTTGGTGCCAACAAGCTCATAGCAGAAGGGTGAGTGAAGGAGGGCTGAGCATAGGTGCTTGGAAAGCTGAAAGAAGATGGGGAGAAGTGGATCCCATAATACAATTGCATAAGTTGACTCCTAGAGCTGATGTGTGTTGGCAGGGGGCAGAAGGAGCAATTATGTTCTAAGAGCATATCTGAGCACCATCCTCACTAATGCTGAGGTCCAGCATCCTGGATCCCTTGAAGTTGTAACTTGGGCAAGGGTAGCTCTATCTTGATCACTCACAATGTAAGAATCCCGCGCGGGAGTTGCAGTTTGCATGGCTCAGGCCCCTGTTCTTTCATATAGGCCAGCATCCCTGGCCGAAATACATCTTCCACGATCCACTGAGGTCTTCCCTCTGTCCGAGTGGCCAGTGCTTCAAGATAGTCACAGTGTTTCTTCAAATTCAGTTTCTGAGACTGCTGTGACAAAATTACTGTGTTACTGATCACCCCTTGGAGGGCTATACGGACATGTTTCTGCCAGTTAGACAGCCAGCTCCTGGGGACACAGACCATCTCCTTGTTCTATCTGCACAGCACCTTGCACTCTGGGGTGCAGGTCTGTCATCAGGACTCCCAGCTTCTGTGACAATACAAATAATAAACAGGTGCTGGGTAATCTATCCCTGCTGAGCAGGTGCTCAGGTAAGGTAACAGGGTTCTCCCATTAGCAGGAGTGGCGTGGCTGCCCTCCTCCTGGGCATGCCATCTCTGCCCAGAGCTAATGGCTCAAGGCTGAGGCCAGGATTTGCAAATCACAGAAATACAGCATGAGACAGCACAGGGATGAATCAATATCCCCCGAGTCACTGGGATGCAATATAGCACCAGCTAATTGCCATGATGAATGGATGCTATTAAGGAGATGCTGGGAACCTAATAACCTCCATGCAGCTGGAGCACCATTTAGCTGGAGACAGGCCACACAGGCTCCCCCACCTATAGCTGGTCCACAGTGCAGAAGGCAGGGGCCAGGGGAGGCTGAAGGGACTGTTACAGTGCAGGGCTGATTGGGGCCAGAGCTGCAGTTGGCTGGTCAGAGACTGCTGTGGGGCTCCCTGGGCACTACCTCCACTGCAGCTGGAGGCCAATATGCGGTGGCTTCCGTTCTGCTGTGCATCCTAGGTACTTGTGTGCTCTGTTTAAGTGCGAAGGCCCAGGGCTGTAAAAAAGACTGGAGCAGGCACTTATGCAGCTCACCAGTGGCAACCCTAACTAGCCACAGGCCCTGCCTGAGCTAAGTTTCTGACACCTCATTAAGGCTTGTTAGCTTGCTTCTCACAGCCTTATGACTCTAAAGCAGCCTTGAAATTGCCAAGGCCCCCATCACTTCCAGAAATTCAGGCTTCCTGGTTTCATAAATGAGACATTAAACAAAAATCATTTACCAAGTAGACAGGAGGGACCATGCACTTAAGCCAATATGCAGATAATCGATGTTTGTTACCATGTAAGCAACAAGCAAGAAGTGGGACTGTCAGTCTGATGGCAGTAACTTATGAGCCTATCTGAAATGTCTACACTGTGCCTTAAACTTAGTGGCACTCATGGTTCCAGGCCCCCAGATGAAGCCTGGGCCTCGGTTCAGTACATGCTGCACTCCCACGCAAAAAGCAGTCTCTGCCCTGCAGAGCTGACAACAAAGACTGTGATTTCGCACAGTGCGACTACAGCACAGAAAGCCTCACATGGCTTACCTGAGGCTACACAGTAGATCAGTGGCAGAGCTGGTGGTGAGATCCCCACTCCTGCTCTGGCCCCTTGGTGTGGGTAAAAGGATTGGAACAATGTACAAGCACCATCGAAACATCTTGACAGCGTTGTCCCTCCTGCAGGCAGCAGCGAGGGACCCCTTCACAAGCTCCAGTGTGGAAGCACACTAGGGATGGAGCTGCTGGCAGGAAGGGTATGTCAGGATGGGATTGACAGGTCACCCAACCTAATGCCCCATCATTAGACCACACTGGAGGCCTGGCTGTCCTTTGGTTGCAGCACTTCCTCAAGCACCTGCAGTGCTGCCAGAACAGGAATCTTCCTTGATCCCTTTAAATCCACTTTCAGCGTTCACAGCTCCATTCTGTCATTGATAGGTTCACCATGCACTGAAACCAATCAGGACCCTCACCGCACCTAGCAGTGCAGATTAATTAAATTGTAGCCAATTAAAACAAGTGTGTCAGGAGAGATCTTGCATCTGAATAACGAACCACATGGAAACTACAAAGTGACATGCATACAGCATGCAGTTATGATTTACAGTCGTTGGCATCGTGTTCCCCAATTAAACACGGGGAAAAAATACAAATCCTTATATGGAAATAAAACTCACGCTGGAAAGGTAACCACTGTTTGAAATCCTGTATATCCAGAAATTAGAAAACCAGAGGGTCAGTATGATCCTCTTTGTCTGGCCTGTAAAACTTCCCTGAATTCATTCCAGTCCAAACTGGAGCAGATCTTCTCAGTAAATCACCAGTGTTTGACTTAGACATATGCTGATGGAGAATCAACCAGCCCTTGACAAGTCACAGCAATTAATTCTCCCCCCCCCCCACACCATTATTACCAATTTGTACCTTATTTGTAGTTTGAATTTGCCCAGCATCCACTTCCAGCTATCGGGTCTCTCAGTACCTTTGTCTGCTTGATAAAGAAGCCCAATTGTATGGCTAGATCTGCTGAGCTAAGGGGCAGTGGGCTTAGAAGAGGACACATAGGGATGGCACTGTTGTTGCAGTGTCTGGGGTGATGCTGGAGGAAACCCAGCTGCTTAATGCAAATTCAGACATTGCATCCTGCAAGGCTCAGAAATGCAGGCAGTGCTACTGCTGCTAAGTCACTGGGAAAGCAGAGCTGTGAGCCTGAAATGCCAATTCTTGGACTTCCTTGAGGGGAGACACTTCTCTTCCCCAGGCAGATACCTTTGGGGTATAATCCTGCAGCTCTTTAACCTTCTCCTTGATCAACTAAAATTGGAGCTGCTGGATCCTGAAGCTCATCTTTGAGCCCTCCTCAGCTGACCAGCATCCTTTGTGAACCCTGGATGCTAGCGCGAGTGGTGAAACTCCAAGAGCATCTTAGGCTCGCCGTGCTGCGGTTCATCTCTGAACGAGGGATGAAAACCTTTCCTCTCTCCTCACCTGCATCTAGTCTCTTTAGCTTGTCAGATCTATCTCTGAATAAACCTATGTACAGCACCTAGTGCAATGGGGCTTCCATCTCAGCTGCAGTTTCTAAGGCCTGCAATTGCTGCTGAAACCATTATACTGCCACAAAAATCACACGTGAACCAGGCTTCTCTGTGCAAGGGGAAAACATAAAAAGGTCCTGCACAAAAGATACTAGAGGCAGGCCAGCTTCACAGCTCCACATGACCCAAAAAGCCCAGCAGAGCTACACCAGGGATCATCAGTAACTAGCCCAGCCTCTCCAATGCCTTACATGCACCAAATGCTGTTCTCATCTCAGGCCTGAGCTACACACTGACACAGAGGAAGCTGGTATGGCTTTAACTGTCCCTGTGTATCTAACGGGACAATTTGTGCATGTAAGCCACATGTTAGAGACAGAGGGTAGAACAACTGTGGTCCTCAAAGCATAAAGACCTTCCCTAGGACCACAGGGTTTGCTGGATGGGTGGAGAGCATTAAGTGTCCAGGATCCATGCTAGGAGGGGTGGAGAGCATGAGTCCTGCTGGAAGGATGGGGTCTAGGGTGGTCTAGTCAGGGATGATGCTGCCTGGAGCAGGGGGCTGGACCCAACAGGAGTTCCTGGGGTCCTGTGATTTTGCAGCCCTGTGGTCGGATTTGCAGCCACGGTCTAGCAGCTTGCACCGGGGCTGCACTGGGGAACTGGGTTAATCGAATTTGTGCCGTAAAATCAAGAGGAGGCCGTGGCAGTGCGGAAGGGCTGGCGGGTGGCGAGATGCCACCCCAAGCACGGGCCAGCCTAGAATTGATGAGCTGCGGTTACATAAGCCCTGGGCACAGACCAAGCCAGGAGCTGTGTGGAAATCTGCCTCCAATGCCTGCTGCAGCAGACAGGCCTAGCAACAAGCCGGCTATTGGCGAGTCCACTGGCAGGAGCTCGGGATTGGCTGGCGAGGCCGAGCGGGGAGGCTCCATGCAGGGATTTCTATGTCAGGGCTGCAGCGGGAGCAGGGCTGGGGGCGGGGGGTGGTTCTCCGTCAGCAGAGCGGCTGCTGGATGCCTGTTTGCACACAGCAATGGGGATAGGCCCAGGCAAATGCTCTTGGGAGCCTGGGTACCGGCACTGTGAGGACTGCTGCAAGGCAGGGTGCCTGGAGCCCTCCTGAGCACAATCCCCACCCCACAGGATCCAGAGCAAGGGGCCACGTCCCATGCGCCCCGGCGAGTTCACTGCTCTGTGCCCATGCAAGCAGCTTGTCTGGGAAGATGGGCAGCCTGCCGCTGCCGCTCATCCACCCTGTACACCAGCTGGTCTCCTGGGTTTTGCAGAGGACTAGACTGGGGGGTCCAGCTCCATGCACAGAATAGCACAGGGCTAGCTGCTCTCCCTGGAGGACCAATGCTCTCCCCTTCCCCCAGGCCAAGTGACGCCCTCCATAGTGAAACAGGTCCCCCCAACTCCCTGCACATGCACACAGGCTGCTGCCCCCCCTCCTGATCACTGGCTCCTACAGCTGACAGGAGCACTCCCCTTGTGCCTCTCACCAGAGGCGGGGAGAGACATGAAGATGCTCAGTTGTGGCTTCCCAGGTGACAGGAGTGCGATTCACTGTCATCCATGCCCCTGTTCATCCCCATCAACTCCTCTCTTCTTTCACTGACTCCAAAAGACCACTCTCTGCCATCACCTGGATCGCACCCCCCCCGCACGGAGCTGGAGATGGGACTTGCACCCAGGGGAGCTCCTCAGAGGCTGAGGACAGGAGGGGCAAGAAAGCCAGAGGCTTTCTCTGGAGTCTACCAAAGGGTGGCCAAGGTCACTCCCTCCTCCCCAGAGGAAGACAGTGATGTGCCAGGCAAGGAGAGCAAGAGCTTGAAGAAAGTGAAGGACCCTACCAAGCACACCAGGAGGAGTCAGAGCCTTTGAAACAATGCCCACCAGCACCACTGCCATGTGGGGACCCCTGGGTACAGAACAGCCACTAAGTACTACAAGCACTTACACGTTAGCCACCGACAAGTACAACATGGCCCTGATGGTGGCCACAGCCTGGCCTGAAATCTGCCAAGCAGAGAGCAAAGCTACGTGCTGCAAAATCATCCTTGCCTCTGGACCCAGCAGTCCTGTCCTACTGAACTCAGACCTTTGAACTGCACCCCTCACCTGACCCTAACCCCTCCTCTCTTGGACTCCAACTTTACCATAGGATATTTGACTTCAGGTTACCCCTGATTTACTGTCTGGGAACCTGCAGGATTGAGCCCTCTGTTTCTGCAGGGCCCTCACTGCTTGATGATGAGGGTGCAGCTGTTCAGAGGCTAGGGCCTGTATGGGGGATATCAATGCTTTATTTTGCTCTGGAGCCTGTGAGCACGTTCCCCAGTGCACAGACCTGCAGAGAAGGCAGCAGGGAGGGATGGGGGGCTCTGGGCAGGCTCTTACACACTATCAGCACTTCTTACCTCCAGTACTACCATGTTCTGCTGTAATTAAACCACTTCCAGGTATGACCAAGTAACAACTGGGTGGTGGCTCATGAGAAGTGAGTTTCCCAGTCTCCAGTCTATCCTATTACAAGTGTCCCCTTTGCTCAGGGGACAGCATCAGTGAATGAAGCATCATGGATTTAACCTGCTCTGCCAAGCTGTGAAGGGTTTCGATGTATGATTAGATCAGCTGGAGGTGTTCAAGAAGAAGCTGGATAAGCATTGATCAGGGACGATCTAGGTAGTAGCTATGTCTATTCTCTACCATGGGTATTTCCCATACTTCTGGGCTGTTTTGCCACATGGGGCCAGGAATATTTTTTTTTCCCTTCCTACATGTGTCAGGGTTTGGGGGTTTTTTTTACCTTCTTCAGAGGCACTGGGTTGCAGCCAAGGCTGGGGAGTTTGACTGGGGTGTACCAGTGCCCCTGCTAGGACTAAAACCCAGAAGTTCCTGGCTAGAGGCTCTTGCATTTCCACTCAGGGTCAGACCAATTACCATATTTGGGTTCAGGAATGAATTTTATCCCATGGTCAGATTGCTATAGACTGGGGGAGCGGGAGTTGCCTTCTTCTGCAGTGGGAGGTGCAGCCCTTTGCCTTGGATTTCTCAAGTATATTTTAACAACTCTTGTAGCAGCAGGGCACTGACTGCCGTTGTCCCCCTGTTGTGTCAGGCCTGCCTGTGTAGGTTTAGTAATAAGTTAGACAAGGATAGTTTGATCCTGCCTCACGCAGGGTTGGTCTAGATGACCTCCTGAGGTCTCTTCCAGCCCCACTTAAGAGACTCCATGCTGCAGAGAGATCAGAGCCGATGAGTTTTTATCTCCAGATTCCCACTCTTGCAATTTCAGAGGATCAGCCTACCCTTCATTTTTTCAATTGTTGGGTCCAAATGTAGCTGGTGAGCCCACACAGGGCTCCACCTCTTGCCTCTTGGCTTGTTTGCCAGCCAGTTCTGCCCTGCATTGAAAGGCACAGCCAGCTCTCCCAGATGGCTGGAGCAGAATATGCAATGCTCTGCCGGAGCATGTATGTTTCTCTGACTTCTGCTAGAGCATGTCAGGTCTACTTAGGTATCAGAGGCCTGCCCAATTGCTGTGGGCATGAAGCTGCGGGTAGACAGGACTAGAGACTGAATGAATCTTGCAATGCAGAAGCCCAGCCATGGAAAGGGCCCAGTGAGTGGAGTGTTATAACATTCAGGCTAGAGGGCATCGGGAGACATCCTGGATTAGGGAACAGCTGGGCAAGTGGCCCACAGGCAGGAGCTGTAGCATGGCTTCCCCTAGCCTAGCCCTAGCCATGGCAGCAGGCCCCTGATGGAGAAAGACTCCCTGCTGCCCCCTCTTGGTAATGTACCAGCCTTTCCCCCCACCCCCTAGATGCTCTATGGGGGTCATATCTTCACCGGAAACAGCTGGGACTTGATTTTCGGACGTGCAGGGAGTTTTCCAGCCCACAGTGCCAGGCAGCGTTCCCTCTAAGCTGCGTGATGGGCACAGCTGCGCAGGCGCACTTATGCCATGCTGCCAAGCATGCCTGCGCGGCCGCGCAGCTAAAAGGGAACGCTGGTGCCAGGCATGGCAGACACGTAGCAAGAGACGGTCCCAGGCCCAAAGAGCTTGCAGGCTGAAGAGACAAAGGCAGAGCAGGGAGGCAGGGGCTTGCCCAGGCAACAGGCAGAGCCAAGGATGGGAGGCAAGCCCCCACATTCCCATCTGATGCAGTAGGCACAGGGGCCCATTTGTTCTCATGGAGACCAGTTCCTGCCAGTCCAACCCAGAACAGCTTACCGTGAAACAGGCTGAACCATTTGCCCTCTCATGCAGCAGGGCTAATGCTGCAGAGCGGCTTTGTAGCTGTTTTGTGAAGGACTGCTGCAGAGGTCTGCCTCAGAGCGCGATGTGAATGGGGAGGGGGTGGAGGGGGAGGCAGAGAACAAGGGCAGGACTGGGCTCAGACAGGGCTAGTACAAAGCCACAGATGTGAGCAGCAGATCAAGGATCAGGTTCCAGGAACAGCGGATGCACCGATACAGAATCCCCTCCCCCAGGCACTTCCACTCTGATGTGAAACGTCAGAGAAAAGAGAGAGAAAATGAGAGGAAAGCAAGGAGACAGGGTGCAGCAGAGCTGCGGGGAAGCAGACAGAAAGAGCATGGCAGAGACAGACACCTGCAGGGAGAAGCACACTCAGGCAGACACATGCACATGGAACAGACTGATGATGATGGACTGGAACCAGCGTGGCCAATTCACGTGTCACAGCAGTCGGGCATGGGAGCCCCCAAGATGGGCTGCCTGGGAAGGGCGTGGGTAAAGCAAGGTCTGTCAACTGGGAGGTGGGGGGCGCAGATGAAAGAGTAAAGGACTGATTTTCTCCCAAGGAGCCATCTGAGGAACACAAACAGAAGGAGCCCAGGCAGGCAGGGCACAGAAATGAAGCTGGGTAGCAGGCCCCTTGTTCCCAGTTCTCCGCTGCTTAGCCCCTGGCTGCCCAAACCAAGTGCAAAGCAGGGACAACTAAGAGGGAGCATTTCATACGCACAATGCCCAGGGGCCAATGACTCTGCTAGGCAGCAGCAAAGCAGCCCCCTCCTGTACACACACCCAGCCCCAGCCCAGATTTGCCTCCTCTGCAGGGAGCCCCAGAGCCGTCTCTGCTCTGCTGTCCTGGCAGCTGCCCAGCTGGAGCAGGGCTGGGCATCAGGCTGGGGCAGGGGCTGTGATCCTGGTGCACTGCAGGGGATTGCTCTAAAGGTGGCAGCATTGCTGAGCTGACAGGCAGCTCCGCCAGGCGCCCGGCCAGGTCTGCAGCCGGCTTTGCCTATGCAGCGGCAGATAGGGCCACTCCCTGGGGGCCATCGATGCCATCTCAGCACTCTTGGCTGACAGAAAGCTGTCGCCAGCATCCTAGCAAGCCTCTGCTACCAGCTGCAATCAGCAGCGGGAGCCTGCTGCCCGGTGTTGCCAAGTCCGCTTATTACAAGTAGAAAAGTTGCTTTAATTTTTTGAGAGTTGTGGGATGATAAGCACCCCCACTCCCTTCTCTTTTAAATGGGTTGGGCTTGTTTTTAAAGGCAATGCTGCTTTTTTTTCTTGCAAGACTTGGCAACACTGCTGCCGCCGTGTCTAGAGCTAAGCCAGAGGAAGCCATGCTATAACTTCTGCCTGTGGGCCACTTGCCTGGCTGTTCCCTAGTCCAGGGTGTCTCCTGACGCTGCCTAGTCAAAGCCCCACATCTGACTGCCAAGAGATCCAAGCACAATCCTCCTTTACTCTCCTAGGCCAACAGGAAACCAAGGATCTCCACGCACTGGAGGCATCTCCCTGTCCTCCTCCTCAAAAGGGGATGCAGAGGCACAAGGCAAGGACATGGCTGCCAAACATCACATGGGAGCGAGCGGTAAGGCTAGAAATCAGGTGTCAGGAGGGCGGCAGGCAGCTTTGAGGAGCGCTGCTAGCCGTGGTGAGGGGAAGCCTGCGCACAGTCTGCTCCCGAGAGCCCTGGCTCCACCTGAACCTCGAGCCCATTCCCCCAGAGGATGGAGAGCTCATCCCGCTCCGCAAGCCAGCCAGTTCCTGGCCATCACCCCTCTTGAGGTCTAGTGAGGGCAGGCCAGGTTTTGCCACCAGACTGCTCCAGCTGGTTTCTTTGAAGTCTGTACCCCAGGGAACAGCCTTGTGGTATGCTGCACCAGCAGCTCCTCCCTCCTGGCTGGGCCAGTCTTACTGGACAGATCCGTTTCTGGGCTTCAGTGATGCACCAGCAGAAGCCAGTGGTAGCACTAACCACTGCCCCCAAGGCGGGAAGCCCTTTAAAATGCACAGAGCAGCTACAAACCTGGTGAGCAGCCAAGATGGCCTTGGGGATAACATGAAGGCCTGGGCACCAGGAGACCTGGGCTGCATTCTTACCTGGTGGCCTACTTGCAAGACACTGGGCAAGTGACTTAACCTCCAGGTGCCTCAGTTTCCTTGTCTCTTATCAAGGCTGGGTGTTGCAGGAAGAGCAATGCCTGAGGCTCTGTTACACAGGATCTCTCGCCAGGGTTGCAAACAGGCCCATGAGAAGACTGGGAGCAGGACAGCTAGTCCTAGACCATGTGGATGCAGTAGCTGCCCAGCCCTGTGGAGAGGGAATGCAGCAGCTCAAGGAGTGACTGTGAAGCAGCCCCATGCCCTTGTGAGTGAGGTACCTGGCTCTCCAGGGATCTAGCGGACTTCCTGAGGCTAAAAAGAAAGGCCTACAAAGGATGGAGGATGGGATTTACCTCCAAGGAGAAATATTCTGCACTGGTCTGGTCCTGCAGGGAGCAAACCAGGAAAGCCAAGGCTGCAACTGAACTCCAACTAGCTTTGAGTATCAAGGACAATAAAAAGTCCTTTTTCAGATATGTGGGGAGCCGGAGGAAAAGCAAGGGCAACATTGGACCCCTGCTAAACCAGATGGGACAACTGACTACTGACACCCAGGAAAAAGCCAATCTATTAAATGGGTACTTTGCATCTGTCTTTCATCGGTCCCATGGGATGCCCATCCCACTATGGGACAGGGAGGTCCAGGTGAGGGACATCCCCTGTGCCCTATCAATGCTGACCTCATGAAGGAACACCTTGAGAGGCTGGATACCTTCAAGTCAGCTGGCCCTGACAATCTGCACCCCATGGTACTCAAGAAGCTGGCGAGCATCATAGCTCAGTCCCTGGCACAGATCTTTGAGAGCTCCTGGTGCTCTGGTGAAGTGCCCGAAGACTGGACGAAGGCCAATATGGTGCTTATCTTCAAGAAAGGGACAAAAGTGGATCCAGCAAACTACAGCCCCATCAGCCTGACCTCTACCCCGGGGAAGGTCTTAGAAAAGTTTATTAAAGAGGCCATCCTTAATGGACTGGCTGACGCCAACATCCTGAGGGATAGCCAGCATGGGTTTGTTGCGGGTAGGTCTTGCTTGACCAATCTCATTTCCTTTTACGAACAGGTGACCTATCACCTGGACAAGGGAGAAGAGATTGATGTCATATATCTTGACTTCAAAAAAGCCTTTCATCTGGTATCCCATGATCACCTCTTGGCGAAACTGGCCAATTGTGGCTTTGGGTCCACCACAATCCTCTGGCTGGGTAATTGGCTCCGTGGTTGGACCCAGAGGGTGGTGGTTGACGGAAGTCAATCATCGTGGTGTCCTGTGAACAGTGGGGTCCCCCAAGGCTCTGTCCTTGGACCCATATTGTTGAACATCTTCATTAATGATGTGGACATTGGAGTCAGAAGCGGACTGGCTAAGTTCGCCAATAACACCAAACTTTGGGGCAAAGCAGCCACACCAGAAGACAGGAGGGCAATCCAGGCTGACCTGGACAGGCTCAGCAAGTGGGCGGATGAGAACCTGATGGTGTTTAACACTGAAAAATGCAAGATCCTCCACCTTGGGAGGAAAAACCTCCAGCATCCTTATAGGCTCAGCAGTGTTACTCTGGCTAGCACTACGGAAGAAAGAGACTTGGGGGTCATCATTGACCACAAGATGAACATGAGCCTTCAATGCGGTGCTGCAGCTAGAAAAGAGACCAAAACGCTGGTTTGCATCCATAGATGCCTCTCAAGCAAATCCCGGGAGGTCATTCTCCCCTTGTACTCGGCCTTGGTGAGGCTGCAGCTGGAGTAGTGCATCCAGTTTTGGGCCCCACAATTTAAAAAGGATGTGGAGAAGCTTGAGAGAGTCCAGAGAAGAGCCACGCGCATGATCAGAGGTCAGGAAAACAGACCTTACAACGACAGGTTGAGAGCTATGGGACTCTTCAGCCTGGAAAAGCGCAGGCTCGGGTGATCTGATGGCCACCTATAAGTTTATCGGGGTGTTCACCAGTATCTGGGGGAACGTTTGTTCACCAGAGCGCCCCAAGGGATGATGAGGTTGAACGGTTATAAACTACTGCAAGACCTTTTCAGGCTGGACATAAGGAAGAACTTCTTTACTGTCCGAGCCCCCAAGGTCTAGAATAGCCTGCCATTGGAGGTGGTTTCAAGCACCTACTTTGAACACCTTGAAGAAAAAGTTGGATACCTATCTTGATGAGATCCTATGACCCTAGCTGACTTCCTGCCTTCGGGCAGGGGGCTGGACTCGATGATCTTCCGAGGTCCCTTCCAGCCCTAATACCTATGAAATTTTCCTGGGAGCAGCACAGCCCAGCTCCCTAGGCTGCGTGCCTGGCACAACCAGACCATGGACATATATTGCTCCCTGTGGAAGCGTCTTCCAAAGCAAAAAGCATGTTAGCAGTATTTATGGGGTGCTGACCACTTTAGAACAGCTGGCCACAACCAACCACTGGAGCTGCTGGGATTTTGGTACTGCCAAAACCCCACCTCTCCTTTAGCCTACCTGCAGGCTGGGATCTTTTGTTCTCATTAGTGTTCAGGACCTGGGCATTGGGCCAGATGGCCCTGGAGGTCCCTCCTAGCCCAGACTACCATGCTGGGGCTCGATGTAATAAGAAGCCACTTATGCGAGGCCAAGGTGCCCTCAGGGATTACCAGCAAGCCCAGTGGCAGCAAAGGGAGCTTTTAAACTGGCCCTCAGCCACACAGCCACTTACAGAGCCACTTCAGCCTTCTCCAAAAGCTCCAGCAAACCAGTGCCTTTGGCAGCTGCTCAGGAAGGCGGCCAGGCTGGACGGTCTCAGCAGGCAACGGACTTTGCTATTTGCATTTGGGGTGGGGCAGCAGCTAGTGCCAGGTGCCACCAGACACATAGGCAGATAGGGAAAGAGTTTTGAAAGAAAAATACTTTTCCAGTGCACCTTCCCAGCTCCTCCACTCCCTGTTAGTGATTTGAGGAAAACCAAGTTTCAAGGTCCTGGAGCCTTCACTTAAATTGCCCAGCTAGCAGCCTGTCTGCGGGGAAAGCAGCCCAGCTGTGTGCCTCAGTCCTCAAAATCTAGCCTTTAATAAAATAATTGTATGTTTTTCCCATGTCCCGTTCAGAAGCTCCGAACTGCATTAGAAACCCCCTCCCCTCCACATCATGCTGTAAGAGCCATCAGCTCCCCTCTGCGGCTGAGTGTTGTTCTTGGAGAAAGCCTAGAGGTGGGTGGAGATGGGAAAGGTGGTGAGAGAACCACACAGGGCAGGGGCTGAGCTGGGATCGAGGGCAGGACAAGGCCCAGCTGCCCCAAGGCCCACACACACGTGTGTGTAGTCCAGGGAGGCTGGCCTCTTGCAAAGAGAAGCAGGTTGACTGGAGCAGAGGAGCTGTTCTCCATCAGAGCAGGCTGTGATCCTGCAGCTCCCCTTCACATGGAGTGAAGTGCAGTACTGCAGGGGTCTGTCAGTGCTGCTGGCAAAGAATATTTGGAAGCAAAAAACCTAAGCTGCTCTCTTCAGGCCTGTACACAGCTGCAAGGGTTTGGCCCAAAGCCCACAGAAGTCAGCAGCCTTCTCTAGGCTTTCTCTTAGGCTCACATCTCATGAGCCACCCCTGTATGAGACCCTCTCCCTCTCCTTCCACATCGTATGGCCTCTCCCGTGTAGAAACCAGGCAGCTCATCCACAGCGTCAGGGGCAGTAGTAAACACCCATCCCCTCCCGCTGCGCCCCTGTGGCGCTCAGGCTGCTGTGCACTGCAGGCCTCGTGCAGCCCGTGGCATCCCCAGGGTCCGTGCAGCTGAGCTGCTTTGGGGGTGACCGTTCGGAGGGGCAGGGCTGGCTGTGCAGACAAGCAGAAAACGAGAGGCCCGGCTCCTCCTGAACGCGGCACGGAGCCCGAAGGCCGGAACGCCCCAGATGGCTGGGGGCGGAAGGAGGGGGTGGAGGTTAAATAGCACTGCCGTGACTCACCCCTTTTCCACTTTATGGCCTGGCCAGGCCAGCCTTGCTCTGCCTTCTTGGAAAACAAGAAAGAGGCAGGGAGGGAATTCCCACCAGGGCTATTCAGGCTTCAGCATTTCCTTTGCCTGACTGCACAGGCTGCTGTTCCCTTGCGCAGCCAGGCCCCCACAATAATCTTCCCAGCTAATGGCCTCATCTGGGAACAGCCTCCCGAGAGGGCTGCTTGCCAAGCCTGCAGGTAGCCTTCAGAGCACGCTTTCCACATGCACACACACACACTCATTCACTCCCCCTGCCTGTGCCCTTCCTACCCCATCTGCTAGGAAGCCATGACTCATCTACTGGTAAAAGCAGGTCATGAAGCTCTGGGCCGGAGATAGCAAGAGCATATCGAAGCACATCTGCTTCTCTGGAGCATACATCTCCTTCAGCAGGTCTCTGGACAGAAGCTCAGTGTCACCTCCCCTCTTCTACACATGGAGAAACTGAGGCACAGAGAAGGGAACAGATCTGCTCAAGATCATGCAGCTGGTGGAGTCTGAGCAGGACCTAGGTTGCCTGACCCCAGGGTCTATCTCCCAGCCCACACTGCCCCAGACAGAAAGGGAGAAGGTGTGCTGTAGCAGTCGTATCTGGAAGGATTCAGTCCTCCACGCCAGTCCAGGAGTTCAGCTCCCAGTGACACCAAAGGCAGAGCTTCCTAAAACCCTGGTACTCAGTGCTGTCCTGGGAAAGCTGGACATCACTGCTGGCTCTAGGCTCCTCCCTGGTGCCAAGCTCACAGAAGGAAGCAGCATGGTCTGGAAACTCTGAGCCTCCTAAGTGGAGCGCGTGGTTGGGATGGGGCTTAGCAAAATGGCAGAGAAGGAAAGAACAAGACAGATGGGTCTGAGAGTAAGCCTGGTGGGGGAGAGGGGGGAAATGGATATTGCTAATAAAAATATAACCCACTTTCTTTTAAAAATCTAACATTTCAGCAATTCTGAACTGGAGAGAGCATAAAAGAACGAGAGCTGGGTGTGTACTGGGAGAGAGACACATGGAGGGATGGATACTTTCCCACAGGCTGCCCACACACTCTCCTCTCCCACCATTCCCCAGTAAAAGCAAGTACCAAACTGGTTTACTCTCTTGCCTGAATAAGGCAAACACACAGAGCTATCTATTCAACCAAGCACTAACTCCTCACCACATGGAAATTGCCATTCTGCCAATTCTTCCCTTATACAATTCTTCTCCTCACTGGCACCAGCCAAGGTGCCAATTAAAGATGATGAGAACTCAGGGGGTAGAGAAATGATTAAAAGTGAGGGACATCTCCTCCAGGCTTCTTGTCAACCCCTCACTGATCTTTTTACTGCTCTTAAATTTAATTGGAAGATGTGATTTGGGATAAAAATGCCATATTTACCCACTCCCAGATGTGTCCAAGCAAAACTTCAAGCCCCTGCAGGGCAAAAAGGCAGACAAGGTGCTGACTCAGCTCCTGACAATTAGAGGGACTATGGGTTAGATCCCCTTCCATGTGGCTAAGAAATCCTAATAGATCTTAAATGGTAATTGCAGATTTTCTATGAGTGACCCTCCCTAGCTAAGTGCTTCTCACCCATCCCTCACCACCTCTCCCATGAGAGGCATTTATTACTCCCATGGGGAAACCTTGGCTAATTGCCTTGTTGAAGCAGGCCCCAGGATTGGGAAATGGAAGTCAGGTGTTCTGACTCAGCCCCCAGCTCCAACCCAGCAGACCGGCATCCACTTGAAATGTAATGATGATCCTAGCCATGGAGGCCTCTGCATGACTATGAAAAAGTATGTGTTAGAAGCGGTGGGGTGGGATCTAGGTCACGGTATTTGTGGTTTATTCCCAGCTCTGCCCCTCATTTTGGGGTAGGTTACTCCATTTGTGTTCTTCTTCCTATGCCTTGTTTTGTTTTATTGCAAAAGCTGTGCAGCAGACACTGGCTCTTACTGAGCGTCTGTCTATTGTCTGGCACAGGGAGGGCAGGATCTCTGTTGGGGTTTCTGGGAACAGCTGTAATAGTGCTGCTCTACTGCACATGATTGCAAGTTTTTGTAGGGAAGGGGAAACATGGTGCTCCCAGTTGGCAAGGCTGTATGGTGGCCTTACGTGTAATCAGAGGAGGACAATGAGATGTGTGGACAGTGTCCAGCCCACGCAGACCACCGAGGGTATAATTTGGTGCTCACTGGAGAGTGCTCCCCTTGTTCAGAATGGGAGTCACAGGGAAAGCAAAGGAGAAAGCACTGATTGAGGCCTGTTTTGTAAATGGTAAGATGGTGCAGGAGAAAAATAGCCACCCAGGTGTGTGCATAGGGCAGGGGCAGCTGGATCACCAGCTCTTGCAGTTGCATGTAATCCAGAAAGCTCTGGTCAGACCTTCTGCATGTGCCTCTGCACTGGCATTGGTGAAGTGAGAGCCTACCCTCCATGTGCATCAGGCAATCAGCATGAGCTGCACAAAGGAGCTTCGACTCAAGCCAGTTCCTAATCCCTGAAAGTAGCAAATTGGCAGTATCTTCTGGGATGAACTGGCCTTTTGGGGCCTGCTGTGAAGGGAGAACCATGATACTACAGAATTATTCTGGGATTTGCAGTCCACAGTTGTAGCAGCAGGACTCTAGGGTTGCTCATCACTTCTTCTTCCTGCTTCCAGGTGCCTCTGGGATTTGTGGTCCACAGTTGCAGCCAGCAGTAAATTTGAGTGGGGGAAGAGGTGTTTATTGCCCCCAGCACCAGTCTTAGCCAGGGTTTGCACGGGAGGGCAGTCCCTGCCTCTTCCCTCCTTCTTCACCTGCAAAACCTTCTCTGCTGGAGCAGACAGCCCAGCCCAGGGCTGGAAAGCATGCTGGGATGCTGGGGGACTGTAGTTTAACTTGAACTGGAAAGGGGTCTGGGACACAATTTTCATAAACTCGTTTGACCCAAATCAGTTGTCTGAAATGACATTCAGCCAGGTTTATCTTAAACCAGTTTCAGCCATTTTGAAACCGATTTATGTGCACTGAACTTTGTTCTGTTACAGGTTTAAACCAGTTTCTAATTACTTAAATTGGTGTGTGTGTAAATTGTGTCCTTAGCCTGGGAGGAATAATTAGGTGCTTGGCTTTCCCTTTCTGCCTGTGGCAGGGCTCAGCCTTATCCCTTTATCTATTTGCCAGGCCCATCACCCCCTCAGGACATCCCATTGCATGTTTTACGTGGTCTGAGACCTGTTCCAGAGCCAGCACCTGCTCTGCACTCCTCCCCTCAAGCTGGTGGTCCCTCTCATCCAAACCATGGTGCCAAGGGTATTTGTTCTCTCCCTGTGGTAATTGGGATGAGCCACTAACGCTGCAGTATTAACCAATTTACAGCCACTCCAGACAAAGGTCTCAGGAAGCCCTAACATGCTTAGTTGGGGCCAAATTTCCAGAAAAGGCTAGTAGGTGCTGAACTCTGACAGTTAATCTGGAGCCTTGGAAGCCTGGCCCTTGCTGACAGTGATTCCTAGGGGCTCACAAGTCCCTGAAGACCATTTCTGGGTGGCATATTGTGAACCTGTGCACTACTAAGCTCAGTTCTTCACAAGCTAATGTGCTGCCAAGTGTCAGCAATGATCTTGGGCTGGTTGACAGGCTCAGAAAAGGAGGTGAGAAGCAGAGACAGGGTGAGCTGGTGCAGAAGGCTTATTCAGAGAGAATATCAGCAGGATGGGCAAAATCCCTCCTTGCAGAGTCCTGTCATTGATTCCCTCATTGGCAGACCCTGGAAACAGCCCATTCAGCTGTTTGGGAGATTGGACTTGGAATTGTTTTCAATATTTCAGTTGTCTAAAGAAGCTTCCCCCTGCTAGGACAGCTGCTTTCAGAGTGCTGCCATGCTTAGGCCATAGCACAGACCTATTAAAAGCAAAGAAATTCAGCACTAAACTTGACCTCTACCCTTTCTCTCTCAGACTGGACATCGAAGGAACCTCATACAGCAGCATGTATGGGGCTGAGACATGGCTTCTCAATATTTATTGTCTGAAGATTACAACTTTTTATACTGTGTGGTATATTTCTTGTGTGCTGCAGGATCTTTAAAATTTAAAGTCCTGATAAGCATCCAGAGTGCTTCTGAGAAAGCAGCACGACTGATGGACTAATAGATTAACTAGAAATGTTTGTCAGTCATTGACTTCTGCTCTAGAAGTCAGGAAGACTATTTCATTATTTCTCTCTCCAAAATGGACTAGAAAATTGTTTCCAGCTGTTCTTAACTGAATGCTGCAACACCCAAGTATGACATTAGAGACCTTCTTTTCATTCAGGCCCTAGATATGGAGTATCATTTCACAACCCTTTATCTTAATATAAAAAACTAACATCAGACAGCTACACTGGCTCAGGAACAAGGATAATTTCAGAACCGCTTAAGCTAATAAAAGTCTGGTTATAGAAATAATGTAATCTTTGTGACCGAGATTCATATGTGTATGGACAACTGAACAGTGATTTATTATTTGTGTTGTGCTTAAACCCAGGATCCCCAACCATGGATTAGGGCCCCAACGTGCTAGGCACTGTACAGATAGATAGAGAATAAAAGGATGGTCTGTGGGGGATACGATGTTTACCAGGGCAACAGTCGGGGTAACTAGAAACAATGGACACAAGTTAAAAGAGAGCAAATTCAGGCTGGACATCAGGAAAAAGTTCTCTACAGTGAGGCTTGCCAAAATATGGAATAGGTTTCCAAGGGAGGTGGTGCTGTCCCCTTCCTTGGAAATATTCAAAAGGAGATTGGACAGACACCTGGCTGGGGTCACCTGACCCCGGTGCTCTTTCCTGCCCAGTGCAGGAGGTTGGATTCGATGGTCTAATAGGTCCCTTCCGACCCTAATAACTGTGAAACTGTGCGCCCAGTGTTCATGTAAAGCTCTACCAAAGTGTATTTGGAGTGTGTGATTTCCTGTTTCCCTTCCTAGCGTTATTAATTAATAGACAATTGCTAAGTGATCATGGCTGGCAGCTGATTGAAGAGCAGACATGTTCACTTGTCCTGCCCTATGTGAAATAGGGACTTATAGATGACAAGCCCTATGTTGCTGATGAGAGGCTGATGTGCCCTGATTTCTTTGCTCTGTGCCACAATGGAAGCTGGTACTGCACTGCCATGAGCCCTCAGCTCAGCAAGTGCTGGGGGCACCTTTAGACACGGCACTCCAATGGAAGAATCGCCCAAGGATGCTGCCTCAACACGAATGCAAAGCTCAAGCGCTGCTTGTCTTTTATTTTGCGACACCAGTTCTCAGAATCTTTTCCTTTGGCTGCATTTTACTCAAAGCAGAGCTTGGAAACCCCTGTCCATGCCACATGGCATGGGTCTCAGTCATCCAACGCAGGGGGCAGAGCTGAGGCCACAGGGGCAGTTGTAGCCTGCAATGGCTTGGCTTTGGTTGGGAACTCTTAAGCCTTAGCCAAGGGCCCAATTGAGGAAACAACCGAAGCATCCCACCCACTTCAGTGGAAGTTCAGAACGTGCCCAAGTGCTTTGCTGAATGGGGCACCAAATCATACAGGATTAGGACCAGAAAGAGGCAGCCAATGCCTTGAGGTCTGGGCAAGGCAGGTGCTCCCAGCAGTCTTCCTTCTGCTCTGGACACAGATCCTTTTAGCACTTTCATCCCAGGTCCTCCCAAGAGCAGTTAAGGCCTCATCTCTTACCAGCCCCTCCTCCATTTGGTGGTTTAGGGCAGCAATTTTCCTCTCTGACTCAACTCCTTTCTTAACCCTTTCCTGGGATGGCATGTTCCCTGCTGAACCTTGTCTGGGCTTTAACATCCATCCAACCATTCCAGAACTGGCTCTCCCAAAGGTGCTGAGTACCTCCAAAACCCAGGAAAGTCCCCTGGAGCTGGTTATCCTTCACAGTTAGACCCTTTGAAGGGTTATCATTTCCACTAAGCCCGCCCATGGTACTGGAACATGTGCCCAAGTACCCACCCACTCCTGAAGTCAGTGGGACTGTTCATATGCTTCAAGTAGAGCACATGCTTAAATGGGCTTTAACCTTAGCTTGTAAGGTGGCTGTGCACTCATTGAAGGCCAGAGAGGCTATTTTTTTGCCTTTCTTTCCTTAGAGAGCATGAGGACCTCTGGCAGGTTCCCACATCAGCATGTCAATTCCCAGAATGCTCTTCCTCACGCCAGTATGGCCAAGGGAATAGTCAGATTCTTCTTTAGGTGACTTGTAGCCCTGGATTGTGAAGAACTCAATGATCTTGAGCCTCTAACGCCCTTGGTGAGATCAAAGTCTCACCTGGTGGAAACCAGTTTTTTCCCACTGAAGTTCACCTACCAGGAATCTGGCCTGGAGCAGGGATGAGCGAGTGAATGGTAGTTGGGGAGGGAGGACACCGTGACCTCAGTTCCTACTACACACCAGAATGAAACAGAACCTCCTCCTCGAGGTAGAACTCAACACACCTACAAAGGGAGGTAACAAACTCCTTTGTATGCAGATCAAACCATCTCAGTTGGTAGATTAGGCTGTTGTAGACAAAAATTAAGAGAGCTTCAACAACTTGGAAGCAAGTTAAAATAGGTTGAGAACAAAAAGAAACTGAGCTGTGCATGTAGCACCCCTACATTCACCTCCAAGTGCACTAGCATGGCTGTCTCCCAGACAGCCCTGTGTTGTAGGTCAGGTGACAGTGAAGAGATCCCCTTTCTTTTCACTCTGCCGAAGCTGAAAAAGCTGCTGTACTCTCCTTGGCACCAAGCTTCTCTACAGAGCAAATGAGTCAACACACATCGTAGGTTTATAGTTTCAGACGGAGGAGATTATTTTTATGCAGTGAGTCACAGCACACAACTTAAAGTGGAAAAACCTCTGGGTGGGAGCGAACCACTTGCTCCTTTGCCATTTGATGAGCTTGTTGCTATTCATTCAATAGCTTCTGTTCTAGCATTGGAGCTGTTCTCTTCCCCTTCCACTGGGACCACTCATTCCTGGAAGATGCAGCAAGTAAACCTGGAAAGCCACATATGCACTTTCCCTCTCCTTTCACACCGCGCAACAAGGCTTCCCTGTAGATAAACTCAGTGACAGAACAAGACCAAGGCAATGAGGTTATTTGCTTTCCTTCTGCTGAGCTCTGATGCAAGAACAAAGATTTGAAGGTAAAATTAGAGAGGGAAATGATTAGCCTACTGAAATACCCAGCTCTTTACTACATACAGGTGCTTGATGGTCCTGTATGTGACCATAAACTGCATCCGACTGGAAGGCCTCGTGGCAACATGGTGAGGCTACTTGTGGCAGGGTAGCTCCTACAAAATACCACAATGTTGTAACCTCCAGAGTAAGGTGAATATAAGGTACCTCAAAACTCTAGTTAGCCCCCACTGACTTGTGGGTACTCCTTGGTTGGAAAAAGGCTAAGGGACATCACCCTGAGAGAAATGGACCCTTGCTGAGATGTTAGGCAGTCAGTAGCTCCGGCAGAAGCTACAACCATCGAGACACCAACAGTCTGGACTCAGAATCCAAAAGCCAGATTATCTCAATGGTCTAAAGGAGGGTAGGTCTTGGTCAGCCTCCACTCCTCCATAGTCTTGCCTAGGTGTACACACTGAAAGTCTGGTGCAATGGTTGCAGGACTCCATACAAGTGGATTCATCAGGCACCTGGCAAGACCTCTTATGCATACACCATGATCCAGAGGATCAAGAGTTGCCTACTAATAGGTGTAGGAAGGCAAAGGTTCTTTAAATAAGACAAGGCAGGGAATTGTGTGCAGCACACCAGGAATAAGCAGACACAGCTTAATAAAGCAGATCAGGCAGACACAGCAAAATCTCCCCCAATGCTCTTTCAAAATGGCTAGAGGTTAGATCAGGACATTTCCAACCTCCTTCTAGAAAACAGGAGAGGCTTCCCAGCTACTTTTATGCTGCGACAGGTATGTGGGAGGCAGTATTTGCCTGTAGATAAATCCAGGCTGCCAGCACTGGGAAGCAGCAGCAGCTGCTACCTGTGATGCAGGGGATGTGTGTGGTGGGGAGGGGGCAGAGTAGTAAAGTAAAGGTAGAAACAGCTATACTTTCATGATGCTTGGTAGTGGGGGATGAAACAGAGCTTGTAATAGCAATGAGATGGCCTCTGTGAGCTGCAAAGGAGTTTGGAAGAGATCTCTATTCCCTTCCAGCTTGTCCCCTGTGCAAGTAAAAGAGCCAGCCCAGGGTTTGGGGGCCAGAAGAGTCAGCTTCTACAACTGCAGGATATTTCCTCCCCCCTTTCTATCTAATGGCATCAAGACTGGAATCAACAAATCCTAACATTAGGGCAGCTTCAAGAATAGCAGCCATCTTTTGAACATGCATCTGCAGAACATTGTCTGAAGAAAGGATAAAATAGCTCAGAATCTCCATCCCTGTCATAAGAGTGATCGTCAGTGTTGACTGAAGTTGTAGTAGCACACTTAGGTGAACTGGAAAAGCAGTCTTGAGCAGCGCAGGCACAGGTCATCTATACAGCGTGAAGGGAACTATAAAACAGTTCAGTAGTGGTTCCTGCCTTTGGAAGTCAAGAGATGAACACCCCACAGCATAAGAATAACTAACTTAGAGAAGACTCAGGACTGTAGCTCCAGGTTGTTCTATTTTGGGTAGATACACTCCCACTGCAGCTTATGTTAACTAGTGGTTATTATATTCCCCAAAAGTGCTTGGTATTGAAGTATTTTTTTTCTTTTTGTGGGGGACCAGTGTTTTTGCTACAAGAGAGGAGCACCTAGAAAGGTCCCCAAAACTTCCAAGCAAGCATGTCAGCGGTGTCCATTACTCTCCCCTGTGTAAGTAGATGCAAGAAGGACCATGAGCACCACACCTCTGCAGTGACTGTTTGGACTCAAAAGTGTATTTACTGAAGACTGTCACTGTCCCGTCCCCTCCACTGTTCCGTTTTCAGTCTGGACCCTTTGGATAGCACCATTCTAGGTGTCCCAAGAATAAAGGCTTCTGAACTTTTGTTTTGGAAAAAAGCATCAAGCCTTTGAGAGAAGGGGAAAAGGTCATCCTTCTTTGGAAGCAACTTCAGGTATAATACTTGTACTTTTAAGTACTTGTGTGCAGCCAGCAGTGCTGTTCCAATTGTCATCTTCACACACCTTGCCAAACTTTACTAGTCCTACTTTGCAATTCTCCTACAATCAAGTACCCTTCTCTGTACACTATCACCCCAAACCTACACCAGGCTTGAATCACCCCCATCTTCATTTTGTCCCCAGATTGTCTGTAGCTTTCTTTCACTGGGGCATCTCCAAAAATCCATCCTTTCCCTTCAGGTTCAGCTACCACTCTTACACAATACCCTGATCTCGCATGACTTTAAAGTAAGAAAACCCAAAACAAAAAAACACAAACAAAAAAGAAAAAAAAGCTTGTTGTGACCTCCTTCCCCCCCACACCCCAAGTCTCAGCTCTTGGAGCTTTAGACCATCTCACTATGTAGCTTGAAAAAAAGTTGGAGGGGGACCTCTTCATTCCTTTTGTCCCACAGCCTTTCCAACCCTTCTTTCTGCCCCCACTCCTTGCACTTGGCTCAACATTAAACAGATCACTACTGGGAGAGAACTGTGCTCCCAACAGGTGGCCCTGAGAAACCCTGTAAATCACTGCACGCTTGCGTTTCTCATCCATGCAGGTTTGTTTTTGTAACATTTTGGAGTTCAGTTGTCCTTCAATTGTCTAAAGCTAAGACAGAGTGGGCACATCTACCCATTTGCTTTAATGTACACTCGCCTATTCTAATGTACATTAAAGTGTCGTGTAAAAAAAAACACGTGCCTTAATGTGCAATAAAATAGGCTAATGCATATTGTGTATCACTTAATGTGCATTAACTAAAACCCTAAGTCAGGCTAATGCGCATTTTCCTAGTACCTCATAATAGAGGGCCTTAATCAAATCTGCTGGAGTGTGGCAATTGCCGTGCTCCAGCAGCCTCCTGCACCTTGTACATCAGTGTCCTTGCACTTAAAAATAGGGTGGTAGCACTTGAGCTAAAAGCTCTTTCAGCAAGCTTCAGTTCAGGTGCCCTGCCATTTTTAAGCATGGGGATACCAATGCAGGAGATGCAGAGGCGCTTTAATTAGATCAGCTCTCGGACCATTTCTATTAAAAGTGCCGTCCCCCCTCTTCCCAGAGCATGTGTAAAAGTGCTCTGAGGTACAAGATTTAATGTGCATTTGCTAAGAACATTAATGCATGTGTAGATGCACCCAGAGTCAGTTCTGCTGCCTTGCCTAGAAGTAGCTACCTTCATCCTAAGAAGTGCTAAACAGAACAGCCACCCAGAAAAGAAAAAAAACCAAAAAAAAAAAACTTAGTTTAGAAACCCAAATTGAGAAGAGAGTACGCTTTCATGGTGAAGACAGAAGTTTAAGGTTGGAGTCTCTACTGTATTCTAATGGAGTTGTGGTGCAACGGTACTCTACCAAAATTGAGCTAGCACATTTGTAAAATTTAGCATCTTCTACAATGTACTGCCCCAATGGGAGAGCTTTAGGGGTACTCTACCTTGTAAGGGCTTGAATAATGAAAAGAAAGTTCATTTTACTGAAGATTTATTGAAGCAGGTAACTGCAACAGCAAGGTGATAGCTGGCCACAAACGGCAATACATGTTCCTATATTTAGAAAAGGTGAAGAAATATCGTGTTTGCTACATTTGTATCCAAGATACTTTAAAATACTGATGTGTTTTGTTTTAGGGACTCCAGGTAGTTTGAATAGTCTTTCAGCTGACAAAGTTTTCCATTTCTATTAAAGGTTAGAGATCAGTGACTCTTCCCTTTAAAACTCAGGAGCCATCCAATAGTGAAGGATAACAACCAAACTTGCCAGACACCCAATCCTTCTGCAGATTGGGTTGGGAATTAAAGGGCATGCCTTGAATTGCCATGGGCATGGAGAAGCGGGAGCACTTTCACTGTCCCAGAAATCTTTCATTCTGCTACTATACTCAATACATATACAGATGTTTTTCCTTTAAAACAGAGACTATTGCTATATGGGCAATACTTGAAGGCAGGCATAGTTTTGTCAGTTTGCTTTTCCTCCTTTGAGGTGTCAGCCAGCCTTCACACCTAGGCCCTAGTTACGCTCCCCAGACAGTTCATATGAACTGTTCATAAATCGCAGAACAATTTGCAACATTGCTCTAGGCAGCCTTCTGGATTTGAGTTACTGAAAGCTCTCTTACAAACTTTAACAGGGGAGCCCATCACTGCACAGCCACTCAAGCCATTTGTTTTGTGCGAGTTGGGGATCAGGATCCTGAACAATTCCAGATCTCTGGTGAGATGTATTGTAATGAACCACCCAGTCATTCTGTCCCCTCCTCACCCTACCGCCACCCAAAAGAGGTAGGCCTCAAATGGGAAGCAGTCATTTGTCAGCAAATTGAAGTGTTCGAGACTAATCCCCAGTTCTAAAAACTCTGCTTATGAACTAAACTGGTTTACAAAGGCCTTCCCCACAACCCCACCCCAAACCAACGAATAAACGCAACACATGTAATACAATTAAGTAGCACTGACATCAGATCTGTAAGTTTATTTGCTCAATGTACAACGGCTACATAATGACTCACATTCATGATATTCCATCACTGAGGAAAACTGCTAAGAATGGTCCGTGTGTGAAATAATTCCTTACAGAAACACGGAGTTGGAAAAATAATCACTGATTAGACCTTAAAAATAGTTCACTGCATAACATGACAAAAAGCACAAACAAAGGCTCATTCAAAGAACATAGTCATTGTTCTCCTACACTGTAATAGTTATAATTTCACCATGACGAACACCAGACATTAAGATTAAGCTAACACTGGTGTTTTCTTTTGCTTTTTTCCTTTTTTTTTAAATTTTTTTTTAAACAAAATCATATATAATTGCATGTCACTATAGCAACATCCATAACAGATCAGTTTGTTACGATCACTATTTGGTAGAGCAAACTTTACCCCCAAAAGAAAAAAAAAATAAATTAAAAAACTTTAAAAAATTTTTGAAGACTATTTTGTCATAGGAATACATAACATCTACAGTATAAGTTAATAAATTTCAAGCTACTGTATAGAAATACGACACTAGCATGCACAATATTGTATCAATAGAGTAATGGAGCAGTCATTTCACTGGAGAGACAGTATCATAGGCAAGTGCATTTCTTAAAAAAATGAAAGAAACCATTCAAGCTGCTTAAAAATCAAGTCCCCAACCCCACTCCACATTTAGCCCTCTTGTGCGATCTTTCCTGTTTAAATTGTCTAAAGCAGCCAGAGCAAAAGCTGAAATAAAAAAAATAGGTTTTGTAATTCCAGTAAATCACTTCCAAATTATACAGGTAGGGACAACACTGCTCACTGAACATGAAGGTAAATTAAATAAAGAGTTAAGAAGCCTAAATAAAATCTTCCAGTCCAAGGCATTTCCTGTAGGTTTCTGTCAGTTACCTAAGCTGCAAGTCTCTTTATTGATCTTTCCAGTAGGGTTCCTTAATCAGGCTATTTTGGTTTAATTTACAGGAGGTGGCCTTCCACTGAAGCCACTTTTTGTAAGCTAAGAGATGTTGCATATAGTACATTCACCAAGTATGTGCGATAGGACCAAACAAGCACATATTCACATGGATTTCCATCCATCTTTGCAGGGTCAATTTTGTAAGGAACATCACCTTTAAAAGCAACCCAGTAGGAACTCTCTTTCCTGAAAAGGGCCTATTAACTTTGCTCAATTAAAAATTAAAAAGGAAAAAGCTAGCTCTAGAAGTCTAATAATGCCAGACTTGCTACCCAATTGAACATAACGAATTGTACTGTATATGCAACACCAAAATGCTCTGTTTAGACTGACTAGCAAAAGGGACAATGAAAGCCTGTTTTAAGTGTGACACAAATGCGGTTT
The DNA here is from genome assembly GCF_030867095.1 of Alligator mississippiensis. Taxonomy (NCBI): domain Eukaryota; kingdom Metazoa; phylum Chordata; order Crocodylia; family Alligatoridae; genus Alligator; species Alligator mississippiensis. Next base: position 16,922,299 of record NC_081837.1, on the reverse strand, counting down.
CCTTCTACCGCGTAAACTTTAGTTAAGAAGCCACAGAGTACAGCGATCTGCAAGTCAGAGAAGGAAACAGTGAACTTCCACCAACCATGTAAAAAAATCATTACTCAAATAAGAGTAAATATTACCCGGTAAGCTTTTTATCATTTTCACCAACCCAAATAAAATAGTCTTTTAAAAATAAAATAATTAAAAAAGGAGGAGGTTTTAAAACAGAACTAAATTACAGGGTTAAGTTATGTTGGGCAGAAACATTTATGACTAGCTCTTCCTTTGTGGATTTCTCTACCAAATTTAGTTTTTAAGATCCTGAAATTTCACTCATTACACCATGAACTCTCTCAGGTGAACGAACACCCAGCTTCCATGAGAGCTGACAAGGGAGTCTGGGTGCCAGAGATCTGCCGATGAGCTTCATGGTACAGTGCGAGAAAAAGTCAGGTGCAAGTGAAATGGCAGTGTAATCCCTGAGGAGGAGCTGCGGCACCCTAAATCAGGATAGTTTTTGAAATACCAAACAGTACATGACATACAGACCTGAATTAACTTTATTTAGTGGCATTTTTAGTTTAAAGGCTTTCCCCCCTTTCTAATTGTGTAATTCCTTTACTGTGGACTAATAGTTTAAAACAGCCGCTTGCCAAGCACCTGTCAAGTTGGAAAAAAAAAAAAAAAAATAGAGCAGCTTTGATGTTCCTCAAGCAGGCAGTCTTCTCACTTTGGGAGACAAAGAATAGCTAAACCAGTCCACCGGCTAGGACCAGATAAGGATGGCAAGCCAAAATGAACTAGCAAAAAAAAATTATACAATCAATGGCTTGATGTCACATATGGCTGTAATGTAGAAATACTGTAAACTGTAATTTAGTGTTAATACTGTAAAGCTACCCTAATAAACATCTTAACAAAAGGTTAAATGGCCTAATCCCTGGGGATTAACAAACCCCAAATTTAAAAATCTTTCAGTTTGGGGATTATAAGCTACGCCATGACAGACTGAGCATGCCACAGGGCACACCGCTATATGGTAACAAACATACAGCACTTGAACTGAAGAAGACGTGCACATAAATCCTTACTGGAACCACAGAACTTCATTTTTTTTTTAAAAAATGAGGGCCATTCCATTCAAGTTATTTCATCTTAAAACCCTTTTATTTCTAGCAATAAAGTTAAATTAAAGACAGCTCCACTTGTATTAATAATCTACAGAACAGTCCATATGCCAGTGTGAGGCTGCCATTCCATACCAGCACAGCCAGCCCGACTTCCACTAGTGGTGTTTTGGCAAAAATGTCAAAGAGGCAATCAAAGACAGGTCGTGGGGGCCTCCCTGGGAAGGTCATCCCTCCCTTCCCCTCCCCCACCCCTGACCCCCCCCACTTGTGGGAAAAAAATAAAGACTGCAGTAGTAGCATCAGCGTGCGGCTGCCAGTCCATTTGGGGGTCTAATTGTTGCCTTCTCCACCATCGTCGTCTTGCTGATCACTTGTCCAGAGCGTTAGGTTGTCACGAAGGAGCTGCATGATGAGCGTTGAGTCTTTGTAGGAATCCTCGTTGAGGGTGTCCAGCTCTGCAATGGCATCATCAAACGCTGTCTTGGCCAGGTGGCACGCCTGCTCGGGAGCATTCTGGATCTCGTAGTAGAAAACTGAGTAGTTAAGTGCCAGGCCAAGCCTGATGGGATGAGTTGGCTGCATGTGCTCCTTGCTGATCTCATGGGCTTCACTATAGGCTTTCTCCGAAGACTCTACCACAGTCGCCCTCTTCTCACCTGTGGCCACCTCAGCCAGGTAGCGATAATAGTCCCCCTTCATCTTCAGGTAAAAGACTTTACTTTCATACTGTGTCTCACTGCAGTTCTTGATCAGATAGTTGTCCAGCAGGCTCAGCACATCTTGGCATACAGCTTCCAATTCCTTCTCTATTTTCTCACGGTAGGCCCGTACCATTTCTATCTTCTTTTCGTTACCATCAGCAGATGTCTTCTGCTCAATGCTACTGATTACACGCCAGGAAGAGCGCCGTGCTCCCACTACATTTTTATAGGCCACAGACAACAGGTTCCTTTCTTCATTAGACAGTGGCTCATTCAGCTCTGTCACCTGTATTGGAAGGGGAGAAAGAAAAAGAAGTTGGGCTAAATTAAAACCTCTTGTCATTTTCCATCTCTACCTCACACTGATGTTCCCACCTATCTCTAGCCAAGTGTCCTGAGCAAAGCACGGGTTGACAAGGTTCTGGTTTACTTTTCCATAGCACAGATGCAACAACCTTTAAGGACATCATTCCAAGTTTGGAAGCTGTCAGAACCACCACTAGAAAGCAATCTGTTTGGTGTTGCAAACCCTGACAGTACCAGTTGTTCAATTTTACCCAAAGTTTAAGTACTTTGCTAGCACAGTCTCTCAAGTAAAGCCAGGATAAGCCAGGTGCACTTCACTTATGGTGTAGGTGATGGACTTCAACAAGCAGCACAGACAGGAGATGAAAGTGAATGCCCAAGCAAAGCAGGGAAGGTCATGTCGGTTCAATTTTAGGAATACAAGCCAGGCAAATAGTTGGAATTCAAGCTAATTGAACATCCACATAATTGGTTTGTAAGCCCCTCCCCACAAAACTATATGGGAGTGAGGGTGGAAGCAAGCATCAAGTCTAGACCTGAAAGTAGATGCATTGACTAAATCTACAATAAACAAATCTATTCAATCTTATCTTTGTAATAAATAAAAGAATCATATGGCAGCAGCATGCTATTCTTGTTGCAAGAGATTTTCCACCGCCAACATTTTCACGCATATCTTCACACCTATCAATATCATGCTACGTCCACTAACAAAAGGTAGTGAATTGCCAATAGAGTGGGATGGTTTAAGAGACTAGAAAAGAAACAGGCAGGTGTCTTGAAGCTGTTGGGTCCAGCCAAGACTGCAGTACAACTTGTAGTGTCATGCCTGAGTTTGTGGACTCATTCCAGTTCTTAGGTAGTAAGTGCCCAGATCCACTGCAGCCAAAAATCAGGAGCAGCAATCCACAATAACTGTAAAGCTATGAGAAGCCACCCTTATATTAGGAAAACTGTTTTGCTCTGTTCTGTGGATGGGACTAAAAAAAAAAAAAAAGTCTCCAGGATCCCAGCATGCCTTTTGGTCCTACTACTTCAGACAGCAAAACTCCTTTGATTAGGTATGGTAGCAAATCCCATCCATACAATAGCTCTTAATAAGTGTCCACATTTAAAATATACTCAGCAATTTACATAGCTCCTCAAAGCAGTTTCTGGTAAACAAGGACAAATGACTATTAAGTCAAGTTTACATGTGCCCAGGCACATCTCTACCGGACAAAAGACGTGTTCTACTTTAGCAGAAAGAAAACTAGTTTCCCTTAGTGACTCTGTGCCTTTGGCAAGAGCACATACAGCTAAGATCTAGGACTAGGATGACAATGCATATGGAGAAACATGAGGAAAAACACTGACATTTCCTTAAAGTAGTTCCATATGCCACAGTTCAGATATTAATTGCTTCATGGGTCAGAATACAGACTAGTTTGTTTTGGATGAAGCTGTAGGAGTGGTGGAGCCATTCTGATTAGTAGATTTTTCTTGCACTGAATTTTAAAGTAGTCTGCCATAGAGTTGAGGCATAGCGGCTTCCTCAGTTATGACTTCTCTTATGTCAGGAGAAGGAGACTCCATGTCTAGTCAGAATTATACCACTGCCAATTGATTTGTGGCAAACACCATTAAACCAGCAGAGAGCAGGCCAATGACTGAAGCCCCTGCATCAGTCATTCATCAGATTATGGCTCCTTTTTTAAACCAGACAAATGGCCAGAGCCTCAGGTTTAGGCACTATGAGCAAACTCTAACCATGTCTGAGGGACAGAAGAGCCTGGCAGGAACTCTACGAAGTTTAGCAAGAAGAAATATTTCTGAACATGGTCCAAATGATACTTCCCAATTTGGCAGAAAGATGTTTGCACACAGACAATTTTAAGGTCCAAAACATTTGCATAGTTGTCCTCAATATGCCATATAGTTTATGACCTACAGAGCCTGCATACCGCCCACTGACTTGGCTTGCAGACCATTCAGGACGTCTGTTTAGGAATGAGTCATGGGGAAAGGTTGGACTTGCTGGTTGGGAGAGGCCAATGTTGAACTGCCTCCAAATTACTTACTTAGCTCTACCACCAAGTGCAAGGGGTTTGACCATCTTATCGCACAGCAAATCCCAGACTTTGTAGACAGACAAGCCAAAGTACCTATGGAGTACCTATGTTGACCCTTTACCTTGGAACAACTGCCATTTCAGCCTCCCACGTAAGCAACTGTCCTGTCCCAGCCCTGTTCTGATGCAAGTCAAGTCTCATGATTAATCACCCCCAGATTAAGCTGGCTGTCTGTTCTAGCCATAGGGCCCACACCTACAGTTTCTCCTTTTCTTCCCTAGAAAGAGGAATAAGGCCAAGAGAACATCTTGTGGAGCTGCAGCAAAATTCTCTCCCCACAGCAGTTGGTAGACAGCCTACGTACTTAAATATGTAGGATTATCTCCACCGTTATTTTGGCAGTCATCTACATTCATGCCCCAGATGCAACGTGTAACCTAATCTAGCCCCAAGAAATGCATAGTGTCGTCCCCCCCCCATGGTAAAAAATGTAGCTTTGGACCTGGAGGGAACTTAAAAGTCAAGAAGCCTATGGCTTTTGGGGTCCATAACCCATGCATGTACAGTGTTGCACTATGACTTCCAGTCTGCTTAACTAACTCCAAACCCATCAAGTGCCATAGTATATCAACAAAAGCTCCCAGAAGGTCATCCGACTTCCAGCCCAAAGTGCCTCAAACTGCATGAGCTTCCCATTGCCTGATCATTCTGGACTCCAAGGAAAGCCAAAGAATCAAAGGTGTGCTGATCAGTACGAACAATCAGGAACCATGCCGCACTCAGTATCATTTCCTGTCTCAAGGCTCCCAGCACATAGCATGCTGCCTAAATTCCTGGAATTTAACAGAGAATAACCGCTGGCCCCTCCCCACCCCACTTCAGAACTAAACCCTTTAAAAGTTTTTTTAATAGCCACACACACAAAAACAATCCTGTCCATTCCTCACCCCCATCCCCAAGGGCCTTACAGCCAGGTCATGCCATTCTAACCATTTGCTACCATGAGATTCAATTTTTCCTTCTTGCTTACATCACATGTTAAAGAAGTTTTTCCATACACAAGGTTTTCTAGGGCTTCCCCCGCCCCTCCAAATCCTTGAATTAAACCTAAATGTTCCAGACTACTAACCAAACAAAAATGGTGTCTCCAATGTAGTTAGGGTGAGTCTGCAGCTCCCTGCTTTTAGGCACTATTTCTCTTACCATGTACCACTTTCTAGTTTCTATTTTAAAACTAAAATGTTTGGGTTTTGTACCTTTGAAGTTGCAGAGATAGAAAAATGTTAAGGCTGATATTTACATTACTTTCAGAGCCATATTACTAAAGACGGAATTGCTAGAAATGTGAAGAGGTCTCCTAAAAGAGTTCATATAGTAAAAATAAATAAAAACAAAGCAATCTAGTTTCACATAAAATCAAGTCAGCAGGTATTCCATGTTACTACAGTAGGTTGGAGTGAACAGTGAAGTTACATTAGTTGTGCTGTAGATCCTTTATTTTAGTATTCTCAAAGGAACTCCATGTTCAAATCAGAAGAAGCATTTGACATTTTTTACCTTGCCAAGCAGAACACAGCAAGTTTGCCTGGCAAACTAGGAAGCCATCAATATAACCAGTGAGCATGTACTCACCAAAATGTAGATTGCCTGAATTTGACTATTTTCCCACTTGTCAGCTTTTAATACTTAAGGAAAGCAGCTTTACTATTGACAATTGTCTGAGAAAAAGCTAACCTAGCAGTTCTTAGCATATTGCTGGCAAAAGCCATCTTCCTGAGTATTATTGTAACAGCAGTGGAAAAGCTACAATACTAGGTCAGACCATTTTAAAATCAGGATGCTAATGGTTTAAGAATACCTTTCATAATTGAAATGCTAATTTTAGTGAGATGCTCACCCCCCCCCCCTCTCCCCATGAGCTCAGACAAATGCCAGTTGTAATCAGACTGCTCAACAATTTAGCCAGGTGAACACCGATTACTGGAAAGCTCTGCAAGTTGCTTGTACTTTTTTTATATAAACACATTCCCCATTATGATTTCTAAATTGAGATACTTCCTTTTAAAGTAAAATCCCCTGAAGCGACACACAAGATAGTCAGCATTGCAGTGTTCAGTAGGATTAGTTTCCCATTTAAAATCTTTACAGCAAGCAATCAGGGATTTAAAGTTTAAAGGATTATGGAAGGAAGTTTTGTTTTATCATCAAGATCCCTATGAGGTGATGGGGGTGGAGGGCAGGGGGAAATACATAGTTTCATTCTGTATTGCAGGGATAGTGTAAAGCAACAGACAAGGCGAGACTCCTCAGCAGATTACTGGCTATGCTCCTCTTTCTGGAGATCATCTTTGCACTGATCATTGATAAGCCCAAAATTGATGCAACCAAGCTATTTGCAAGAATCAATACTTCAACGAGTTGGCAAAAAGTGAATATTGAGGAAATGATATGAACAAGCAAGGCAGACAAATGCAAGAATGGGAAGAAATAAGCATATGAGATTTGGAACTATACGTTCTGCCAACAGGGTAGTTCCAAAGTACCAGCATTAGCATAAAATTGTTGAATTGTTTTTTCCATTTTAAAGAGGCAGTCTCCATACAGTTCAGATTTCCATTACTCTATTCCCAAATATGAGTCAGCAACTAGGAGGAGAGATGTTACTCATCTTACTCTGAAAAGGGAGGTTTGACAATTACGGGCAGGTGCATGCCATTTACATAATTAAATACCTGGAATTCGCAAGAGCTTAACAAAATGGAAAGCTTAGAAATATTTCATGTCAGTTATTCCATCTTTATTGTAAGTAGGGCTGTGAGCATATACCAAGCTTTTTACTTAGGAGCAGCAGTTCTTGCTTTTGTATAATCAGATTCCCCTTCACCTATAGCAGGGGTGGGCCAAGGCCATTCTATCTGGCCTGCAGGGCCCCTAAAAAAAATGTAGAAAATTAATATTTCTCTGCCCTTAGTTCCTATCAAAAGTGACAGGGCTGGGGGGCACTGGATGTGAGCAGGTGGGGAGCCAGTGGGAGCACAGGGCCCACACCGGTGTCCCAGGGCCAGTGCCAGCAGGGCCCAGAGCAGGGCGACAGGAGCGCGGGGTCCCAGCTGGCAGGGGCTCTATGGAGCTATGCCAGCTCCCCCCTCTGCTGGTGCAGTCCAACTCGGCTCCACAGACCCCTGCCAGCCTGCGCCCCACTCTGGACCCACCGGTGATGGCCCTGGGACATTGGTCCCAAAATGGTGACCAGGGGGCAGGGCACCTGTCAAGGGGTGGGGCTACCCATGCGGCCCTCTACAGCCTGCCAAAACTGGGTAAGCGGCCCTCCGCCTGAAATAATTGCCTGCCCCCGACCTATAGGATGTAAGTGACTCAACTAAGAAAAACCAGGTTTAATATTTAAACTATTAAGTAGCTGAAATTTATCAGAAATCCAGCTGTAATTTAAAGCATTTAAGGACAGTTAAATTCAGTCCTGTTCAGAAACAAGAAAACCAAAAGCTTTCTGGAGCCTGAGACAGACTGATACTCTGACATGACAAGGAGGTTCCTATTCACTGGTTTTCCTTTAAGCAGTGGTAAGAAGATGCCCGGGCAAGTCCAGTTTCAGTCAGGAACCAAGGCAACGCCATACATTATATTTAAATTTGAGGCTGAACCTGAAGTTGAAAAGCCTGTGTTACACTTGTAATTCAATACCCCATCTAAGAAAATAGTGAAAGCTAGATACTATAAGATTTGCAGAGATCATTCTCCAAGGCTTCTCCTATAACTTGTGCTAGTTTCAAGCATTAGTTCAAGCTGCCTCAACTCTCCCCCGTATTGAGCTAAAATAATGAAAGCCAGTAACTGGAAGGCAGTGACTAACACCTAGGGAAATGTAGAGAAGTGGAACATTTATGTACTATACAGAGACAGGAAAGCAATAATGTCAATCCCTTAAACAGGGAGAAGCCATTTTCTAATAAAAAATGCCTTGAGCTGAAAGTCCGATCTAACCTTATTACAGTATCACGAATCCAGAGCTAGCCCATTTTAGAGAAAGCATTAAAAAAAGTAGTCTTGGCACTGCTTAGTCAAAGTGCAATCGAACTGTAAGAGTATTCAATCTTGGAAAAAACAAAACAAAACAAAAAAAAAATCAGCTCTCTGAAGATAAGTTCAAGTACAAGAACTTACTCCTCCCAAAGAACTCTAGAAAACAGGTCTGCAAGGGACCTCAAGAGGTCACTGATCTGAACCCCTATTCAAAAGTAGAATCGCCCTTTTAAAGAGCCAGCCAAGTGTCTGCCTAACCTACACTTGAAAACTTCTTACAGCAGGAGTTCCAATGCCTCCGTTAAGCAGTCTACTCCAGTGCTTAACCACCTTCCTCCAAGAGGATTTCTAAATCAGTGCTATGACCCTAACCAAGAATCTGTTAAAAGAATTTTGTTAATATTTTAGCTTCACCAAGAGCCTTAGGCATAAGTTTCTAGCATTAGTTCCCTTGTTCCCTCTTTTCCTTTATCCATCATTACCAAACACACAGCTTTTTGGAAGTGATTCCCAATATCCATGTACAGAGGCATACAAGTGCTCTTCCATGAAGGGTAAGATCTCAGGTGATAAATGTGTTAACTGTGATATCTTTCATTAGCCCAACTGAGTAGCTGGAAAAAAGTTTTTGGGCACAATCACCCTTCTTCAGGCATAGGGAGTCTCTGCTGTTCTGAGACTCTTTTAGCGTCTCTCATTCCTTGGAGTCTCAGAACAGCAGAGACTCCCTATGCCTGAAGAAGGGTGATTGTGCCCAAAAACTTTTTTCCAGCTACTCAGTTGGGCTAATGAAAGATATCACATCTTCTCAAAGAACCTTGCCTGCCTATGTCCTTACACCAATAAGGCTACGACCAAAAACCCAGCAACTCATTCACATTTAATGAGGTTTGTAATTTGTACCTTAGGTATTTAACACCCAAGATGAATAAAGAGCAAATGTCAAACCCCATATGGCAAGTCAAAGTGCAGATCTAAAAGGGACATATGACCAGGCTGTCCAGGGAAGAATGAGCTCAGTCATTCCTTTCAGTTTTTTGCCTCCCTATTTGTCAGATCTTCTTGAACAGCAGAGCCCCCACCGCCAAGAGGTAGGTTTATCTGGAAGTCCCATTTCGGCCTCACGCCCACATGAATCAATATGATAAAGGGGTGGGGAGAAATACACCCTCCTCTGAAAGCTGGAAGGCCAGCCTCTCACATGGTGAAAAAGGTCATCTGTAACAGCAAAAACCTGGTAGGGATCTATTTGTTGCTTTATTTGAGCTGGATGGTAAAAGAAACATTCCAGTTCTTTCATAAATTGTCTAAGCTAGAAAGACTAGCTTCTATGGGCTTGTCTACCCAGAACAGCAACAAGAATGTCTGCATCACTTGCAATGAACTGCCTGTGGTTTTAGTGCAAATGTGTAGGTGTTATTTTCATTTCAAGGCTGCTTTGCCCATATTTATTCACAGGACTGCTTCAATTTAGCTGGCTTTTAAAAACAAAATCAGAATATTCAGACTTGCACAAAGAAAAGGGGCAAGCTGCACTTAAGTTTCTACATTAGCAGCAAGTCTGGAAGATTCTCTAGCAAAACTGAAATAAAAAGCCAAGAAGTTGAGCTGGACTGCTGGAAGAGGCTGGTTTTGGCAAGTGCTGTTTTTACAGGGTGAATCAGGATTTCCCAATACCTCCAGGCAATGTTTTTGCAAGCGGTACTCTGGTAGCACTGGAAAAACTATTCCTGTTCCTAACAGACAATATCAGGATTCAAATTCCCTCTTTAGCTGCCTCTGAATCAAATTTAAAAATTGCCTTTAATTTTCTACTACAGGAACAAATTATAGAAGATGGCATCCATGATCAGGTCATATTTAAAATATGGAAAGATAAGCTTTATTGGACAAGCCTGCACCAGTCAGTAGGCCTACAGAATAAAGTGTCAACAATTAAGACACAAATCATGTTTTTGACAGGTTCTAACTTTAATCTTTTGCCTTCTGTTGGGCAGAAGATCTGAACAAAGAACACGAGAAGAGGGCATTAAATGGATGTTAATCATCATCATGGGTTATTCAAATGAGCAGTAAAAGGAGCATTGGCAGGGAACTTTAGAGCTCTTTATTGCTAAGTTACTAGCTGTAATTAAAGCTTTTTTCTTCCTTTGTTTTTGGAGGTGGGGTGACAGTGCAGGGAAGTTTCTTCTGCTTTCTACATTACAGGTATCATGTTCTGACTCAGCTCTCTAGTTCTGAAGGACTGGCAGGTTTGAGGGATCTGAAGTGTCATATAACAGCTGTGGGCTTAAATACAGGGCAAAGTTTCCACTGAGAGACAGCAACGCTGTCAGACCTCTACCTACACCTAAGGTCAACGTTTAGGCCCTACAGAAGATTAAAACTTTTTGAAGCTACTCAAGTGGGCTCTCTCATGCACTATTCCTTCTCTAAGGATGGTGGGTACACAATAACCATGATGACTGACAGAATAAGCCAGGGTAGATTTGCACATTATAAACCAGTGGTTCTCAATCCTTTTCAACTCAAAACACCTTCCCACACTGGGCTGGAGCCACCCCTCCATAACTGGAAATTTGGGGTCACTCAATTTCACAAGAACGAGTCTACATATTTCAGTGCTTACCTCCTTGCAGAGAGGCTGGGTAGTGGGGGTGTGGGAAATCAGCCAGGCAAGAGCGTGCCTGAGGCTGCACTTATCTGCTCGCATCTTATGACACCTTTCTTATGACACCTTTCGAAGGATCTGAAGGCACCAGGGTTGAAAAATCACCATTAAAGACTAATTGAAAACACAGATGTTGCACAGTATAAGCAGCAGACTTACTTCATCAGAACAGCCCATTACAGAGAAAAGAGTTTTTGACAACAAGGACAATTTATGCAAATTTGTCTTTTCAGATTTTAATCTGAAACTGGTTCTGTAAACTGGAGGTAACCATTTTACATTCGCACTCTGATTAAAACGTTCCTTTCCTTATTATGGAAATAGGAATTAATTCCTCACTATGGAATAAGTAATCTTAAAGCGACTAAGACTGAATAGTCATATTTTCCACCAAATGAAAAACTTATACAAAACATTAAAAGGTTTTTTTCCTCCAATTATAGATATTGTCCACTTCCCTCTCAAAAAGCCTTGAGGTGGTATTTCAAGATCAAAAGTGAGCACAATGGAATACAGTACTCCACGAAACCATTTAAAGTAGCCCCTGAAGTATTGAGATCTGCTTTTCTGAATGTCCAGTGAACTTTACCCAAATAGCATTTGCCAGACAAGGTTAAGCCTTTAACATATATGACCACGGGATTTAAGTGCTGAAAAGCCCTGGCCATGAGATTTGGCCCATCCCCAGTGATCACTCCCTCTGCTGGAATGGTTATGGACTGCAATGATAATCAAGTCTTTCCTTTGTAGTCAGGACTATATATGTGAAGGTCAGCATGTACTAGCCAACTTTGATTTGCGTAATACCACACTGTTGGCTGACCTACCTTGACTAGGTTCCCCCTGAAGTTCCCTGCAGTCTTGTAGCTTTGAATAAACTAAGCAGTATCATGTGAACGTTTTACTATCTGATCCTAGCCAAGAATCTTGGGGCAAGATGCTGCCACCTTGAAAGTTTCCTGTTCCTATCTTTGTTTTAGATCTTGCATTTGCTGTTTCACTCTTCTACCCAGGGCTCTGCTGACTAGCCAGAGCTTTTTTTGAACAGAAGCCCAAACTGACAGTCAAGATTCCTGTCTGCTCTTCTGTAGCCATATTTTAGCTTTTTAGACTACAGGCATAGTTTACAGAAGATATTTTTTCCTTTACATTCTGTTCCAGCCAGGATTTTATTCAACTAGTTTACCTATCTCTGATGGTCTTAATTTGCCTTTTTTTTTTTAATATAGAAGCTTACTTGCCATCAGCAACTAATATTAAAACAGATTATTTATCCATCAGCTGAGATATTTTACTTAAATTCTTTGGATGATACAAAGAACTAGTTTTCCCTACAGAAAGGTGGGAGAGGGGGAAATTATGTCCTTATCCTCATTAATGGCTGTATTTATTCCCAGGTGTTTCAGTAGAACTGAAAAACACTCATGGCTTTCTCCATTTCCATTTATTGGAATAGGTAGTTGACAAAAAAATAATGTTAATCATCCTGATCACCTGCTATAATTATACTGTCTACAGAGCCCACTAGGGTCAGCTGACTTTAAGACAGACATTTTTCAAGAACCTGAGGAAAGTTGTTAAACCAGTTTCTTGCCTGCCTGCTGGGGGTAGGCAGGTGTACTTAGCTCAGAAACAGTAAAATTAAGCAGCCGTAACATTTTCCTCTGTGTTAGACAAAAACCAAGAAGCTGAAGTGTGGCAAAGTCCCTATTCTAAATTATTTTCTAGCGGCCTTTTTGCCAGTAATCTTTCCTTGTATTATATTCACTTATTGTCACCATTAGTTTGTGGTTTGACTAGTGGTTTCTAAATACCACAAAACTGAGTTTTACAAATTAAGTAGAGAATAGCTTCTCCCTGGACCTTATGATCTGATGCTTGTACAGTGGTTAGAACTACTTCTCTGAATCCTGTCCTACGCTTTGAAAGACCAAGTTATTTAATAGATTAGGCCAGGTCAGATCTCCCAACATTATTCACTCAATAGCTTCTCCCCAAAAGGCATGTTACTATATTTCTCCTAACACTCAGCTCTAGGACTTATTATTATTACGGCCTCTTGCACCGTGCTCTGCACTCTTATACCCATCTGTAATAGGGATGTGCAAAACAGGCCATATTAGATTCAGATTTGGATTCGGCCCAAATCAGACACAGCGATTTGATTTGTTGATTCAGATCACTGCCCCGATTAGATTCTCCCAAATCTGAAGATTTGATGCCAGTTGGGAGAATCAACAATTCAGCCATAGACACAGCTATAAAATGTTTTTTCTACCTACCTTGAGGTACCAGATGCGACTCGTGAATGCCGAGATAGTGGGGTGTATGGAGCATCCCACAGGAGTGCGGTGGAGGGGGGAGGGGGGGCTTGCTTGGGAGTAAACCCAGAAGTGGACTGGAAGTACTTCCAGGTGCACCGCGCCAAGTGCGTTGGGGGGCCCTGCCACACCCTCCGGCCCAGTGATTGGTCGCAAGGGGCCTCTGGGTACCTCCCCAGAGCCAGGAGGCACCAGTCACCAAGCTGGGAGGGGGGCGGGGGGACAGCACACTCCCCGGTGGCCCTGGAAGTGGACTGGAAGTGCTTCTGTCGAGCACGCTGGGGACCCCCTCTCCCTGCATTCCTGTGGGATGCTCCATCCGCCCCAGCATCTCAGCATTCACAACCCACCTGGTATTTTGAGGTAGGTAGAAAAAACATTTAAAGCTGTGTCTATGCCTGAATCAAATCGATTCGGAGGGTTCCAATTCGATTTGGAGAAATTAAAGGGTCTCCTAATTCGATTCGGAGATTCAGCCACCAAATCGAGCCAAATCTTCACCAAATTGAATCAGCAACTGAAGCTTCACACAGCCCTAATCCGTAGTCTACTGACTTTCAAATTTTATCCCCACCTGTACAACAGACAGCACATGTTATGGTCACGACTTAGTTGCCTCCAGCCACATTGTTTCACTATGTTTCAGTAAAGCTCATTTTATTATATGGGATGTAGTTCCTGTTTTTGCTCTGTCCTTTATTTAGGCAGATACGAAATAACGTGGATGGAATAACTGAAGCCATGTTTCCAAATGGAACAAGTAGCTTTGCAGCATTCTGTAAACTTCACATCTATCTCCAAGCAAGAGAATAACCGGAGAACATAGATAAATTGCTTATTATGACCAATGGTTTTGAAAGCCTCAGTGGACATCTTATATATTATTTTCCACTTCAAGGCAGCAATGTAATACATTCACTATGATACTTTGGGATTACCCCACTCCCTTAACTCCAAAAATAACCCTGGGTCTAGCAGCAAGTTTCTATAGCACTTTAACTTCTTTTTACATCTGGCCTCAAAATAACTCTAGAAGCTGCATGCTACAGTTTTCAAATTGGAAAAATTCAGAGGGCATATCTACAAAGGCATCCATCAGGAGCATCAGAGAAGTAAACAATGCACGTGGATCAGGACAGTATACTTAGAAGAATGCAGTTACCCCATGTATGGCACTGAGTACAACATCCAAAGTTTTTTGGGGTTTTTTTTTTTTTTTTATACAGGTCCAATCACTGCACTCAGGGATGGCTATACTGGATCCTTTTGGGACACAGTACACATAGAACAGAAATGTTGAGCTTTCCTGTGGCACTAACTAGCAGTCACTGCAGTCTTCCAGAAGTGCAGATGTGCTCAAATAACTTTAAAAGAAGGTCACTATACACCAGGTTTTGACTAACCCCTTTAAACCCTGACCTTGGTTCTAAGATTTTTGTTCACATAGCCTAAAGTTTAGGAAGTAAATCTCTGTGAAGTCTGGGGATTTAAACTAGGTATGCTACGGAACTAGCAAAAAAGCTGTTTCAGGTACTGCACATGTCCAATCTGTCAAAGCCCTTTCCTTCATTTTCTACGCATTAATTCTGTGTTCCTGTAAAAAGGTTCTGCATAAGAGAAAGCAAGGACCATCAAAAAATAAAACAAAACACACATACAGCAGACTGTCTTTTCATCATCATGTTCACAACCTTTTGCATTTCTTTATCATTTTGTACACAGTGCTACGAAATGTATAGAGACTCTATACATGCAGACTCCAGCATAAAGCAGCTCAGGTTTTTTGCAGCTGAACATCATGGGACAGTTAGCTCCACAGGACTGCTGGTGGCTACTTCCACTTCACCTGAGCAGCAAACAGCCATTTAGGAGATAAGAAGAGATGGTACAAGGAGACCGAAGACATGTACCTGAGCAATCCCAAGATACCCATTTAGTTTGAGGAGTGAACTAACCTTCATGTTCAGCTGTAAATAGCTGTTTTACTTGAACTAAAAATAGGAAGTTATAGACTTGCTAGACAAAATATTTTGCACTTCCTACCACTAGTTGCATGTTGTGCATTATAAATGCATTTAAAAGTACAGCTTTATTTTGCATAGCCTCCAAGCTGATTCTATATCACAGCTGCATCCCCTTCCACAATCTGAAACCAAAGAGTTAAATAAAACCTGGTTTACAAAACAGGTATTTTCCACATTAGGTAAACCTGCCAAATTCCTTGCATAGGCTGGACTTCTCATTACTATCATTCTTTCAATAATTTCACTTAAAAGTAATCGCTGATACAAGTGGTCTTGAAAACATTCTTCCCAAGGGGATCCTTTTCCACCTAGTCTGTAGTCTCATACATTGGGGAGACTTCCTCAGATTTAGATTTTGCCCAGAGACTGCTCTATACTAGTCTATGTTGAACTGATCCCTTCCTGCCTGCACATGGAGGCAGAAGTAAATTCAATTACATCATTCCCAGCACATAAAGAGACTGTCATTCATACTATTGTCTCCAGCAGCTGGATTAGCAGGACCCTGGACTGCTGGCTGGAAGAAATGGCAGGCTGCGTTATTCATTCCACAGTTACAGTAATCAGGAAATACATCTGCCTGCCTCTGCAGTTTTAAAACATGCAGTGACCTCATCAGCCACCCTGGAGTTCCTGGTTTCAGTAAGAGACACCCCATTCTTCTACCTAAGCCATGGAACTACAGGGAACAATCCTGAACTGGCAGGGACTAGACAAGTACCTATTTGGCCTGTTTTATCAGGACTTCAGTCCTCTCTACTTAAACACCAATTATATAGTTAGTTCCCTTGGTCAGAGAATGCAATGTTATTATTTCACTATATTAAAAATAACTTTAAATAAAGGGGGGAGGGGGGGAGTTTTCTGAGTTCCAATTACCAGCATTTATTAAAAAGGAAAGCAACTTTTCTAGAAGCCTTTCTGCCCTGTGTAAAAGGTAATCCAAGTCCAGATACAAGCAATTAAGGACCGTATCTTTTTGGAAACTCAAATTATAAGATCTTTGTAATGGAAGAGGAAGCACTAACTGCTTTTGATTAAGGGTGCACGGATACACACGTGTGCACTCTCCCTTCCCCCTCCCCATTTGTCTGGGAAAGAACAAAGGTTGAACAAAAGAACAAGGGATTTCTAGTGAAAGATTTCCCTCCCCACCACAATCCTGGCTTTGAGTTCTGAAGAATGGAACCATCACTGCCTGCCTCTCCAAGCTCCTAAAAAATTACAGTAGCATAAGAGTGATGTAACTATAATAATCCGGAAATTATAAGAGGAGGAAGGATTTCTTAAGGTGATATCTTATTACCCCAACTATGTAGTTGGTCAATAAGAGCTATCACCCTAAGAAATTCTTGCTTCTCATATAAGAAAAACCAGGGAGGGTTGTGGCAACCTGCTGTTCAGAATGGGGAAGCACTAAAGGGAAAAGCAGCAATCCGGCCTTGACCATTTAAGTGGCCCAAACCAGATTCAGACAAAAGTAGTTTCAATACCAGGAAAGCAGTGAGCCAACTTTCACTTTAACTGTGTTATTTTAAGAGTTAGCAGCTTACCTCAGAGCTCTGGCACAGACATTAGTACTTTCTATTCACCCTCACCCACATTTGTAAATGGTCTGATGAGAGGTGACATTTAAGCCCCGAAGGTTAGAGCAGCAGTCCTCCCTACAACTTCGACAGTTGAAACAGCTCCAAAGTCAGATAACAGTATGAAAGTGTGAGCTCTTAGTCAGGTATAGGCACATTAATGTGGCAATAAAGCCCAACAAGCAAATCCTGTTCATCCACCTTCTTCCTTATCCCGATATATTTGTGCCTCTGGTTAAAAGGTACAAATAAGTTTAGAAATATTTTAGCTACTAGGAAGAAAAATCCTCCTGCCCCACGTCTGTCTAACCTGCAAGTTCACTTCCTTCATCTGTGATGTTCCTAATTTAGGCTGCCTACAACTTCCTTTAGATCTGCTAAAACAAGATAGAACCCAAGCATCTTTTGCAAGTTGGGGGGGGGCTATAGGTCTCTGACTTTTTGTAAGCAAATTTGTCCCTGGAACTCTTGAGGAGTTAAATCTTTGCATTGATATTGTAGTATTAATTGAGGTAAATCACCTCACCAAATGCAATTTACTTGAATGCTGCTTCAGGGAAATATTGCAGAAACAAGTTTAAAGCGGGAATCAGCTTCTGGTAGCCCTCAGATTTCCATACTCCAGTCTCAGAAATTAGTAAACTACAAGTTAGTAGTATTTCAGACAGACGTTAGTAATTATTTTACCGCTGTGAGGGACAGAATGCATTGGGATCAAAGTGAGACTCCAACCTACTATGCAAGAGTAAAATTACTCCTGTATTGTCAATTGCTTATCCAAAGACCAAGCAATTATTTAATGAGATCACTGCAAGACAGAATAGGAGGAAGACAAGGTGAGCTGACCTAAATTAAGTAACTGGACTGTACAGCTGTGTCAAAGCCTTTCACTGTGGTAATTAAGTGGACCAGCTATGGCGCTAGAGGCATTCTTGTTCAAACAAAAGGTTATAGTGATTTATAATCTGATCTTTGGCAACTCAAGATACACAACATGCTTAAAGCCAACCCCTGCTACAAAGAAGAACAGAAGAAATGTTTACTCAATGCTTTAAAAACACAGCAAAAGAATGAATATTTCACTTAAGTTTGAAAATTTCTACTCATTTGACAAACGGCTTGTTGGGCTCTGCCATGCTGGACTTAAGTCAATGCACTATTGTTGTGTGCGTCAGAGGCAAAGTGAGCTCATTTGGCACAAGGGGGAGGGGAGGAGTATGCAGCGAAGGGAACGGAAGTCAAGTCTTACCTGCCTGGGCTCTCCACAGACAATGCAGGTGCTACTGCTGCCACTGTAGGTGACACCACCTTCCCTATGCAGAGCCCAATACAGCAGCCTGAGCCACCCAAGGGCCAAATTCTCCCACCCTTTGCTAGATATGATAGTGTGCAGGCCGCACCCACTGTAAAAAAAACCAAAAAAACTACAGCACGTGCACACAATCTAAGGAGGGGATGTTGGGACAAGGAAGCATCATTCCATTTGTCCTTGCCTCCCAGATGCACAACCGAGTACAAGACTACTCCTATGGCTGGGCTGGGGCAGTACAGGGCTGCCCCCCTTCCATGGTAAAAAACACCTGGGGAGGATTCTGACCTCCCCTCATAGTCCAAGGTTGGGGTTAGTGCCCTGCCCAGCTGCCTTAGTTACACTACTGGTAAGTATGCCAAGTAGAAGCATTTATAAAGAGATACCAATAACTGGGATCTAGTGTCAGTGAATGGGACTGCAAGGTCCACTCCTGCCCTTCCAAGCAATGCTAGTTATGGCAAAACATTCCTCCATTACGGTTGTCTGGCTCCAAGGAGCACACCATCTCTTAAATTAGCATCTAGCACAGGATTTTGGCTGGAGGGCCACTTAATGAATTTTGGTGATCTGTCAAGGGCCGCACACTATCTTTCAGAAAGTATCATTTTAACAAGTTATATATATAAACTCAAATTTCTAATATAACATTTTAATTTAGATTAGGACATTTTTTTAAATTATGTTTTTTTAGGTGAGAGAGGCATTTGAATAACAGCTCAAAATAGTCTTACTCTTGAATATTGTGTGGGGGAGGTACGTTGGGAGGGGCTGCATGCATGTGTGGGGGGAGCTGCACACATGCTAGGTGCCAGCAGAAAGCCAGGAGGAAGAGGGGCAGGGGGCACATGCACAGGTGCAGTCTACCCTCCCCCCTGCCCCCCCATCCAGCCCATGGCTACCCCTGTAATGCTCTGCCTGGGGCCAAGCCCTGCCCACTCCCTCCCAGGGGAGCCCATGTCATGCTCCGACCCACCCATGGCACTGCATCAGCCCTGGCTAGCATTGCACAGCTTCCTGGAAGGGCTGCCTTCCACCCATTCAGCTGCCTGTACGTGGCTGATCAATCACACCAGGCAGCCAGAGTTGGAGCAAAAGCCCCTGGTTGCAGCTCCCCTCCCCTGCCTGGCTGGGCATGTGGTACCCAACATAAGCCCCCACGGCTGCCATCACTTCCCTGAGCTACCCATTGCCCGGGGCCAGAGCAGCATACCAGTGGCAGGAGAAGAAAGAGCCACTGGAGGTGGGGGAAGTCAAGCAGTACCTGGGCAGCTGCAGCAACAGCAGCCCCACCAAGGACCTGTGCATACTAACTGGGGTTGAGGCCTAGGCTCAGGTCAGGCTGGTGCCACCAATGGCTATGGGGCAGATGTGGGCAAGAGTGTGGCATGGGTGGGGCTTAACCCCATGCAGACTGCCTCAGGGGCAGCCATGGGCTGAACACAAAAAAAACCAAAACAACCAACAACTGGAGAGCTGGATCTGGCCCATGAACTGTATTTAGCCCACCCCTGACTTCACAGATCCCAATGGTTATTACTCATATTAAGAGTTCATATGCTTAGCAGAAGTATAAATGGACTACATGTCATGCCAGGTTCTTCATTTCCAAATGGCATTCATGTACTCTTGCTATTTATTAGCTACTGAAGTCAATCCCTGACATCTGACCTGTATTCACTACTGGGCACATGATTATTGGAACTGTAGGTTTGTGCTTTCTGTGCTCATTTGTCAGCTTCTAAAATCTGTTTAATTTCTTCCAGTGTTAGTTTACAACCGTCTTCCCCCCCCATGCACAATTACATATGAAATGTTTCTCTTTTTTCCTTCAGACTTCAGTACCTTCTTCTTAAGCAGAATGATGAAGTTGCTAACTTTAGTACCCATTAGCAGTTAATTCTCCAAACATGGCAAAAACATCCCCAAATTATACTAGGGAAGCAAAAGCTTTGGTTAGTCACCAAACAAGCAGACTTTTAACAATCTCTCATCAGGGAAGCAAGCCATGCTTACCAGTGTGCAATATACAAGGTAGCTACATAATTTGCTGACCTGCCATCCTGCCTATTTTTCAGTGACCAGTTTTAAAGGAAACCTGCGGCTTAAGCAAGTTACAACTTTTAACTGGCATAGGCAAAGCTTTTATCACTATTACCCTGTAAACTGTTCTGTGGTAGGCACAGCTTGTTTCAAACAATTCATGCTATTCTGATATTAGCTGAACTGCTGTAAATACAACTTGCAGTTGGGGTTTTTAGTTCGGGGGTGTTTTTTTTGTTGGTGTTTTTTGTTGTTGTTTTGTTGTTGTTTTTTTAAGTTCTCAGTTCCATTTTTTACCCTTATGGCTTAACTACCATATTTACTCAAACCCAATAATCAGATTCTATACATGGAATTTTTTTTAATGCGTTATACTTTTCCATGTACAGAATCTAATTATTGGGGAGGGCATCTTTAATTCATCCCTCTCACTGTTGCAGGGGGGCAGGCAGTGGGGAGGCCAAACAGCTTGCCCCTTGCCACCTATACTCCCCACCTCCTCACCAACCTCTCCTCATCTTCTGCTCCGCATGGGCAGGCTCCATCCTCATTCTAGCTTGGGGTCATGCTTAGTGTCCCAGGCTGCAGGGGGCATGGAGTGTGTTGGTACAGAGCAGAAGTATAATAGGGGAGAAGGGATATAAAGGCAGGCAGGTGAACAGAAGCTGCATGGGGGTGCAGGAAGGGAAGATGCGGAAGAGAGGTTTCAAGGAATGAGATGGCACGGATGCAGAGGTGGGGAGCAGCTGCAGCTACAGGCCCAACCCCAGGTAGGGACTGGAGCCTGAGCCACAGTAGCTGCCTGCTTCACCCCCCACCCCCTTGTACTTGATTCTAAGATGAGGGGTTCCCATGTTAAATGGGGGGCTAATCTTAGAACAGAGTAAATATGGTAAGTACTGGTGGCAAGGCAAGTATAGATTAATTCTCAACTATAACCTCTACCACATTTTGTTCTACAGCACAGAACAGAGACTGTGCCACAGCTTCAGATGCTACTTAATCACCAGTGTCAATAGGGGCTTTGGCATGGGTCGAATCAGAAGTTTACCTTGCAGATCCCCCAACTAGTGTGACTTTGTAGAGATCCAGCAATTTAACAACCTTTGCAGACATTAGTCACTGAGAATCTTGCCTTGGCTTTTCAGCCACTGCTATCTACTAGATGTTGCCCACTTCACTAGTAAAGCTCAGCTATAGCTAATGTTACACTGATCATCAACCATGCAGCACTATTAATATTATTTTGCAACTGGCCTATCAGCTAAGGATTCTTCAGAGCATTCTAATAATCCACAAAGCCATAACTGCCTGAATGGGCAAACATTTAGTAGCAAGAAATACCCCTTACTAAGTTATTGGCAAATATTTCTAGAGATCTGCTGTAACCAAGTGAGACCCAAATGGGTTCATACCATGCAAACTGGTTTTGTATTAGGTACCATGACATTTTGACCACAACTATGAAACTCAAGAAGGTACAAGAAACACAAAGCTAAAAGTCATCAAGCCAAAAGAAATTAAAATGGAGGTTAAATTAGTCAATATTTTCTCCTTAATAAAGTCCTGCATAGATAAAATAAGGGGATACATCGAGCTCGGGGAAAAAGAATGTAAGCCCACTAGGCATGCTTGCATTAAAATCAACATAATTTTCTAGTGATAGTTTCTCTTGTTAACTATGGCTGCCAGAGGCAGATTCACACCATGGATCACTAAGAGATCTATTATTACCATACCTTCCCATGTCACTCACTGAAGCAGGTCTTCCTCAAAAATGGGTTAAGTACCTGGTTGAGCACATCTTACAGAATTATACAAAAATCACAAACCTTCAGTAGCTGAGCTTGGCCTTCTCTACCTCTTCTCATCAGCTTCACTTGTCTTCTTTTGTATCACTACAGCTGCTTCTTGAATTAGCTATTCCAACAGAAGAGCTTATTTAGCCATGCTTTCATTACTACATTTGCAGCTGCCTGAGCTCACTCGCAAACTTCAGGCCACGTAGTAGTTTAAACTTGTGAAGCAGGTTCCAGCTTACCCAGTAACCAGTTTTTAAAATCCAGTGTATGTTAGCTGAATGTATAAACAACGCTTGACTTCAAAGTGAAGTTTGGCTCTCTGGTTAAACAGCAGTCCCCAGAACATGGGCTGTGGGCCACATGCTGCCTGCAAGACCCTTGGATACTGTTTGCAACCACTGAAAATGAGCTGAAAATGGGGCTGACAGAATAAAGAAGGTTGCTCACAACATGTTACTTGTTCTTTACTGTTTCTCCATGGATCAGTCAAGGTTGGAAAACACTACATCAGAACTTGCAAGTTACCATGAGTTTAAGTGTAGTGAAACAAAGCTTTAGATCTCTCTTCCGAACAATATTGTTTGGAAACTTCTACTTGAACCAATGCATCGGGTACTGTTAACCAGTACATACTAAGTGATCTTCATGGGGGCGGCGGCAGCCATCTTTGATTGTAGCCTGTGAACCTTCCAATTTCAAATTGGAGCCTGGAGTCCTCTCTGGGCAGCAGCCAGTAGAAAGGCAACACCTCCATACCTCCAGCATGCCACCCAGTTAATAAGTGCAATGGTCTGCAAGTGTAGCAGAGGCTGGAAAGATCAGTGGAAGTTCAGAATCCTGCAGGGTGAAGCTGACAAAGCAAGTTAGCTTTATTCAATATTTAGCTTGTTTAGGCTTTTTACAGTCTCTGATGAATGAGACCAGCAGGCTTCCACTGAAGCAATTTAGTGACTGCATTTGCTCCATATATGTGTATGCAGTTGTGGGACAGTATCTCTGGAGTCTCATTATATATCTTTACCCCCAGTGTGACTTGCTGAAGGGAGTCAAGCAGTAGTTCAGAGATCAAGACCACTTTTGTTGCTACTATAGTTCTCTCAAGTTATTATTTATAACAGTTTAGTGATCTGTCCAACCAACTGATCTGACCAACCAGCCAGGAAGGAAAAGCGAAACAGAGGTAATGGTGACATTAGATTAGGTTAACTGCACAGCTTCTAGCACAAAGGAAGTCCTTACTGAATTTCTGTAGCAAACAAGCACCACGTGGAAGGCAAGACCTAAACAGCTACTTAGCTGCATAGTCACATTGACATGCATCTTTTTTGTCAAGATGTGTCCAAATGCAGGTTTATGAAGTCACCTGCTCCATATTCAAGTGCACAGACTGCTTTAAAGGTTCATGTGGAACAATTAATGTTAACAGCCACAAAACCAAAGAGGCAGCAAATGTATACCAACCTGACAAGAAGGGGGTGGCATGGACCCAAGATTACATACTATTACTTAAGTTCACCCACCTTACTGAAAGCCCTGTAATAGCATAGGATCAGGGATTTTAATTATACTAAGAGTTAACCATACTTTCTATTTAAAAGGACCCTTGATCAGAACCGTGCCTTACCCAGGTAGGTTACAAATACTGGGGCACCAAGAGTGTATTATTTTGGGATAACAAGGCTACCTGTCAATGGTTTCAAAGAAGGGTATCTTTTCCAGAAAAGGATGTCAAGATAACAGAGGAAAATGAAAAACATCTGAGGGTCACAGGCAATAGCAGAACAATTAGAAAAGAGAAACAGGGATAGTTATTCACATTTAAGGCACCCTGAAGCCTCAGGCAAGTCTGAGGTCTAAAAGCATGCCATTTAATTCCAGTTGCCTTCAGATATCACATCAAGCTAGACAAGTCTGAAGGGAAGAAACTCCAGTTTCTTTTCCTTTAACTCTAACAAGCATTCCACTAGGTCCCCATGGTCACCTTTCACCCAAAATGGCCAGCCAATGAAAGAGTGCAATTCAGACACAGGAGCCAGCCACCAAAAAAAGTGAAAGATTTGACTCACCAAAATTATCAATTTTCTTCACACAAGTTCAGTGGGGTTTTGCCACGAATCTCCAACAGGATTTATTTCATGTTACATATGTTCCTAATATATGACCTGGTTAAGTGTTTCAACCCAAGGGCTGTAAAGAAGATCTAGGTAACTCAGGTAGTACTGTTGTTCCCAACTGACTGGAAGATCAGTGGAACAGCCATAAACTACAAAACAGACCACCTCAAGTCTGAAGATAGCGAAACCTTCAAAAGCACCAAGGGTTCAAAGCCTCAACAGGCCACTGGAATCTAGCATGGACTTTCCTATAAATAAAGGGATAGAGCATCTCCTCTTCACAGACAGGAGCCAGTTCCCTGCCTTTCCATGAAGTCCAAGACCAAGTTCTTACTACTTATGTATTGCTGCTCAGTAATCTAGGAATCATGTATTAGTACAAAACTCCTAGATTCCTTTTTCATGTGGTCTCACATTAAGGTACTGCAGCAGACACCAGTCTAATCAGCAGCCCCAGAATACCTAGCCCTAGGTATTTTGGGAATTTAGTATTTCATCTCCAAGGTTTAATACATCACAGCTTAAACCAAACTATCTGAATGAGGCTCCCTGAGGGCAAATGAGACATTTTCCTAATGTTAGGTTTCCTGAATATTCATCTGAAAGATCTAGGCACCGTTAAGATCTCTTAAATTGATTAAGTTTTCTTTTTCCTTTCCCCCAATTCAGATGTACTAAACTTCTGGAAACTTTTGCCACTCGGACATCTATACTTGTCATTCAATATTACCACCAAGAAAGTCATGTTACTAACACAATACCTTTTTGGGTGTTGAGAATGCAACAGATGACATTAAATAAGACAGGTGCGATTAAAAAAAAACAAAAAACAAACCACACAAACCTCAAAACTAACAGCCTTATTTAGGTCATATGACACCAATGGAGGACATGCTAAAACTGCTGAAGTTCAGTTATACGTACATGTCTTTAATTATTGATCTTCAATACTTACGTTCTCAATTCACAATTTTGTGCTTTAACTGACAAAAATATCTAGTAACCAAAAGCCCTTCTGGCATAAAAATGTAGGTAGTTGATATACCCCTTCTGCAGACACCCAGTAAACAAAGAACAGTCCTTTGTCTCAGGCAAGGCATTTCTCCCAAAGCTTTTATGGAAGTATTTTATTAAAAAAAGAGCAAGCCTATCTACTCTTTGCCAGAGACAACACTTACAGGAGGGACCAAGTCACATGGTGAATTTAAACTAGCTACACGCCTTGAATTAAATATCACAAATGCACAGTAGCTTATGGCTACTCACATTCCACTGGGTTTGAGATTAACTAGAGTGCACCGATTTGTTTGAAATGTAGCATTTGCTAGGCCCCAAGGCACTGAAGTTTTGCTATGGCAGGAGTTTGGGGGGGGGAAAAAAATCTATAAAAATAAAAATAATAATAATAATAAATAGCTATGCCAGACAGCCCAATACAGATGCATGTTGTACTGGAGGAAGTCCTTTTGTCAGTATAGCTTATTTCATGTATAGAAGAAATCTGGAAGTCTCATCAAGGGAGTATTCTGAAGAACAAAGAAGAGAAGAACCCTACAAAACAAAGACAAGCTTCCTGGTGCCAGCAGCTAAACCAGGAGAAATTACCAGTTTTCCTTTTTACTCCCAGACACTACTGCAGGTCCTCCCCCAAGAAGGAACTGCCTACTGATACCATGCTGCAGTACCAGCAGCCAGACACTGGATCCCACCAGGACATTTTACTTCAGCATCCTCATCCTTCAACTTCTCTTTGTAAGCACCAGCCAGCAAATGAGTTGTGGTTGGTGAAGACTGGTTATGAGTCAAGATAAACTGAGTCCAGCCTAAACTAGATGGGACAGACCAAGAACAGTAGTACGATGTGCAGTATTACATGGTTTACTGATCCCTGAGGTGCACATGCAAGTCAGGTGTTCAGGAACAGAAATGCCAAAGACCAACTAGACTTCCATTTCCATTGCTCATTTCAGGATCCTTCATGGTATTTTACTTCTCTTGAATTGCATTTACTAGATTTGTTATACCTAGGCTATTTTAGCACTCTTATTAATAGGATGGTCTGCCCATAAAGACAGTGACAAGACCTGACAGTCCTGTTCCCATCCCCCCCCCCCAAGTATCACCTGAAATCCAGCTTGCCTTAACTAAAACTATGAATCTTTCTAGACCAGGGATGGGCAATTATTTGGGACCACATAGGAAGTTTTGATAAACTGTTATGGGCTGGGTCAGTATGCTCCTCCCCACCCCCTACAACTCACCAAAGCTCCCTATGTGAGATGGGGCCATGGGTGGGCAGGAAGCAGCATTCAGGAGTCGGACTGACAGGAAAGGCCAGGATCATGGGGCAAGGTCACAGAGCAGTGACAGCAAAGGGCTGGAGCCAGAGCCGATTTGTGACCTGCTCGTTGCACACCCATGTCCGGGGGGGGGGGGGGGGGGGGGGGGGGGGGGGGGGGGAGACAGACGCGTGGGAAGCGTGGGACAGGGGGCTGGCTGCCTGGGAGGCAGGGGGTGCGATGTCCAAACACCCACCAGCCAACGGGCAGAGCAGGTGGAAAGTGGCCTGGAACAGGAGCCGCTGGGACTGAAGCTTCCTCCCGACCCAGAGCTGTGCAGTAGGGGCAAGAGTTGGAAGAGCCACCACTGGAGGCAAGGGGAGCTGAGCAGCATTCAGGCAGCTGCAGCCACAATGGGAATAGCCCCGCCAGAAGCTGTACGTGCTGGCTGCGGCCAGGCAGGAGCACGGTGCTCTCTGCTTATAGCAAGGCTCAGCCCCATGCTGAGTTCAGTGGGGGCAGCCGTGGGCCAGATTTAGTCAAGAGTTTTCCTGCCCATGTTTAAGCCAGCCTTGCTTGCTACATTGTAGTCTGCCTTTTTACCCCAGGGTCAGATTGGTATGGACTGTGAGGGTTTCTGCTTTCTTTTAGAATAGGGCATGATTCTCTTCCTATCTCACAAACATATATCAATAACTTTTACAGCAGCAGGCTGTTGGCTGCTGTGATCCCCTGCTTTACCTGCGGCAGGTTAGGGTGTTACGTCTTGTTACGTCTCAGGGTTAACTCTTAAAACTGTAGAGTCAAGACAACGGATTTGTAGAGGATAGTTTAGGTAGGGATGATCCTGCTTTTACGAAGGGGGTTGGACTACATGAGGTCCTTTACAGCTCTAATTCTCTATCATTCCAGGTCAAGTTCTATACACCCCAGCACAGCCACCAAAAATGTTTTCTATAACATTTCTGCTCACAAAAGGTATTTATATTCATGTATGGTGCCACACAGACTACAAGGGAAACCCAAGGGAAGAAATCTACTAATCTAGTTAAAGATTAACAGAGATTTGCTGCCCCCATTTCCTTGGCCTACCAGGTGAGTGGTTACTTGTTCACAGTTCACGCTATGGGGCTTTGCCTACTTTTAGTAGAACCTGGAAGCAAGTTAACTAATCATGCAAAACATGGCTTTAAGTAATGAAGCATTCAAGGCTACAAGCAACTGCTCTGTTATGCTTCAGTGATAGCTATCTTGGTTGACCCAGGGACCTCCAGAGCTGGAAGTCAGTCTCTACTTCGAGAGCCAGGCTTTAAAGCCAAGAGCTGTAACAGACCTCAGACTGTTGACTGGGGTCAGACAGGAACGTAATCAGTAGCTGCCTTTACCTTCTCGTGTCATACAGAGTTCAGACTAACCTTCAATGGGAGCATAATCTGGGGTTCTTGCCTGGATAGCCTTATCTTTGTAGCCTTTATGCCTAAAGCGAACACAAAAAATATCACAAAGCAAGCAGGCATTACATTTAAGGGCTCCAGCTCTTTCAATATTGCTCTGTCACTGGAATACTCCATAATACCTAGAGACGCTAATATTACTTGTTATTACTGATAGCATGGTTACAATTACGGCACGGCTTTCCACTCGTATCTCACAGCATGCTGGATCCAACTTCCAGGACATGTCTAGTCAAACATTCAGGAAGTGACAAAAATTTAATTTTAGCCAGTTTAGCAAAGCTATGCCCTGTACTGTTTTGGCAGTTGCCTACTTTACTGCAGAACTCTGGAATGGTGCATCATAAAAATATAGTCTTGCTGCAATTCTTCAGGGCATCCAGAAAGGGGTTCATGACTGAGGTACTGACAAGAGCAGTAAAGAAGCCCAGAAATTCAAAGATGCTCAGAAAGCTATGGAAAACCATATGCAAGTTTAACCTTCCAATAAATTTAAACCTTTGCAGGAAGTAAGGTGCTGGCCTGTGAACCTCCTCCTTCAAGCTCACAGCAAGGTTACAAATGCTACAAGATCCCTTAGGGCACAAAGGGGCCAACAAGCATCCCTGGACCTTTTATCAGAGCTATGAATTACCAGATTTTTTTTTCCCAGGTGCAAAGACTGAAAACAAAGCTCACTGAGCATTTACCCCCCCCATGAACTATTAACAGGAAACAAGGTGAATGAATATTATTTGAGACACACTACTACACATTAGCAGATATCATAGGTTGTGGGAAGGACTGGTAGTTGTCAAACCAAGCAAAAAGAGGAAGAGATAAAGTTAAATGCAAACAACTGCTTGCAAGTTAAATAAATAAATAAAAAGGAAGAAAAACCTTCAGCTACAACTGTAATATTCTAGAAACATCAGGTAGTTTCATTGACTCCTGGGTGTTTGCAAGTTCTTCTCTTTGCATATTTAAGTAGCAAGATTATTGCAACATGGTGATATTACATGGTTCTAAGCCTCAATACTAAGAACTGTTCCTCCTCTTGTTTCATTCTCTGCAGTCCTTTCCTTTGTGGCTTCCTTACTTCTCATCACTCCTCTGCAAGATGTTGCCACAATCGCTTCCAACTCTTTCACTTCTGAGTTTTGGGAAAGTCAGCAAAAGGCTTTAAAATTACTCACTCTCAACTTCAAGATCCTGCACAGCACCACTGCAAATCACATCTTTGCTCTAAGCAATCCTGCTCCTACCTACCCAGGCCCCAAACCAGCTCAGTTCTTGTTTACTCACTCATTTTATACTTTTCCTGTGCCTCAGCTTCCAACTTGACCCTTGAACAACCTCAAAATATCAGAGATGTACTCTTTTAGACCCCTCTTGATGCAGTAGATCCTTAAGGTGCATGAGAAAGGAGGGGGAGGAGGGAAAGAGGCAAGAATGTTGCATCTTGACCTGTGTATCTAAAAGAGGCACATAGTTTGGACTCTCACAGAGGGATAACACTTCATGCCAAATGGTGCGTTTGGATTCCTGGAATGGGGTAGCCCAGTTGCCATCAGATAATGACATTTATGGCAAGGTCCACAAGCCATACCTAGATTCTATTCTTCCTAGGAAGTCAAGATTTTAGAAGCAACTTAATGCATCCTGCAACATTTTGGACTACATGGAAATTACATGTTTTAGAGGAGACTAGATAGAATTTTTCTATATAGAACCTGGGAAATAGTTTGGACTGGTCTTGTGCTTATGTTATAAAAATAGAAGTGTTGCAGCCCCTATAAAAATATAACAACTTACAGAACAAGCCTATTAAATAGGAAGACCAGGCCAGGAGCTTTAAAAGGCTAATGATTCCATCCTTCAGAAAATAGTTTTATTAAAACAATGAATATCTGAGACATACACCCCATTTTTGCAGGTGGGATGGATGGATGGATAAGTGCCAGGACTGTACTTCATATGCACACACTTAGGAAGGAAACAATTTCCCAAGCATCACATGACTTGGATGGTTGGCAGGGCTCCACCTCCAAAAGCCTGCAAAGATGTCACTGCTCCATTACTGCTAATGGATATTGATCAAGCCACTACAGCATAAGCAGATGCATCACACAGTAAACTCTAAACCAAGTTAAAGCTAGCCTCCTGGAGTAGCCATTCAGACAAAAAGCAACCTGCACCCACTTGAGGCATTAAGGACAATTTTTTTTCCACTAGGTCAAACTTAAATTTAAAAAATACATGAATAAATAGAAGGAATAAGAACCTTGTCAGTGACGTGCTATTCAGAACCCTAGTTGCCTTTTGAGGGGACTCCCCTCCCCCACACAAATCCCTTTCTCTGGTTTGCAGAAATTGAGGGGGGTACCAGTACTGAATGACTGATTAGCCAGCAGAATCCAGGAACAGACTTGTCAAAAGGTCATTCATTATAACTTGTGCTCTGGGCTCATTCTGTGCTCTTCAGAGACTCTCAGACCACCATACCGAAGGGTAATAGCCCCATCTGTATGGGTGTATGAAGGGATGGATGAAGCGATTTGCCCAAGGTCAGCCGGCAGGTCAATGGCACAACCAAGACTAAAGCAAGGCACTCTTGTGCCCTAGTCCAGTACTGTATCTATCCAGCAATATTACTTCTAAAGGTACTCACTCAAGAAGCCAGTTTTCCCCTGATCCTTCATAGCAATTAATGCAGCACAGGAAGTACCACACTGCTTCAATTGAGCATAAACTATCCACTATCACTATCCAGCTTCATTGGCATTACCCAAGCACAACAATGGATTTGTGTAGTTAGCAAATTTAAAAACCAAGTTTATCAAGTGCCTACTAGATATTCAGATGTGGAGATGATAACCAAATAAGGAAACATTTTTATTCAGTTTTGTACACTCCACTGCAGTAATAGGCTGCCCAGTAGATGATGTGTTTAGAAAGAGTCCAGCATGCTATGTCCAATAAGAAACCCTAACTGCAATTATTCTATTTAAAAGCTTCCAAGGAAGTATGGGTTGGGTTTGTTGAATTAAGTGACTGAAGGCTGCATCACAAACCCATTAGTCATTAATAACATTTAATCTTATAATTGATTTTCAAAGATGTGACTATGTTCTTGTGTGTTAACTACTGCACTGTACTTGAGTTTGCACTAAAAACAAAAAAACGGTGCCACTGCTTTCTTTATATACAATCTTATAAAGAAAGACATGCAGCAAGTGTGAGAGTGGTGGTATTCATGCTTGATCTAATGATCTGTCAGGAATGATTTGTCATGCATTAGTTGTCAAAAGATATATGAAAGATCTATCATCTAGTTTCTGGGAGAACGTTAATCCCACTGGATAACTACATGGTAACATTTCTGCATCAATTCTGAAATATGCAATCTGCATGCTCTCTGCTACCACCTGGGTGCAATGCAGCTTGTACCACTGCTTCTGACATCACTGCGTTGCTACGGAAATGAGTCCGAGGTCACAAGCCTCCTGCACAACTGGAGATGGGGAGGGGAATGGGTGATTAGATGGGACAATAAATCAGTGCAACATGTCCAGTAAGATAGGACCATGCATAGATCCAAGTAGCATTTTCCAGGTTATGGGAAAAAAAAAAAAAGAGAAAGGAAAAGAAAATGAAATGCTGCTTGTGTGCACGTGTGATGTAGTAAGAGCTCGAACACCTCCAGTATAGTTCAGCTATAGGAAACCGATTCCAATGTACTGGAGATGCAACAGTCCAGATTGCCGTTTCATGATGGCCATTAAAAGTAATCATGACCTTTTATTAAGTCAGCCTTTTCCTTCTAAAAAAGAATACAGAACTGAGGGGGGGAGGGGAAGAAGCATACCAATTATATCTGTGGAGAAACAAATATATTGGAATAAGATTACTTTGCATTTAAGTCTATGTTCTGTTTTAGATAGCAGTAGCTATATATTACCTGAATAAAATATTTAATATTTGCACACATACATTTAAACCAAAGCTCAGGGCTCTACAAAAAAAAAAAAAAATTAAAATAAAAAAAAAAAAATGGAAAATTCAATCCTGCAGTAGAGCAGCTCATGTATTAAAGCCACCGAACCGCTGTCAAGCTCATTTTGTTCCGATTGTTCCACATTTCATTTATGGAGGTACAACTCCCATCCCATTCTCAGGCTGTGACAGTTCTGCCCATATGATAAATGCAAGGTTACTGACAAAATGGTGCAATATAAGCGAATGGAGCTGCATTCAAGAGACTGCGACATTCCTAGATCAGCATTCACTTCTCATCAGCAAGGGAGGACACCCCAGCTTCTCTTAAAGGCTCAGACCTGACCAAGAAGACAAATATAAAAGAACAGTTTTCCCCTTTAAAGCAACCCCTCCCTCCCTCCACCCAGTCTAGCCTCTCTGCAATATGACAAATGCAGAATCTTCTGGAATGACTTGATACTGCCTCCCACGATTGCTTTGTTTGCAAGATCAGATCAGAGAGGCTTTTTTTTTTTTTTTGTTAGATTGTCAAAAAAATGTGTGTCAGTATTAATTAAAAAGACACATTAAGGTGTCACAAACCAGATGGGTCCGCTAAAACGCAGAGCCTTTATTTTAAGAGCGTGAAATGAAGACAACCCTGACTCAGCTCAGAGATCTTGAAACGCAATTAAAAGGAAAAAAAAAAAAAGGAAGGAAATAAGCGTGAGCCATTAAAGACTTAGAAGTCACGGAGGACACCAGTCCGCGCTAGTCGTGGGAATCGGGCACCGAGCGGAGGATGCGGCTAGAGAGAGAGCCGGGCGGCGGGCGAGGAAGGACACGCATCCCTCATGTGGCTCGAGGCAAGTCCCTCCGAGGATCCTCAGCCGCCCTCTGGGGGGTCACTCCAGCCCCCGCGGCGGCGGGCAGGGACCGGGGGCGGCAGGGGACCCCGACACCACGGGGTGATTTTTCTAGATTTTAAGCCCAGGACTGAAGGCAGGCAGGCAAGGAGGGAGGGTGCGGGGAGGGGGCCAGGGCAGCTGGCGGGGAGGGCACCGCCCAGACACGGGGTGGGGGTGGGGTGGGGGGGCGACGGCATCTCCTCAGCTCCGAGGGCATCTCCTCTGCCCCGGGCGGGGGGCCGAGGGGAGGCACGGGCCTCGCCCGCCCGCCCGCCCGGGCCCTTTGTTGCACCCGCGAGGGGGGAGCGAGGGGGAGGCAGGCGCCGGGGCCGGGCCGGGCCGGACTCACGTTCTTCATGGCGGCCGCCATGTCATCGTAGCGCTCGGCTTGCTCGGCCAGCCGGGCCTTCTGCACCAGCTGCTCGCGGTCCACCATCTTCCCGCCGGGCGCGGAGCGGAGGGAGCGGGGCTGGGCTGGGCTGACGGCGGGAGGCGGCGGCGGCTCGGGGCGGGCGAGCGAGCGGGCGACCAAGGCGGCTCCGGCGGCGGCGGCGCCTCTTCCTGCTGCTGCTGCGGCTCCGGCGGCGGCGGCTGCACCCGCTGCTGTGCGCGCCGCGCCCAGGACACCCCCTACGACCCCGCCCCTACACGTCACGCGGCCCCGCCCCCCGCGCGAGGCACGCCGGGACTCGCAGTGCGCGGCGCCGCCCGAGGCGGACTCGCTCTCCCAGAATCCCCCGCGCCCGGGCAGCCCCCACCCCCGCCACGCGCTGGGCGGGGCCGCGCGCTCACACCGGAGCTGCTGGCAGTGGCCCCGGGGCGCCCCGCGACCAGCACGTGGTGCGGGGCCGTGTTCCCGGTGGAGGTTGCAGGTGGTTTTGGCACTCTGCCCCAAAAAACGTTGCTGACCCCTGTCCTAGAGCCATGGGAAATGCGGGTTGGAAGGGACCTCCGGAGGTCACATCTAGTCCAACACCCTGCCCCAGCAGGACCAGCCCCAACTCGATCATCCCAGCCAGGCTTTAAAAAACCACCAAGGATGGAGAATGCACCACCTGTCTGGGGAACCTGTTCCAAGACTTGTGATATTTGGGATCCTTCCTTTAGGCTTCAATTCCTTGGGGCAGGTGATGATGTGAGAATTGGAGCTTGGGTTTAAAAATCATTCGTTTCTGGCCCTCCTCGTTGCAAAGAACAACCTGACCAGAGCACACCTTAAAAAGCCAAACAGCTGCAAGGCAAATAAAAACCACAAAATGTCCTATTTTAAGCTCATGATTTTTAAGAGAAGCTCAGGATTTTTGGAGGCAGGCTCTAAATCTTTGGAACAGGCAGTGCTTGTACTTTGCTATGTTACAGAATAATTTGGAGGTTCAATTAATGTTTTAAAGAGCTTTGAGATACTTGGATGAACAGTACCATATTATAGAAATGAAAAGTAGTATTATGATTTGGCAAGGTGCCCTATATAGCACAAAAAGTTACATGGTGACAATTATAGTATCATATGTATTATTATATTATTAAATGGTGATACTATGTTGCTGAGTCACTGTGTCAGGGTAACTGCAGAGTGGTTTATTTCCCCCACCCAGTAATATTCAACAGTTCAGCTAGGAGGACATGGGGGGCGGGAATAGGGATGGTTCCAATCAATTTGGAAGGGAAAAACATTGTTAGGAATGACACCATACAATCCATGAGTGGCAAGCCAATGAGTGCATTATGTTAATTCATCAATTAAAAAATAAATAAAAAGGCATATTCATTATGTACCAGGGTAATCTTAACTCCACATTATGAATTTCATTGGAAAACTTAAAGAGAGACCTTTTTCCCCAAAAAGCCTGTAGACATAGCAACATGTATAAAACATTCCAGAGATTTATAAAAGGAAGTTTAGAGATTTCATATCAGAGAACAAGTCTGCAATGCACTAGTACTAATGCACATTTCCTCCAAGTACTTATTTTGAACCTGATAGCTTCACCTCCAGAAGTGAAAATTGAGTTGTCTCCATAGCCTGTTCTTTCCTTCACCCCCTTGATGAGACAGCCAATACATTTTTGGAGATGGATAATAAATGTCAGGTATAAACAGATGTGGTTATTAAGCAAGATGGCTGCCATAATACATACTAATAACCAAGTTTGGGGTATAAAAAGAATGTTCCCCTCCTCCAAACTATCTGGGAAGTTGGGGGCTTTCATTACAAAAGATATGGTCTCAATCATGAGGGATGCCATCCCAAATGTGCACCACAGATACCTACCCATCATAATGGTCATCATCACTAGTATACACTCACTAGGACTGAGACCAGCATAAATATGTTGCGATAACCCACTGTCCCTTGGTTTGATAACCATGGATGCAAGTGTGTACCCTAAGTACATTACATTAAATAATAATATATTGCCCTTTACATCCCATTCCACCTGAGGATCTCAAAATGCTGAACACACAGTAATGAATCAAGCCTCCCAACCACCATGTCATCTCCATCTTATGAATGGTTAAGTGACTTGCCAGAAGCCACAAAGCAAGTCTGTGGCAGAGCCAGGGATGGAATGAAGTCACCCTGCCACCTAGTCCTGTGCTGTAACTATGAGATCAGCCCACATTCAATTTCTGTCCCACAGTATCAGGAGAATCAACCTCTCAGCCTCCCCACTACCAACTCTTCCCGCATAGATATTGAGTTATTCACAGCAGCAGAGAATGAGGCATTTTAGCATTCATAGCCTAACAATGGCCATTAGTCCAAGTGCCTCATGTCCCCTCTGTGCTGAGAGGAAGGTTAGCCAGGAGCCTTCTTCATCTCCCAGCTGGGTTTCATACCCTGCTTTTCTTTCTTGGACCCTGGTTTTCTCCACCCTGGTGATGACTTACTGCTCTGATTGCTTTGCTGCCTGTTCCCCATTTTTCCCTTTCCATCCACCCATCTCTTCACTGCCTTCAGGCCCGCATCTCCCATCCCCAGATCCAGCTGCCCAGCCCCAACAGTTGCTCTCAGCTGCCATGGAACTGTCCAGCACCAACATCATTCTGTGCCTCCCCTTCATAGGTTTCATAGATTCATATACATTAGGGCTGGAAGGGACCTCAGAAGATCATCAAGTCCAGCCCCCTGCCCCAGGGACAGGAAGTCAGCTGAGGTCACAGGATCCCAGCAAGGTAAATGTCCAATTGACTCTTAAAGGAGTCGAGAGTAGGTGCTTGCACCACCTCTGGTGGCAATCTGTTCCAGGTCTTGGGGGCTCGGACAGGAAAGAAGTTCTTCCTTGTGTCCAGCCTGAAACGGTCTTGGAGAAGTTTGTGACCGTTTGACCTTGTCATCCCTTGGGGCCCTCTGGTGAACAGGCATTCCCCCGGATCCTGATGTACACCCCTTATATTCTTATAGGCAGCCATCAGGTCCCCCCTGAGTCTGCGCTTTTCCAGGCTGAAAAGTCCCATAGCTCTCAGCCTCTCATCATAAGGCCTGTTTTCCTGACCCCTGATCATGCACGTGGCTCTCCTCTAGACTCTCAAGCTTCTCCACACCCTTCCTGAATTGTGGAGCCCAGAACTGGACACAGTACTCCAGCTGCAGCCTTGCAAAGGCCGAGTACAGTGGGAGAATTACATCCTGGGATTTGCCTGAAGCATCTATGGATGCAAGTCAGAGTCTTGCTCACTTTGCCAGCTGCAACATCACATTGGTGGCTCATGTTCATTTTGTGGTCAATCATGACCCCAAGTCCCTTTCGGCCATGGTGCTAGCAAGTGTAGCACTGCCAAGCCTATAAGCACGCTGCAGGTTTTTCTTCCTAAGGTGTAGTACCTTGCATTTTTTGGTGTTGAAGGCCATCAGGTTTTCGTTCACCCATTTTCTGTGTGTGTCAAGGTTGGTCTGGATCACCATCCTGTCCTTGTGTGTGGACACTTTACCCCTAAGTTTACTCCCTTCCTCATGGGAGTCCCCTACAGCATTCCTCTCCCTGTGTTGTAGCAGCTGAGCAGCAAAGACCACTGCCCCGTGGGGACTGCTGTGTCCATCCTCCATCACATCCAGGCTGCACTACAACCTTGGGCTCCAAACTGGATTTCTCTCTAATTCACCACCAGACTATGACAGGTGGAAAAAACAGCTGTCTGCTAACTCCTCAGATATGCCTGAGGAAGTCAGCTACATTTGCTTCTCATGGTACTCACTTGGTCACTGTTACCTAAAACACACACATCAAGATCTTTGTACTTAAATATAAACCCCTTCATCATCTCAGCCTGAAGTACCCAAGAGGTCATGGCCCAACTTCATAACCTAACCAGGAATTTATGGCCATCTTGGTCAGGTCTGTAATCGGTTTCTAGGTTCAGTCAGGATGAGAACAGGTTTTTCCTATGTCAAGGTTCCTCAGCAGCTATCAGTATTCTTGCTGTTTCCCTGTAAACTCTGTGCATTTAAGCAGTTTAGAGAAATACCTTCTTTTGGTTTTATTTTTCTCCATTCCTTTAACCAGTTGGAACAGGATCCTTTTTCAGCAGAGCTTTGTGTTTTCTTGAATGCTGTCTGGCTGCCTTTTGTGTCTGGCACTGCTTTGCATTTATCCGTTACTGTATGGCTCCTAGATACCTCACACCAAACACCCTTTATGCAAATTACATACATGAATGAGAATTATGTGCAGTGTTATAAGTACCACACCTGGTACAGAATACAAAAATCGTGTTGGCATTCATGGGGTTAATAGCTGAAGTTGTATCCTGTTGTGTCCCTCTAAAATTTGGTGACAAGTTGTTGCCACAACTATTATGGAAGGGAAAAATCAATTTGAAATTCATTGTAGCATATTACAACAGTAATCAACAATAGTATAAGCACTTAAGGACAGTAACTCTTTTGAAAGTGGTGCTTTATAGATAATTATTAATAATATTACAAGGATTTATTCAAGATATTTTTGGTGATAGTTCCCAAGCCCAATAGGAATCAATTATTTTAATAAATGGTTTCTGGAGACTAAAAAGTATATGAGCTCATATCTTTTCCTCATATGATATGCAACAATTTTAGATGTCTGTTCTTTTTCTACTTCCTTTCTTTGTCTGTCTTCATGGTCTGTCACTGTCTAATTTGCAATGTAAATCTTAGGAACCATGGATAAAACCCATTGAACTCAACAGTCAAACTCCCATTGACTTCCACAAAGGAAGGCCTCTTAATCTCTGGATTGCGACATATTTGCTTATGGCTCTATCAAAATGCATATTGATAATAGATAATCTTAAATAGATAATCTCATATTTTACTGAGAAAATCCTGCTCTGTGTGTTGCAGATACACTAGAGGGAAAACCAGCAAGCAGGGACCCTCCTCCTTCTTGCGTTACACCTCTGCAGAGATCAGCATTTTTAAAGGCACCTAGTAATGTTGAGCATCAGTGGCTGTTTTTGAAAACATTTGCCTTAATAAGGGCCTTGAAGTCAGTGGAGAGACTCCCACAGAGTTACTGGGGGTTTCACAAGGTTTAGTTTAGTTAATGTTTAGTTGCACTGCTTGTATCAAAGGGGCATGGTCAGGTAGGCTGGAAGTGTAGCCTACTGTTAACTTCAGGAATAAGGCAGAGGCACATATCACTTCTCTCTTGAGCAGCCATGGGAACCACTGCTGAGCACATTTTGCCTCCCATCACCTTTAAACCACCCTTTTTTTTGACACAACACTCATCCATTCCCCAGCCCAGTCTGGCTGGTTTGGGTCTAGCTGGGCCCTTGGTAAGGAAAACCTGCACGGTTGCCAAAACACAAGTATCTGGAATAGCATGAAGCAGGACCCTTTAGCCATCTCTTACAAATATGTTTGATTCAGTTCCACGCTCACATGTGCTGTGTATTTGGCTTCATGGCATCTTTGGAGGTATGCCAGTATCTGGTATAAACACACACTTTGTCTTGTGCGTTGTTTACAGTTTCAATTTCCTATGGATACTCCAGGATATAGCATAGCAGTTTATTATTCTTTTATGAGATACACGGTATAGGCATTCTACTAGTAATGTTTACAATCTCTAGTTTAGAGCATTCAGCAGCATATTTTGTGATATGTCACACTTTATGTCTGGTCTATGCATGATACCCATACATAAAGAACATACAATATCGTAAGAGAACATTAAAGTTATCCGTGGGTTTAGCTCCTGTGTTTCAGATATTGTACCTGTTCCTCCCACAATCTTTTATAATTTATATTACAGCAGTGCCTACAGATTCCTGTGTGGCTTAGTGCTGTATAAATGTAAGAGACAGTACTGCCCTCACAGATCTTACAATCCCCAAGACAAAACGTAAGGTGTTTGTTGTGGGAGACTCCCTCCTGAGGGGGACTGAGGGGGCAATCTGCCGCCCCGACCCCTTAGCCTGGGAAGTCTGCTGCTTCCCGGGGGCCCGCATCCGGGACATTGCAGAGAGGATCCCAGAGCTCCTCAAACCCACAGACCACTATCCCATGCTCCTAATTCACGTGGGCACCAATGACATGGCTCGGAGCGCTCCCAGCCGGGTCATGAGGCGCTACAGGGATTTGGGAGCGGGGCTAAAGGGTCTGGGGGCACAGGTGGTGTTCTCGTCGATCCTCCCAGTCTCAGGCTATGAGCTGAGGAGGGAGAGGAGGATCCAGGTAGTCAACCAGAGACTGCAGCGCTGGTGTCGTCAGGAAGTCTTTGGCTTTCATGACCACAGCCCGCTCTTTGGTGAGAGAGGCAGCGAGCTGCTGGGAAGAGATGGCCTCCACCTCTCTCCCCTAGGGAGGAGGCTCTTCTCAGCCAGACTGGCTGACCTGCTCCACTGGGCTTTAAACTAAGCCCGCTGGGGGACGGGGGGACTACTGCCACTGCTGGCCTGCTGAGCAATCCCTGCAAAGCCAGCGGGTCAAGGCACTTAAGGGAGCCCACCCCTGCCCCAGCCCTGGTAAAGTCTGTGGGCAAGGACGGAGCCCCCCAGGGGACACTTGCCTGCCTGTACACAAATGCCAGGAGCTTGGAGAATAAGCAGGAGGACCTCATCCTCCTGCTCAGTGCAAATAATTTTGATGTCATAGGGATAACGGAGACCTGGTGGGACTCCACCCATGACTGGACCACAGGTATAGATGGCTATACTCTGTACAGGAGGGATCGTGTAGAGAAGAGGGGCGGGGGTGTAGCTCTCTATGTTAAGGAAAGCTACGCGTCCCTGCAAGCCGATATTGGCGACCAGGGTGGACGGCTGGAGACCCTCTGGGTTAGAATCCATGGGGAACACGGCACAGGGGACACAATGGTGGGAGTCTACTACAGACCTCCCACCCAAAGTCCTGAGCTTGACCAGGAGTTTGCCTAGGAACTGGCTGAGGCCGCATGCTCCAGGACCATGGTTGTCATGGGTGACTTCAATTACCCAGACATCTCGTGGGAGGATCGCTCAGCAAAATCCGAGCTGTTGCAAAGCTTCCTCTCATGTGTGGATGACCTCTACCTGACTCAAGAAGTCTATGGGCCAACGAGAGGCAAAGCGCTGCTCAACCTGGTACTGGCTACAGGGGATGACCTAGTTGGCGACCTAGTGATCGATGGGAAGCTGGGTGACAGCGACCACGAGCTGATCACCTTCACCATCCGCCGAAAAGCTGGCAAGTCAGTCAGCAACACGCAAGTCCTTGACTTCAGGAAAGCCGACTTTGACAAGCTCAGGAGGCTTGTCAGTGAGGCCCTAAGGGACCATGACCCCAGGGAGAGGGGAGTTCAAGAAGAGTGGTTGCTCCTCAAGGGAGCGATCCTCAATGCACAAGCTAAGTCTATTCTGTCTTGGAGGAAAGGCAGCAAGAGGGCACAGCAGCCCCCCTGGCTCTCCAGGGACCTAGCAGACCTCCTGAGGCTAAAAAGAAAGGCCTACAAAGGATGGAGGATGGGAGTCACCTCCAAGGAGGATTATTCTGCACTGGTCCGGTCCTGTAGGGAGCAAACCAGGAAAGCCAAGGCTGCAACTGAACTCCAACTAGCTTCGAGCATCAAGGACAATAAAAAGTCCTTTTTCAGATATGTGGGGAGCCGGAGGAAAAGCAGGGGCAACATTGGACCCTTGCTGAACCAGATGGGGCAACTGACAACTGACGCCCAGGAAAAAGCTAACCTATTAAATGGGTACTTTGCGTTGGTCTTTCATCAGTCCCATGGGATGCCCATGCCCGCTACGGGACAGGGAAGTCCGGGTGAGGGTGATCCCCTGCCCTCCATTAATGCTGACCTCGTGAAGGAACATCTTGAGAAGCTGGATACCCTCTAATCAGCCGGCCCTGACAATCTTCACCCCAGGGTACTCAAGGAGCTGGCGAGCATCATAGCCCAGGCTCTAGCGTGGATCTTTGAAAACTCTTGGCGCTCTGGTGTAGTGCCCGAAGACTGGAAAAAGGCCAGTGTGGTGCCTATCTTCAAGAAAGGGAGGAAAGTGGATCCGGCTAACTATAGGCCCATCAGCCTGACTTCTATCCTGGGGAAGATCTTAGAAAAGTTTATTAAAGAGGCCATGCTTAATGGACTGGCCGACGCCAACATCTTAAGGGATAGCCAGCACGGGTTTGTTGCGGGTAGGTCTTGCTTGACCAATCTCATTTCCTTCTACGACCAGGTGACTTATCACCTGGACAAGGGAGAAGAGATTGATGTCATATATCTTGACTTCAAAAAAGCCTTCCATCTGGTATCCCATGATCACCTCTTGGTGAAACTGGCCAATTGTCGCCTTGGGTCCACCACGATCCACTGGCTGGAAAATTGGCTCCGTGGTCAGACCCAGAGGGTAGTAATTGATGGAAGTCACTCATCGTGGTGTCCGGTGACCAGTGGGGTCCCCCAGGGCTCTGTCCTTGGACCCATACTGTTCAACATCTTCATTAATGATGTGGACACTGGAGTCAGAAGCCGACTGGCCAAGTTCGCCGATGACACCAAACTTTGGGGGAAAGCATCCACACCAGAAGACAGGCGGGTGATCCAGGCTGACCTGGACAAGCTCAGCAAGTGGGCGGACGAGAATCTGATGGTGTTCAACGCCGATAAATGCAAGGATCTCCACCTTGGGAAGAAAAACCCGCAGCATCTTTATAAGCTCAGCAGTGCTACGCTGGCTAGCACTAAGGAAGAAAGAGACTTGGGCATCATCATTGACCACAAGATGAACATAAGCCTGCAATGCGATGCTGCGGCTAGTAAAGTGACCAAAACGCTGGTTTGCATCCATAGATGCTTCTCAAGCAAATCCCGGGACGTCATTCTCCCCTTGTACTCGGCCTTGGTGAGGCCGCAGCTGGAGTACTGCGTCCAGTTTTGGGCTCCACAATTCAAAAAGGATGTGGAGAAGCTTGAGAGAGTCCAGAGAAGAGCCATGCGCATGATCAGAGGTCAGGGAAGCAGACCCTACGATGACAGGCTGAGAGCCATGGGGCTCTTTAGCCTGGAAAAGTGCAGGCTCAGGGGTGATCTGATGGCCACCTATAAGTTTATCAGGGGTGACCACCAGTATCTGGGGGAACGTTTGTTCACCAGAGCGCCCCAAGGGATGACGACTAGGTCGAACAGTCATAAACTACTACAAGACCGTTTCAGGCTGGACATAAGGAAGAATTTCTTTACTGTCCGAGCCCCCCAGGTCTGAAACAGCCTGCCACTGCAGGTGGTTCAAGCGCCTACATTGAACACCTTCAAGAGCAAACTGAATGCTTATCTTGCTGAGATCCTGTGACCCCAGCTGACTTCCTGCCCTTTGGGCAGGGGGCTGGACTCGATGATCTTCCGAGGTCCCTTCCAGCCCTAATGTCTATGAAATCTATGAAATCTAAGACAACAGACGGCACTTCATGCAAAACAGCAAGATACAGGGAAGAAAGAAGAAAACTAAGTGTGATAGAAAACATAATGTTATACAGACCTGGTATATGGACACATAAATCCCCATTCTGCAATCACCTATGTAGTTATTAAACTTTATGAGGCAATAGGACAACTTGCAGTAGTTAAGTGTTGACGGGTTTTGTCCTTATTTTATGTTTATATTTAAATACAGATAGAACTGGAAGCCCATATTTGCCTCTGGCATCACTAATCAGTTTCCCAGAGGCATTAGGGTACAATTGGGGATGGACAAGTGTCCAGTGGATTCATGGAGAAGAGTTTATGTACAAGAAAAAACCCATGAAGAGGCTCATGGGGGGAGTGAACCAATGCATAATGGAGGCTGGCATTGTTGACTTCAGTGCACGTGGATTTTCTTTTTCATACTATACAACTATCCCTCAACTACCTGGGGAAGCGTTGTGCCCTGTTTCTGGATGCCTAGGTTCTCAACCTAGTTTCAGTGATGCTGCCAAGTCTGAGTCACATGTGTTGTTTTAATTTGCAAAAAAGCAAACTGACAGACAGGTATAAAGATGATATTAACACTTCTATATACTATAGGAGACTGCTAATTGTTCTGAATGAATGCCAGGGCATGGAAAGCTACAAATAACCAGGAGTGCAAGATTCCAATGTATATTCAGTAGATCCCCCTGGAAGACCTAATAACCTTTATTATGCCTACAGTATTAAAATAGCTCAAAAGCATTCAAATGTGCTGCTTCATTAATTCCTGTGGCCTGGGAGACAAGGTCATCTCTTCACATTTTCTTGCTTCTCATGCTGCTCATGGTAAATGGCTTGTGATACATTAAGGGAATATTATAAATTTACTTTGTCCTGAAGGCTCATTTTGATTGACTGATTAATATTCTTATAGGTTACCTGGAGATAATCACCCCTAAACTTCAGTGAGGACGAGATTCATGTTTGTGGTCAGAGTTCTTCAGCATTATACAATTTGTTGTTGTTGGGGGAAAATCATTTTATAGACATTATTGACACTATAGACACCTTAAGCAGAGCCATTGCATTGCAATGGTGATATCTCTGCTGTCTGCTGCAGCACAGTCACTCCATGCTAGCCTCTGAGTTTCTTGGCAGTTCCAGGCCTAAGAGCTAGGCATAAAGCAGCAATAGGAGACTACTCCAGCTCTTTGCAGAAAGAGTTTAAACGTGGATTCAATAGTGTACATCCCAACATGAAGAAGGCTGAAAGCCTTAGATGGGCTGAAACCATAGGAAGAAGTTGAAAGACACAAAAGACCCTGCTGTTTGGAGGTAGTACCATTATTGCCTTGGTAGAAGACAACGTATTTTGTTTGGACTCTGGAGATACTAGCAGTAATTTCTTCTTCTGTTGAATGATGAGCAGTTTTTCACAACATACTATAGTCTTCTCCAAAGGTGCATTAGTACATCTGGCATCTATTGACCAAATTCAACCTTGCAATTCCATATAGTAGTTCTCCATGCTAGGTGTCGAGTGGGAGCTGGCTGTAACTTCTCCCTATCTGGCCTAGAATCTCCAACTCGATGAATAAAATGGAATTGTAGCATCATGCGATCAGCAGTAAGGAATGGGAATGAGTCTTGGATGGCAGTGCGACTGAAGTGAATTGCACTATAGCCTCCTTTGAGCAGGTTCTGTCTGTTACTAGCTTATTTTATAAAG
Source organism: Alligator mississippiensis (assembly GCF_030867095.1). Taxonomy (NCBI): domain Eukaryota; kingdom Metazoa; phylum Chordata; order Crocodylia; family Alligatoridae; genus Alligator; species Alligator mississippiensis. The sequence continues at coordinate 16,878,031 of NC_081837.1, read as the reverse complement.
AGTGTTCTTCCCCATGTTCTCCTTACAGGGTCTCCACTCAATCATGAGAAAAATTGTTGCAGAAACTGCATGAAAACATGAGAGTCAAAATGCCATGGAAAATGTCACAACTTTGGCAGATTCCTTAATAATAGTGGGAAGCCATATCGAAGCCATTTAGAATCTCAGACAGGCTGCAGTGCTGATGTGCGAAGAGTCATGGCATTCATAGGGTAACTAGCCAAATTGCCCGTCAAGAATGACAGGGGGTGGGGAGTGGGTGGGGACGGAGCCCCGGGCCCCCCCCTTCTGGGCCCGCTCCCCCTTCCCTCCTGCTGCTTGAGGTCCGGGCCCGCTCCCCCTCTCCCTACCGCAGCGGGGCCCAATGCGGGGGAGGACCAGGCCCCAGGGAGGGGAGAAGCCAGGCCACCGCGGCAAGGGGCAGCAGTGGGCCTGGGCCGACCTGGCAGTGATGGGGGGGACAATTGGACCCGGGCCCAAGGGGTAGGAGGAGGCCCCCTCCTTCCCTCCCCCAGCCTCTGCTGCGGCCGTGTTGGGCTGGGCCCACTGTTCCCTACCCCCCTGCCACGGGCTTCTTCCCCCGCCTGGGCCTGTTCCCCACCCCGCATTGGGCCCGGGCCCCCCCATGTTACCTGCAGGCATCGGGGTGTATCTACTCTGTTGCCGCCACCTCCAAGGAGTGCTGGCCTTGTCCCCCTGCTCCATCCCCCGTGTCCCCACCATCATGGTGGCGGTGGGCTGCCTTCTGTCAGAACGCTTCTTTGCGCTCTGCCCATTTGTCAGATGCAAATAAAGCATTACAGAGAGACAGACAGACAGATGATATAGGCTTTTATAATATTAGAATGACCAGGCAGGAGTGCTACAGGATCACCTGGTAATACCAAGGTAATGGCTCAAACACAGAGATTTCAGACAATTTCATAAGGAAACTGAAGAGAGTGAGAGTGAAATTCACCCCTGTCCTATTTAAGGCCCATGGGAGGCTGTTTCTGTGCCCACGATGTGTGTCTATCCTTACTAGAGTAGTAAAATATGAACTGTGATTTCAGAGCTGTTTCACAGGGATCCTGACCCCATTTTTTCCTGCTTTTTTGCCATTTTCCAGCAAGCGCAGTGATCCCTTGATTCCTCACCTGTCCCCTTTCAGATTTTGAAAGGGTAGTCCTTCAGTTCATCTTAAATGTCAGCAGCCTGGCATCTTCTGTTCTAAAGCATGTCTCAGAATCCTTTGCTAGGGCACCACTTTATACGGTGCTAGAGGAAGTCTCTACTGGGCTTTCCAGTACTTGTGCCAGGAGGCAGCAAACACAGCAAATGCAGCCCAAAAATGTTGCTGTTGCACAACCATGTTGGAACAGGCTTTTCACAGGACTCTCACTGGAGACATCTATGCATGTTAGCGAGAGGCTGTTATTTAGTCATCAAAAACTATTATCTTCTCATATCAGCTTCTGCAGGTTGGCATTACAGGTCTCCCCACCGGCTGAAGCACTAATTAATTTGCTTGGAGCATCATCTTATTGGCAGCACTGAGAACACTAGGGAGTCCTGTGCAGAGGATAGATTTCCTATCTAATCTATCTACCAGCAGCTGATCTATCTGTAGGATCTATTTACTGTACTTAATCCATCTGCACTATCTACCTCTCTTTCTCCATATTTATATCATCCTCACTACTATGGCATTTCAGCACCTCTTGGGGAAACTTGTCATAACAGTTCCAGCAAGAGTTTGCTTAAAAATATATTTAATCAATGCTTAAAAAACAACAACCCACAAACACAAAAAAACCCAACGCACATCACAAGGATTATTAAGTCTAAGAAAACTTAATGCCTGTTAACAGGGGAACGTAAACCATGCAATATTAGTGATAGTCTCCTTGAGCATCTCTGATACAAGCAGCTTGTTATTGCAAACTCTTGACATCCCACAGGTACATGCCAAAGCAACACAATGGGCTTTAGAGCAACTGTGATACATTGCATCAAAAAATCACAAGAAAACACAACAACCCCAGGTGATATTGGCCCACAGTGAATATTGTTTGAGGGAACAGGTGGTGACCGCAACCAAAACAGGACAATCCTGGACACCTTCCAGTCTCATAGATCAGGGTATGAAGTGGCAATTGCTTTCTTACTTCCTGGAAAACATATTACGTGAGGTTGCTTCTGAAGTATGGGGCATTGATCATTGTTGTGAGGTTGAATATGATAGACAAGTGGTTTGATCAGGTCTGGCAATACTTGCATTGAAACTGATGCAATCCCACCCTTGTGTCATGAATTCTCTACAGTAGAGCCTCTTGGTTTTAAATGACAACACCCCACACTTTGAGCTCATAAAATGCGAGACAGAATTAAGGAAACATTTTCCTGTGGCCCAAGCTTCCAGGTGTACACAAGTGGTGGAAAAAGAAAAAGTAAAAAACAATATGTATGTGGCCATAAAACCTTTCACACAGGCTACTGAAATACCATCCAATATGGGGTGGTCATCATTTTCCCCATATTAGAAGTGAAGGAAACTGAAGCACAGAGAAGTGCGCTGTCTTAGCCAACAAGTCAGGGGCAGAGCTTTCATTCCTGATTAACAGTACACAATTATCACTGCTAGACATTTTGTGTTGCCTCCATGCACAAATCAGCTCAATATGTTGCTAATTGAGTTTGTAGTGCTAATGCTCTGAAAGTTCAAAATCTCCCTCCCATCTGATAATCTAATACTAATACAGCTGTTGGTACCACAGGCCTAAACTGCATATAGATGGAAGAACAGAGAGCAATTGAGTGTACAGTAGTCTCTATTTTCCCTATTTAAACACAATAGATCTGAGCAGGCTCCAGGTCAGAGCTTCCACCCAGGCTGCAGAAGGCATTTAGGACAGCTCCACCTGCTCCACTTCATTCTGGCCTTCTCCCTTCGCTCCTCTGTCTGTGCCTGATTCAAAGCCTACTGAAGTTAATGGAAATCCTCCCACTGATTTCAGTGAACTTTAAATTGGGCTCTTTGTTCCTCCCCTCTCTCTCCCTTCCCAAGAAAGTGAATGCATCTCTCTAATGATTCATAGTGGAATGTAGAGCCTTTCCCTCTTTGGGCACAGGGCAGCACTGATAGGAAATCATTACATCCACTGGCAGCTTGCTGACCTATGCAAAGTGCTTCAGATGAGCCTGGGTGCACTTCCTAGTCTGGTGTTCATATCACAAACTACATTAGCCCAATGGACAATTGCTGTGTCAGCAGAGACCAAGGTCTGCATTTAAATGGAGAAGCATCTGCTTTCTTATTCCCAACCCTTGGTCTGTCCTGATCAGGACTGAGAGACTTACTTGAGAGACTGAGAGACAGACTGAGAGGCCAGTTAGTCTTACCTCGATCCCGGGTAAGCTTTTTGAGAGAATTATCCTGGCGCATGTCCACGAGGGGCCAGCAGGGGAGGTTATGCTCCGGGGCAACCAACATGGGTTCATTGGGGCAGATCCTGTCAGACCAACCTGGTGGCTTTCTATGACCAGGTCACAAAATCCATAGATGCAGGGGTAGCAATGGACATAGTCTTTCTGGACTTCAGGAAGGCCTTCGACACTGTCTCTCATCCCATTCTCACTAAAAAACTAGGGGACTGTGGGGTCAACACCTACACAGTCAAATGCGTCACTAACTGGCTGGAGGGCTGCACCCAGAGAGTGGTGGTGAATGGGTCATTTTCAACCTGGAGGGATGTGAGCAGTGGGGTCCCCCAGGGCTCAGTCCTCGGACTCGTGCTGTTCAACATCTTCATCAGTGACTTGGATGAGGGGGTAAAAAACACCCTATTCAAATTTGCTGACGACACTAAGATGTGGGGGGATGTGAGCATGCTAGAAGGGAGAAATAGGCTGCAATTGGACCTAGACAGGTTACAGGGGTGGGCAGATGAGAACAGGATGGGTTTCAATGCTGGCAAGTGCAAGGTGCTGCACCTGGGGAGGAAGAACTAGCAGCATACCTACAGGCTGGGGAACTCCCTTCTCGTCAGTGCAGAGGCAGAAAAGGACCTTGGAATCATTACTGATGTCAAAATGAACATGGGCCGACAGTGTGGGGACGCGGTCAGGAAGGCCAACCACACCTTGTCATGCATCCACAGATGCATCTCGAGCAGGTCCAAGGAGGTGATCCTCCCCCTCTATGCGGCACTGGTCAGGCTGCAGTTGGAGTACAGCATCCAATTCTGGGTGCCGCACTTGAGGAGGGATGTGGACACCATTGAGAGGGTCCAGAGGAGGGCCACCTGCATGATCAGGGGGTAGCAGGGCAGGCCCTACGAGGAGAGGCTGAGGGACCTGAACCTGTTCAGCCTCCACAAGAGAAGGCTGAGGGGGGATCTAGTGGCCTGTTACAAACCAGTCGGGGGGGACCAGCAGGGAATGGGGGAATCCCTGTTCCTCCCAGCACTACCAGGAGTGACTAGAAATAATGGTCACAAGCTGGCAGAGGGTAGATTCAGACTAGACATCAGGAGGCGCTACTTCACTGTCAGGGCGGCTAGGACCTGGAACCAACTTCCAAAAGAAGTGGTGCTGGCTCCTGCCCTGGGGGTCTTTAAGAGGAGGTTAGACGAACACCTTGCTGGGGTCATTTGACCCCAGTACTTTTTCCTGCCATGGCAGGGGGTCAGACTCGATGATCTGCTCAGGTCCCTTCCAACCCTACCAACTATGAAACTATGAAACTTCAAAGACAAGGACTAGAGGAGCAGTGAAAGGGTTGGGTGAGCTTAGAGGAAGTGCCCCAGTGCTGATGGATACTATGAAAAATGAACCTTCTGCTTTGCTTACTGTCACTGATATTCGAACTGCCATAGTTAACATATTCCATATCAAATCACGGGAATAGCTACAAATATTTTAGTTCACAAATACATTTTTTAAAAGCCCAAAGAGCCAGAAATTAGCCCAACCTGCACAAGCTGGATCTAGGTTTGGATCTCTCTCAGTAAGGATCATTCAGGGCTTGATTCTTCACTATGTCATTTCAGTTCTACCTTGGTGGAAGGCCACTGAAATCAACAGAGTGACACTGGCACAAACCTGAAGTAATGGTGTCCAGGATCCGGCATTTGCAGTCATTCCTGTGCACTCTGGATATGTGGAATTCAGAAAGGAGTGTGGTTCCAAAAAGGCTTCTTCTGCTTACATGATGGCCTTCTCACCTGAGACAAGTTGATTGAGGGGCGGCAAGGAAAAGATGAAAACACCAGACAGTGGATGAAAGGGGCTTGGAATGTGAATTTCCCCCTTGTCAGCAGATTAATAATGCTTTGTACTGATATTATGCCTTTCATCTACGGATTTCAAAGCACAGTGCAAGCACAAATTAATTCTGCTTCACTAGCTGTCCCCTGAGGTGTTTATTATTATCCCAGCATACAGGGAAGGGGAGGATTCTCTCCGAAGTCACACAGCCGCTTTGGCACAGCGCAGGAGTCCTGACTCCCAGGCCAGTGGTCTGACCACTAGCCCTGCCTCATTCCCCTGGTCTTGGCTGGAAGGTGAGGCAAGTATATCAATTTTGGGCTGTGAAGGCTACTGCTGGAGTCACTCTGCAGGCATACAGGTGCCTTGCAAGGCTGAAATTTAGGTCAGGCCCTTGTGACTGTCACAGAAATCAACCCTAAGAACTGCCTCTGGGAATTAACTTAGAAAAGATGGGCATTCTAGGGAACAAGAGCAGCAGGGGCCTTCTGCTCAAATGAGCTTCCACACAAGACTGCCAAGAGATAAGGCAGGTAACTAAGGCTGCAGACAGACAGAACATATGGAGAAAGACAAAAGGAAAGAAAGAAAGAAAGAGAATAGATTGGGATGACAGAGACATAGACTGACAAGGAATAGGAGAAAGAGGATGGAGGTGGAATATGATTTCTGAGCCCAGGCCCCCTTTCTGTAACTGATCCTGGTTCTGCTTGCTCATTAGAGGGGAGTGCTTTGAAGTGAGTCACAGGTGGGCACATGCATAGCTCAGAGATAGGGACAGGGGAGTTCAGCTGATGACACACAGGCAGGAGAAGGGGAGGGAGCAGACAGCTCAAAGACACTAGTGCTGTCATGGCTGGCTTGTATCCTTTGATTTGGGGCTGCGCTGACAGGGGGAGGGGAATCCTTTGGAGAGAAAGCACGCTGTGACTCGCCTGCCACTCCATTCACAAGGGGAGGGGGTGGCAGGGGGAAGCCTGCATTAAAGTGTATTCCCCTTCCTTCAGATGTGCTTGGCATCAAAAGGAATTATGCAAACACCAGCCAGCAGAGAAGAGGCTTCCTAAGCATCAGAACAAGCCACCACAGTAGCAGGGACTCATGCCGAAAGGTGACATGGGGTAATTAGCTCTAGTAGCTCAGAAAGCTTAATGCAGCAATCGCCCTGATCCTGAAGACAGCGCCCTCCGCTCTCTCTGCAGCCCTAGTTACCTGCCTTATCTTAAGGCCTCCCTGGGCTCTGCCTGAGGTCGGCTGAGGCAGATCTCACTGCAGGCCTCAAGAGGAATGTAGGTGACCTGTGTAGGAGCCACTGCACGTGCCCAAAGGCAGTTATAGTTTTGGAAATACCTGTGTCCATCAGGAACCACACAGTTCTGAAGCATGGAGCCCATCTGAGGGTTGGTTAGCACCATTCTGCATTGCAGGTGCTAGGCCTCCAGGGGGGAAAGCTACCCCAACTGTTCTCCTCTGCCCTGAGGCAGGAAGTGGCTCCATGCCACCTTTGTGCTCTGCACATTTCATAGATTCATAGATGTTAGGGTCGGAAGGGACCTCAATAGATCATCGAGTCTGACCCCCTGCATAGGCAGGAAAGAGTGCTGGGTTTAGATGACCCCAGCTAGATGCCCATCTAACCTCCTCTTGAAGACCCCCAGGGTAGGGGAGAGCACCACCTCCCTTGGGAGCCCATTCCAGACCATTTGATAACAAGTAGAAGAGTCTGCCCAGATCTTAGCGGCTGTAGCATGCCATCACCCTCATCTCTTCTCTGACCTGACACTAGGGGCTAGCAGCAAGGCTCAAAGGCAACCACTGTGCCTATTGCACCCTGGATAGAGATGTCTTCAGCACAGGACATATCCTAGAGTGGCGAATTCCACGCCCTTTATGCCACAAGGATGGAATAAATTAATTGTTGCATACAGAAATGAGGATCTAACCCTCTTCATTCAGAAACACCTGAAGCACTTTAAACCACTACCAAACAGGATAGCCCGGTCCCAAGACAGAGTGTGCAGCTCTGATGCGTGGAGGTAAATAATCATCTTTTGCATCTTTTGGAAACAGCATATCTGCTCTTCAAGTCACCACAAGTGTCTAAATATAGAAGCCCTGCGATGGCATGTTCCCGAGATGCTTCTTGGAGCGCAACTGCACTGCAGTCAGCTGACATTTGAGAATTGTCTAATGCAAAGGAGCCCACTTATGTGATGAAGGTGCCTAATCGCTCCAGCTCCCCTCTGTGAGAGGTCAAAGTGAGTCCAGGCCAAGGTTGGGCTGACTCCCACCACCAAAGTCCAGCTGGTCAAAGCAAATGCCTGTTACAGCTAATCAAAAGCTTCTTTGTTCCCACTTGGCCCAACAAGAGACCGGCAAAAAGCTCTTTGCATAGCAACAAATTCAGGCCTAGGAGTGTAAAAAAAACCCCTTCCAGGTTTCTAAATAGGTGTGATCCCAAAACCTAGCTTTTTGCTGCAGAGGCAAATCTTTGCTGGCAGAGAGCCAGGCTGGCTCACCCAGAGGCTTGGCTCCTCGTACCAGCCGGCTCTGGCTCCACCAGGTAGATCCTTTTTATGCCAAGCTGAGGAAATACTTCATTTACTACAGCTGGTCCCACCTCCTTTCCCTCATGGATGGCCCCAATTCCCTTCCCTCATGGATGGTCCACGTGTATGTGATGGGAACGGTGCTGAGGAACAGGGTGCTAGGGCAGGGAGTACGCTGAGGATTAGTTAGATGAGGATCTGTGCGCTGCTTTGGATCCAAAATACACCAAGGCCACTGCAAAGACCCCCGACTTCCATGGGTTTTGGAGCAGGCCCTTGGAGTCCTAGAGGGTGCCCGGACACCCCCAGCCCTCCTTGTTCTGGGGATCATTGCAGCTCCCGACAGAAAGCAGAGCAGCCAGGGACTTCCTCAGTCTGAAGAGTCAGTCAATATAAACCAGGATCTTTCAGGGACACTGCTACCTTGCAGCCTGCAGCTCCTCTCTGCATGGTGGCTAGGGCTTATATAGCTCCAGCCTGAGCCTTCTTCGGTCAGGTGAGACCCTCACTAGCTCCCCTCTGCCACCTGCAAGCAGTCTCAGCGACTGTTTGTGCTCTTAAAAGAGCAGTCACCTCCCAATGCCCTGCTACAGCTCCCTCCACACCACAAATGCATGCATATAGGTACATCTGCCATGGTCCTATTCAAGAGGAGGAATAAACTACACTGATATAGTCTGTCTTTATACTGTTACAGCTGCTCCTTGCATGCAAAGAGTTTTACTGGTGTAACAGCATCAGTGAAGAATTATACCCTGACTGCTACAAAAATCCATGCGCAGTACAGGCCTCAGGGAAGAGAGAAATCCTCCCCTTCTTGTCATGCTTTATGGAATACCCAGACAACTGCTCTGGAGAGACAGGAAATGTAGCTGACCCTGTCTGGGAGGGGTGGGGAGGTGGGTAGGGGAGCAGTGCAATCAAAACTATTTACTATGATTTTCCCCATGTACAAAGAACAAACTATCAGGATGAGCCTTGCTTTAAGCTAAAACAAGGAGACAAAACATCTGTGAGAGAGCGTGGTGGGTGCAACTCCTTGGACAGTCCTCATCCAACAGAATGGGCAATGACCACCTGTCTGCAGAGTTAGAGGTTTCTGACACTGAAAACAGAACACAATGGGGATGTTACTAAACACACAGTGTTGGGCTCTCTACTGACCAGCAGTATTTTTGAAGCGGCTTCATCTGCAGGGGACAATATCCTAAAGCCACAACAGAAAGTGAATAGACAGCAGATGGATTTGGAGTACAGGTAGGTGCCTGTAATGTCTCCCACTGGGGGCTGACGTAGAAATATGGGAGCTGCTGTGGCAACCATTTGCTAATGAAGACTCTGCTTTTGGAGCCAAGGAACACGGGTTCTAGTTGGCACTGCAAACCTCTGCAATGTATCTGGGAATTGTGTCTATAGTTTACAGTGCATGGATTTGTTGCAAACAGCAGACCTAGGGGCAGGCCTTAGCTCACAAGGGTCCAGAATGTTCAGCACATATTCTCGTTCATTTGGGGCTTGGCATTTGGCACGGGGCTCTTCTCAAAGGAGGCTTTGCCAGAAGTCTTCCGTCATACTTCCTGCATCAGAAGCAACCAAGCCAGTACTGCAGTTCCCCGAGTGCCAATTTGCTTGCAAGCTGCTTCATCTCTGGTAGGAGGAAAGATGAAGCCCCAACGCCCTGCTTGATGCCTTAAGCACTTCTGATTGGGATGGCTGGTGCAGAAAGGGCCAGAGAACACTGGGTGTGGTTGCTGGACTGTGGAAGTGGCCTCCAAATCTTTCAAATTCCAAGGTTTGGAAGCTTGGACATCCAGATGCCCTCCAGGTCATGTCCCCCTTGCCTCACTGCCACTTCTTCCTTACAGCACAGCTTCCTGGGGAGATATGATGTTATTGGTTCAGTCCTAATGCAAACCTCCCATCTCTAAGAGGACATGCAAGAGCAGAGCCAAAGTCTGTGCTCCATGGACAGCATGGACTTCTGCAAGGGCATCCTTGGGGAACATGAGACAGAAAGTAGCTGCTGCTATCCCTCCTCCTCCCCTGTCATGCACATCCAGAGCCGGGGACCTGTGCGGAGATATCAAACCAAGGCCCAGATCATGTTCTGCCATCACCAAAAAGTCTATGGACATAGGTAGCATAAGAATCAGCCATATTCTAATGTAGCCAATTACAGTCTGTGTCCCTTTTGGTTGGTTTCAACAGTCTACTTCCTGTCCCAACTGTGGCTGTATGTTGCTTAGCAGCTGCTACGTTTCCCTCTCCCTTCTCCAACACCTTGGCTGCAAGTTAGTGATGCAGGTTTTAGTTATTCCATATCGTCTGTCCAGCACTTTCAGCTCTTTTAGGATACAGACCATTGTCTAAAGGGGAGATATTTTTAATAATAATTAATTGGAGTTTAGAGAAATGAAGAGGAAAGTTTTTGAAGGGAACATGGGCTGAGTCCTGGAAATTTTTGTCCAGTTCTCCTATGACCTGGACCTGGGAAGGTAAGCACTTTTCTCCAAACACAGTGTTTTTTTAGTATACCCTAAGGTAAACCTATCTAGTTATATAGGTATCTCTACCTGTATGAGCACATTCTGGTGTGAGTATCCATGCAGGAAGCTGTCCCTGCAAAATATAACCCCATATAACTGCTGCAGCATAAGAGATTAAATGTTCCCTAAGGAAACCTCTCTTAGTAAAGAGGAAAGTGTACCAGTTATACCCTTGGGGACCTGCATCTGGTCACTCAGACTGCAACAGGATCCCAGCACTGCCATTCTGACCAGCAGCTTTATGTCTGCTTTGCTTCAGGGTAAATGACACCACACAGTTAAAAGCAGGATCCCACTTAAGGAGCAACATTTTCTACTCATGATTTCACCAGTTACACCAGCCAAGAACATGGCCCATACTTGTTACTTCCATAATTGTTGCCTGGGGGAAGAGGAGAGAGGGAAGAAGCCACTAGTTCTGTAGCATAACGCCTGAGGGCTGGAAGGTTCTCAGTATTAAGCAAGGCTGAGGACTTGGAGAGAACAGGGAAGGTGACAGGCAGCAAAGACCTGCACCCATCCAAGACCATAAAAATCCTGCCCTCACTCCCTAGAGTGGAGTTCAGATTGCTCCAGGTGTTGGGCAGATAACAGCACAATTCAATAGTTAGGAAGAACCAGTTTCCTGTAAGTACCCACCCATAGGAAAGCATTAGTAGGAATGCCCTTTTCCACTGAAATGTGGATAAAAAGCTCAGAGGAGAAACCACAAGAAACAGAGAGAAAAAGAGAAGTCTTTCAGCAGCTTTTGGCAGATCCATAAAGGGCCTTCCATCTTCAACACCTAGGCTTCCATGGACAAGGGACTGCGAAGCAGGAGCTCTGGACCTTATTCCCAGCTCTGCTGACTTCAGTGTGATCCTGGGCACAGCACTTCACCACTGTCTTCCATCTCACCCTGGGTCTAGATTGTTTCTAAGGTCAAAGCAAACCCTTATATCCTCTAGTCCGATCTTCTACCACCAATGCCCAGGGCCCTTGCGATAGCAGGAAGTTGCCTAAGGGAGATGAGCCCCATGACTGGAAGCGGTAAACCCTGCTGCATGCTGCAGAGGAGTGCAAAAAGTCCCCATTGTCCCTATACAATGTTAGAGCAGGAATTGTCTTCATACATTTGTAGAGAGCCCAGCTTGACACACCAGTGATCTGGGTTGTACCTCTCAGTTCTGCTGTCATACACTTCCTAGTTCTCTCACTCACAAAGGTCTCTTGGATGCCTTCCCCAGGGGGTGGCAGAGACAGGGAGGGTGTTTAGGGGTTCCCCTTAAGCCAAACCAGGCTAAGACACATCGCTGCTCACTTTGCACTAGTAACCTTACATTTTACACCTGGAGAAGGGCAGGACCTGCTCCAGTGGAAAGGCTGCCTGTGGTCAGAGGGCTGACTACAGGTTTCCCTCGCTTCATACTGTACATGCGTTCCTGGAAAACAGCACATAACTCAAATTTGCATAAAGGGAACCCAACTTACAATGTAACAAACAGGCATACGTTCCAAGGCCTCAGCTATACTTCCTCCAGACCCATTTCTACCACTTTTACAAGTCAATTTTGGTGCTCACCAAGAGCAGACGATACACACAAGCACAGGGCGCTATCATAAAGGGGATTGCAACTACAGAAACACGTGTCACAGACAAGGAGTGAGGAGCACAGATCCGCATAGCAGACTATATTTTAGTGTGTGTCACTCCTATAATGCACCACACAAAGCAGCTGACTGCAGGCTTCTGCCACACTGATCACATAAGAGTGAATTTACCTCGCATATAATGATTTTTTGGTATAAAAAGGGTCATCACATAAGAGCGAATTTGCATATACAGAACCCGCATAAAGCGAGGGAAACCGGTACTCTATAAGTGGCTCTGAGGATCCTGTACAGCCTAGTGCCTTGCTTGCTATCCACCCCTTTGCTTTATAGTCAGAGGTTGATTTACCTTTGCACCAACACCCTTCCAGCACCGAGGCCCAACCCCTGGCAGAGAAACACAGCAATTTAATGGAGCAGGTGCAGGCCTGATGATCAGGAACCCATGGTCCCATTCTTGTTTCTGCCATTCACTTTGCAGCCTTAGGGAATTCAGTCTCCTTCCATTTCATCCATAAACTCTCTAGCATGGGAACCACCTCTTACACATTTATGTACAGCAGCTGACACCAGCAAGGCCCTGACCTCAACTGACATCTCTACATGCTGCCAAAACATCATTAGCCATGTCCTGGCTCAGCAGATTGTTACCAGACTTAATATTAGACTTCAGGTAGTGGCAATGAATTCATAAATGCTTGAACAAGAATAGTATGTTCTCTGAAGAGAGCATTTGTTGAACACAGCAATTCGCAACTTCAAGCACACGACAAAGAACAACAGAAAAACTTTGCCTAAGCTAAGACAGAGCCCAGTAAGACACAGCGAGAGCGCACAGAATTTAGTCTAACTTAAAATGCAACATAATAAGCCAAAAAGACAACAGAAAGCCTTGCATAAGTTTTACATAGTCCTAAGGGCAGTCTCCTTATAGCCTGGTATTTAGAAAGTCCTTCTGGGAGATCTGCAGGTGATCTTAGGCTTTGAGGTAGGCCTCATCTCTGCCTAGGTTTTTATAAGCAAATCTGCACTTCCTTCTCCCCCTTGGGTGCCTTGACCATAGCATGTTTTTCACATCCCTCACATATCACACCACCCTCCCGACATGAATGGCATGTGCCCCTGGTAGCTGGGGTGGCATGGTGATGGCGGGAGCATGGTGGTGGTAAGTGAGAGAGCTCCCGCAGATGCTGCGAGTGCTGTTGGCAGCAGAGCAGGGGGTGGCGAGCACTGACACCTGTGTGCACCCCCTACGCGTTGCCCCTGCCGCCCGACTCTCATGCATTCAGTGTCTCTGTCTCTTCTCAGGTATTTCAGCCTCTAGCTTCTTACAGGGTCTGCTCTGAAATGTAAACATCGTTCTCTGATTTCTTTGGTCACACCAGCCCAAGCAGTCTGGGACCCTCTACTGCTCCCTTAGGTTTGTCTTCAGCACATACATATGGTGGTTGTGCCAGGTCCTTGTCAATAAGATGGCCTTGACTTTCAAGACATTTATGTTTTGTGTTTGCTTTTACAGTATTGGTTTTGATCACTCTGGACTGGGAAAAGGAAAGACTTGTGCCCTGTCAGACTCCTCATGGCCCCGATGTGTGGTAGCATTACCTGAGCATTACCATCCAGATCTACATGCAGATTCCTAAATCCTCCTAATCCTGATTTCAGGAGGACTTGGATCCAGCCTGTGCCTGCAGCCCCATCTCTAATTAAAACACCTTGTAAATTACACAGCAACATGCATCTGCAGATGAGTCAGCAATGAAAAACAGAGGAGGCAAAAGACAGATTAAATGGAAGGGAAGAAATACATTTTTAAAGTTATCTTCTGCCTGACAGTGGGCAGGAAAGAAGGGCAGGAAATAGACCAGCAGTGGTCTTCATGGTGAGAAGGTGGCTGTTGGGGACGTGCTGTGACATAAGCCCTGCTGGGTGATATACCCACCACTCTGTGAGTATCTCCGTGCCCAACTGCTCAGCAGGATGGAGAGACAGATGGATCTGAGATTCTCTCAAGTTATTTCATGCCAAATGCACCCTATTCCTGGCAGTTTTATAGTCTTGCAGTAACTGGAAGACCCCACTTTGCATTTACAGTATGTAACCCCCTTCAACTAAGCATTTCCAGGCATTCTGGGGATCATTAGTTCAACTCTGCAGTTCCCTGGACCTGACAGGGACACATCCCTGTCTCACAGAGGGCTAAACTGAGGTGCAGAGGCTATCCACCGTTCCTGGTGGTGAGTCAAGTTAACTCATGTGGAAGAGAGAGGAGACTGCAGGGAACTCTTCCAGCAGAACTAAGGGTCCTGCCTTCCAGCCACGTACTCCTCCGCCCTGCCAACCTGCAGTCGTGCTCAGTCAAGTGCTAGCCCTACAGACTTACACACCTCACTCTTGGTCAGGAGCTCAGTGCTGCAAGCATGCACCCTGCAGAGGCTGGGGACTGGCTGCTTACCAGGATGCTGGTAGCAATGTAGTTCAGAGCAAAGGAGCTAAGCACTGCCCCCACCTCCTCCCCACCCCAAATGTTGGCATCAGTGTCAAGCCAGTCCTGAATGCGATTGCTTGCCAGAGAGTTCTGGGAGATACTATTGGGACAGACATGGGCATCTTCAGACATCAAGGGATGTCCCACCTGCCCACCAGTCTTTGTGGGGGCATCTGGCCCAGCTGGGAGTTCTTTGGAAACAGAGCTGGGAGGTGGTCAGCTGGACACCAGAAGGACCCCCCAGCAGGACCCTGTTCACCTGCATAGTCTGATGTGGATGCTGGTTGCCTTTCCCTTTAAGGGAGGCTGTGAAAAGGCTCCTTAACTGCTCCTGTAAGAATCAGCTGCTGCAGCCATGCCACTCCCCTAAGGGAAAGGAAGCCAAGTCAGAGAAGGCAGCTGCTGCTGTGACTAGGAAGAACAGGGACTGCTGAAGCCCTGATCTGCCTTCGCATGAGATCTCTCCCTTTGGCTCTGTCTCATGGGCTGGAAAGCCAGCATGACAGGGTGTCCTCACCACTCCACACTCCACCCCTCCAGATGGGGCTGACGTTCATTTCCTCATGTAAAGCCCTAGGAAAGGAGAAGCTCCCTCCTGAGACACCAGGACTGGGCTTGGAGCTGGGGTGCAGGCTATGCACAACTGCCTGCCCACACCGTGTCCCCTTCTGTTAAACAGCCTGTTTAACAGACTGGAGCACTGCAAAGCCACAGCACAGTTGCCCCTGTACCAATCCCAGGCAAGCTATCCTTAGGACAGCCCTCTCCATGGCACATATCACTCCAGGGGGCTCTGGAAACACTGCCCCAGGCCCCTTGTGCAGAGGGAGCTTTAATAATTAAGCCCGCAAGAAAGGGCCTAGAGGTCAGCTCTTATTTAAGGAGCCGATATAAATATCGCATAGGCAGCACTTAGAGCACAGCTAAAAAAAGCCTCTGGACTCCTCGCAGGCTCTCCAGCAGCTGCCTCCTGCGCACCCCAGGTCTACCAGGCAGCATGGTACCAGTCAGGGCCATGATGCAGCAGCTGGCACCTGCTCACTGCTCAGCGCAGAGGGAAGACTGGGTGACAGTGCCAAGGGCAAGCCAGGCTTCCCAAGGGACACCCAGGGGATGTCCAATTACAGATGCTTCATTGAAGGATCTCCTCCACCTGCCCCAGCCCAGCTTGTCCCATCCCCATGGTCTCTGCCATTGCAGCTCTAGGAGAAGGAGCTCGCGGTGAGCAGAACCCAAAGGAGTTTTTTTTCCTGTACTCTGCTCTCCCTTCTCTTCACCCAGTGGGCATCAGGATTGCCAGGCATCCTCACCCAGATGCCCGGACTCTGCGGGCATGGTCCAAAGTTGCCAGGTTGTGTGGTCCAGGTCTGCTGGATGGCACTGCAGCTCCCCACAACTGTTCTCACCCATGTCACCATGCCAGGGCTCACTAGAGCATTGCTGGCACTGGGGCCAGCTGCCAAAACTTCCACTGCTAACAATGCCACCTCTGATGGATGGGACGGGACATGCCTTTGTCCCTCTGATGAATGGTAAGATTCCCTGGGGAATACGGACGATGCTCCCACCAAGGGAAATGGGAGAACTGTGGCTTGGGAACATGGAATAGAGCAGGGCACGCCTCAGACACACTGACGATCAGCAGCTGTATCTCAGAAAAGCTCTCAAAAGTGAACTCAGGCCTAAGGGGTCCTTTGGACCAGGGTGGCTTAGGTATACTAGCTTTTGTAGCCACTGGCACACAAGGGAATGTTGTGGCCAGCATCGTATCAGGATACCTCTGACCCCCCACCAAAATGACCGGGCACCCACTGGCAGCTGGTTGACCAGGGGTGGCCTCCAGGGTGAGGCTCTGATGCATACCTGGCAAGACACCATAACTGCTGTGTCTTGACACCCAAGCTGGGAGCTCCACCTAGCCTAAATTACCAGCCTGCTTCCCACCAAACCTCCCTCAGTCACCAAGTCAATCCCACAAGCCCTTGGTTTGCTCACTTCATCAGGCCAACAAAGTCCCAGGCCCTGACTGGGACCAAACCAGTTCCCCCAAGTTCTTTGCTCTGTCACCAAACCAGTGCTACAAGGCCCTTACTCAGCCTGCATTTATTTGCTATACTTTCCCTCTCATCTCAAAGAAATTTTAACTAGAGCTGCTTTGAATCTGCAGAACCATTTCCCTCACAGGAGCCATGCTTTCAGCCCTTGGCGCCACACCGGCTCCCTGCCCTGGGCTGGTGACTCACTGCTCTGCCATTTGGTGTTGCAGCCTCAAAGCCACAAGGGGCCTTTGCACACGCAAACTTGGGCTCGCCACTGTTACACTGGATCTTGTTCCTATTACAGTCTGTGGCTTCCTAACCTGGAGTGGTAGGAACACAAGATTTGTATCTCCCCTTTGGCTTAAATCCTGGGGTGCAACAGCACTTGGCTGCTATGATCCTACCCACTTTCTCCCAGAGAAAGGAGGGGCAGAGAGGTTTTTCAGCCAGATGCAGTTTGGTGCTCCAAGCAGAAGTACTTGATAATGAGTCATTGAGCCTACAATGGTTTTGACCTCAAACCAAGTCTTGATGCGTGCAGCATGCACCCAGCATGTGAGTGTGAGGCTAGGCCAGATTCCAGTCTGTTCTATAAGCTTTCCATACGACCCCTCCATACTGCAGCTGTAGATCATGGCTATGGACTGACAGTATCTCTGTCCACCCAGAGCAAGGCCAACAGTGAACCTTAGTTAAGCAGTGCGCTGTTGGCAGCTGGCCCTGCTCCATGGTGCGGGTGCAGAGCATGTCAGGCATGAGGCCAGATCCTCTGCTGCATTCACATCAGCAGCACTGGGCTGAAGCCCATTTATTTTGCTGTGTGGGATGGCACTGTGAACCCCTGGGACCAGGAATTCAAGCCCTCCTGTAGTTCTCTGTTAGATTGTCCACTGTGCTCTAACTCAGTTGACAAGATGACATACCAGGCCTCGTTGCTGGGGACTCTACCGCAATGCTAAAGGTTCACCAGGGGACTCACCCTGCTGTGGAATTCAGAAACTGCAGGACAGTTTGAAGTGGTAGGACCTTGATTTGCTGGAGGTAGCACTACAGAGAGCCAAGACCTCCCAGTACCCCTGCTACAAAGAAGCCACAACAATACACCTGGTTGGACAAGGAGACCAAGGCTGTATTGGCTGCAATGAAGACAGCATCTGAGCCATTGAGGAAACCCAGCACATGGGTTGACGGAGTATGTCTGCAATTGCCGTGCCACTGCTCTGGGAGAGGTACTCAGCAAACTGCTGCTGTGTAGTGCCGGGAGAGAAACAAACTCCTTGGAGGCATGATATAGCTAGGTGAAGGTCTCAACGAAGCTAGTGGAGAACTCAGTCCTGTTCCCAGGAGCTGAGCTAGGTTCTCACAGCCAGAGCTAAAAGGTTGGAGAATCCTAGTTATAACCTTGAGCAAAGGAACTGTCCAATCGCTGGCCCCATGCCATGGTGCTCTCATGGTGAACTCCTGGCCTGCTTGGCTCAAGGTGGAACACAGCCCTTGAGGGTCCAAGCAGTATCTCAGTGGTACTCTGAACAGGGTTGAAATCACCTCCCAACATTACCTTCCAATGATGCTTTGCTCTTCGCAGATCTAGCTGTGCCTGTGTCATATTGGGGGGCGTTCTGCTGAGGCCCAGGTGGCACCTGGAAACCTCAGGCAGGAGAGATGAAATGAAGAAAACCAAGCAGGAAATCATCCTGTGCTCGGTGCAAGGGATGCTGGATGGGGAAAGCTGCTGCAGGCTGGTATGTGTGCAGCACCAATCGGTAATCAATATAAAGCAAAGGGAGAGATTAAAGAAAACAAGCAGAGACGAAGGAACAGGGCAGTCAGGAGAGATGAGAAGGAGCAAGCCTGGAGAGACACAAACTTGGCTTGTGCTTCTGAGTGAGCAGAGCATGTCCTTAACTGGTTACAAAATCCTGGTTCTAGCTGGAATGAAGTTGAGGCCCATGCACAAAGCGACAGGGCTGCAAACCTGCCACTGCAGGGAAATCTCAGGGCTGCTTTCCGAGTCCCTGTTCCTCCAGGACTGCAGTGCAGACAGGACTGCCTGTCTGTTGCACATTAGCAAAGCAGTGCTCACCCAGGACTGCAAGGCAAACCCAGGACTGCAGTGCAATTCCAGGGATGCTTTGCAAGTCACACTAACTCAGGAGTGCAATACAAGCCCAGCATTGCAGTGCACACCAGAGCTTGCAAAGCAGCTCCACGACTGTGCCTGTAAATCAAACAAATCTGCAGACTTCAGTACAAACTCACCAGGTGGGAACTTCAGGGGGAGGGATGGACTACACAGAAATAGGAGTGCGTTCTCCAAGAGATTCTCCTCTGCTCTGCAGCCTGAGCACAAGCCAGAAGGAAAGAAAGGATTCTTCCAAATATGGTTTTCAATGCACATAATTCTTCCTCAACTGACTAGTGGCTGCAAAAATTAATTTGCCTGATAGTGTACAACAAGCAGTCAACAACCTGTCTTGCTAAAGCAATGCATTGCAAACCCAACATTACTGTGAGCCCCTTCCTCAAGCACCCACTGTGAGTGCTATCAGCTCTGTGGAAGTCAAGGGAGTTTGAAGCTCAGCAGGAGGTGCTTGGTCCTTAGCAGGATTGGGACCCTAAGGCATATGCACAGGTGTGGGTGCTGCAGACAGTACTTGAGAACATTTCCCCACTTAGTTCCAGGCACCGACTCAGCAAACGGGCTCAGTTTCAAAGGGGAGTCTCAAGCAGGAGCTATGCCTAACTCCCAGGCATCTGGCCCTTTGCCTGCAGGGGTGGATTAAGACCAGATTAAGCACATTGGCCTGTTTTAACCTCATGTCCCAAAAGGACTCCTGTCACCTGGGCATGGAGCTTCCAGACAGTACACACCCTGGGTTCCATGTAGGCGTCCAGGTATTCCAAGTAGGATTGTGTTTCCCAGCATGGCTTCCTGGCTGTGCCTACATCCTCAACATCAGTTCCCCGCATGTTGGCCAGCCCAGATCACACTGAGCAAATGGACTCAACTGGTACCCTTGGGAAACTCACAAGAGCTTTTTATAGATTCATAGATGTTAGGGTCGGAAGGGACCTCAATAGATCATCAAGTCCGACCCCCTGCATAAGCAGGAAAGAGTGCTGGGTCTAGATGACCCCAGCTAGATACTCGTCTAACTTCCTCTTGAAGACCCCCAGGGTAGGGGAGAGCACCACCTCCCTTGGCAGCCCGTTCCAGACCCTGGCCACTCGAACTGTGAAGAAGTTCTTCCTTATGTCCAGTCTAAATCTGCTCTCTGCTAGCTTGTGGCCATTGTTTCTTGTAACCCCCGGGGGCGCCTTGGTGAATAAATCCTCACCAATTCCCTTCTGTGCCCCCGTGATGAACTTATAGGCAGCTACAAGGTCGCCTCTCAACCTTGTCTTGCGGAGGCTGAAAAGGTCCAGTTTCTCTAGTCTCTCCTCGTAGGGCTTGGTCTGCAGGCCCTTGACCATACGAGTTGCCCTTCGCTGTACCCTCTCCAGGTTATCCGCATCCTTCTTGAAGTGCGGCGCCCAGAATTGCACGCAGTACTCCAACTGCGGTCTGACCAGCGCCCTATAGAGGGGAAGTATCACCTCCCTGGACCTATTTGTCATGCATCTGCTGATGCATGATAAAGTGCCATTGGCTTTTCTGATGGCTTCGTCACACTGCTGGCTCATGTTCATCATGGAGTCCACTAGGACTCCAAGATCCCTTTCCACCTCTGTGCCACCCAGCAGGTCATTCCCTAGGCTGTAGGTGTGCTGGACATTTTTCCTCCCTAGGTGCAGCACTTTGCATTTCTCCTTGTTGAACTGCATCCTGTTGTTTTCTGCCCACTTGTCCAACCTGTCCAGGTCTGCCTGCAGCTGTTCCCTGCCCTCCGGCGTGTCCACTTCTCCCCATAGCTTTGTGTCATCTGCAAACTTGGACAGAGTACATTTCACTCCCACGTCCAAGTCGCTGATGAAGACATTAAAGAGTATCGGTCCAAGGACCGAACCCTGCGGGACCCCACTACCCACACCCTTCCAGGTCGAGACCGACCCATCTACCACGACTCTTTGGGTGCGACCCTCTAGCCAATTCGCCACCCACCGGACTGTGCAGTCATCCACATCACAGCCTCTTAACTTGTTCACCAGTATGGGGTGGGATACCGTATCGAAGGCCTTCCTGAAGTCTAAGTATACGACATCCACCCCTCCTCCTGTGTCCAGGCGTTTCGTAACCTGGTCATAGAAAGAGACTAGGTTGGTCAGGCACGATCTGCCTGCCACGAACCCATGCTGGTTTCCCCTCAGCATAATTTGTCCTGCCGGGCTCTCACAAATGTGAGCCTTGATAATTTTTTCAAATACTTTACCAAGGATGGAGGTGAGACTGACCGGCCTATAGTTGCCCGGGTCCTCCTTCCTCCCCTTTTTGAAAATGGGGACCACGTTAGCCCTTTTCCAGTCCTCCGGGACTTGGCCCGTGCGCCACGAGCATTCGAATATTCCCGCCAGTGGCTCTGCAATGACGTCGGCCAGTGCCTTCAGCACCCTCGGATGGAGCCCATCCGGGCCTGCCAACTTAAAGGCATCCAGTTCTTCCAAGTGACTCTGCACCATCTCAGGATCTACATATGCAAGTCTGGCGCCTTGCTGCTGCCTCTCTACAACCCCAGTGAGAGACTTGTCGTGCCCCTCACTTAGGAACACTGAGGCAAAGAACTCGTTGAGGAGTTCAGCCTTATCCCCCCTATCTGTCACCAATTGTTTCTGCCCATTTAGCAGCGGTCCTATTCCTCCCTGGGCCTTCCTTTTACTCCCAATATATCTAAAAAACAATTTCTTGTTGTCCTTTACTTGGGTTGCCATCCTCAGCTCCATGGTAGCTTTGGCCCGCCTAACTGCCTCCCTACAAGCACGAGCAGAGGAGGTATATTCATCTTTAGTGATCTCACCCTGTTTCCACTTTTTATGTGCTCCCCTTTTGGCCCTTAGGCTGCCCTGGATTTCTCTGGTCAGCCATGGAAGCCTCCTGGCCCCTTTCCCTCTTTTGCCTCGCTCGGGGATCGTCTCGCTTTGTGCCCAAAGGATCGTTTCCTTTAGGCACAGCCACCCTTCTTGGGCACCCATCCCATCAAAACTTCTACTCTGCAGTGCGTCCTTGACTAATCGCCTGAGTGCAATGAGATCAGCTTTCCTAAAGTCTAGCACTTTCACCCTACTAGTTACCTTACCCACTCGCCGTCTTATGTTGAATTCTATTATAAGGTGATCACTGTCTCCCAGATAGCTACCGATCTGGAGGTCCCCTATCATGTCATCTCCCGTTGCCAATACCAGATCCAGTATGGCATTCCCCCTAGTGGGACCATGCACCTCCTGTGTCAGGTGGAGGTCCTGTACACAAGTTAGAAACCTGTGTGAGCGATGGGACCTTGCTGTCTGCGTCTCCCAGCAGATGTCCGGGTAGTTTAGGTCCCCCATGACTACCGCCTCTTTAGCTTTTATGGTCTCCAAGAGTTGCCTCAGGAGCCCCGCATCTATTTCTTCCCCTTGGTGTGGGGGTCTGTAACAGACCCCTACCACCAAATCCCTTTCTCCTTGCCCCCCATGTAGCCTAACCCACAATCCTTCTACTTCCTCAACCTCGGATTCTGTCTTGATGAGAGTTGATGTGTATTGCTCACTGACATAAAGTGCAACCCCCCCCCCCCCTTTCTTCCCCGACCTGTCCTTTCTATACAATCTATAGCCCTCAATATGTACCGCCCAGTCATGGGATGAATCCCACCAGGTCTCTGTTAGCCCTACTAAGTCATAGGTGTTTAGTGCAAGCAGGAGCGCTAGTTCATCCTGCTTGTTCCCCATGCTCCTAGCATTAGTATATAGGCACTTGAGCCCTGCGACTGGTGCCTTTGCTGCCCCCCCGCTCCCAGTCCCATGGGGCCCATTGTTTCTTACCTTCTTGTTCCTTACCTGTTCTGTAGTGCTGGCCTCCCCATGGCTTTCAGGTTCCCAATGTTCTCCTTCTTCAGGCTGGGCCTGAACTACCTTTTGTACTGAGGTAGTCTGACATGAGGTAGGGGGAAGAGAGAACAAGAAGGTTCTGTGACTGTCAACCCTTTGGGGTTGGGGAGAAACCTTAGCTCCTTGGTGCCTGTTCTGTGCCATGTTAGAAGACTGTAAGCAGAAATGCAGTGTCCCATAAGGAAGGCTGGGGTGTGACCTGAGCCTCAAAACCCACATCCAGACCCATGTATCAAACCTTCCAGTGTTTATGGGTTCCTGGATCCAGGATGTGGGTGCAGATGCTTCTTTAACTGAATTCAGTGCATCTTCAGATGATGTTATACACTCAGTGAGCAGGTAGGGGTATTTTGGGGTGATTGGTATATACAGGATAGATAAATCCAATTTCCTGTGATATAAGTAAACCCCTTCATTTTTCTCCATTGCCATTTAAATTGCTGATGTCCTTCTATTCAAACCAACAGCAAGGGTTTAGTCAAAGGACTTTGAGCCCTGTCCTGCCTTTGATTCACCACACCCCTATTCCTATCACCTCCTAGGTAGTAATAGCATGAGCTGCTTTCTCCTATTCTTCACCCTGGGCTCTGCAGAAATGAGCATTCATGCATGAGTGGAACAACTGTGGAGGAGTCAGAGCTGCACATGCCTCTCTGAAGGAGACAAGGCCTCCTTAAGCTTCTACTCCAGGACATTACCCTGTACAGACCAGGAGCAGGAGTCAGGAGGATTTCTGGGCATGTTTGTGAGTCCCAAGGCCATCCTTGAATGGAACCTCGGGCATCTTTGTTTAACCCAGATGCAAATGGGGGAAGGCTTTTCCTTGCACTGAATTTGCATTGGGAAAAGGGAGCAGGATTGTGAAGTCTTTCATGAACCTGACTATCATTGTGGTGTTGGATCAGTAGCTCCCCAGGGCTTGGTTTGCAAACAAAATCTACACTGGTTTAGAAACCCATGGAGTTTAATCGGGTCAGGTTCCCTAGTGTGGATGCTCTTGCATCTATTTACTTTAAGTCCATTGCTAATGGCTGCAAGGTGCTTTAATTTAACCCTCCCCCCCATCCCCCGCAAGGGGCACATGCCAATCACACATGGTCTGTTTCTCAAGCAGTTCAGTGAAATCAGTGCAAATATGGGGGGAGACAAGACCCCAGAGGCCAAGTTCTCTTTTTGTCATGGAATGGGTATATCACAGATGAAGTACGAAGTCCCATTACAGGAACATGGTGCTGGAGAACATCACCAGGACCAGTGGGTCTGGTCTCCTGCTATCCTAGGGAACCATAGCATAGGCCTGCTCATCAGTTTATCAAGTGCAACCTCAAATCCAGTTAGATTGTTTTGCCCCCTACTCCTACTGCAGAGCTGTTCCAGACCCTCAGGCCTCTGATCTGATAGCCAAGGACCTTTTTCTTATACCCTGACTCCTGCCTTAGAAAGGATGGTTCAGTTATCAACTTTTAGCCCCGAGCCAGAGATTCAAGTCCATGCTCTGCCATTGACACCCTGTATGACCTTTGGCAAATCACTTGGCGCTCCTGCACCCCAGCTCCCCAACACCAAACTAAAGCTAATAGCACTGGGGGTAGCAAAAGGGAACTTCAAAAAAGACCCTGGGATGCTCAGATCCCACGGGGAACTGAACCTTAAAGAGGCTCTGGCAAGAGCAGGTTGCTGTGCTAGGCAGAAGCTCATGTTACACCACATTAATCATTCAGAATGAGACAGATCCTGCCAGATCTTGCCTCTGAGTACCAGCTGAGCAACACAGTATGAGAAGGGTGGGAGCCGCAGAAGTACCACTAGCAGAAAAATATATTCCTGGGTAAGCCACTTGGTGCCTTAGCTTCCCGTCTGTTAATAGGGATTGTCCATGGATGCCACAAGCTCTTTAGATGAAGATCATCTCTCACTGTGTGCACAGGATTCAGCACACCACACATCATGGTACTGGTGTAACAAGGTACTTCACTCTCATGGACCTGTTGGCTGCCTGTATATGTGCCTGGAGGTGGTTAGGGGGGGTGTTTTAATTGAAGCAGTTCCCAGACAGCTGCTCTAATTAAAACGGCTCACTGTCACATGCATTAAGTCCCACCATGTTTCAAAATGGCCCTAGGGATGCTTTATCTAAAGCTCGTTCAATGAGATTTAGATAAAGCGCCCCCACAGCCAGTTTGAAATACGTGGGGGCTTAATACACTTGATGGTGAGGTGATGCTGGAGCATTCTAACTGGAATCTCAAGTTCTCATCAAATCTGCTCCGATCTATCCTCATTTGAATGTGAACATGGGCGACTGTAGGCCCCTATTCTGTCCGGGTTCCTGCCACTGTGGGCTGAGCCCTTAGCTGTATGTAGACCTGCCACAGCTCATTTCACAGAGGCCAACAATCAGCCATCAAATGGCTTTTAAATCCCTGCCACCGGGAGCCAGGTCTAGAGCAGTATCTCCCCAAAGCATAAGGCTCCATCTCCCATAACCAAGATACTGGGCCAAGCAGCCACTTGGGAATGCTGTTCCCAGCAAAGGGACTCCTTGTGCTCTCCAGCACTCCCTCTCCCTGCGGACATACGCTGTGATAGTTTTCCCATTGTGCCAGTCTGGAGCCTGTTCTCAGACAGCTGCCAAGTGCCTTTTACATGATGTTTGTGCTGGTAGCAAAACACCCTCCTGCCCAGCTCCCAACCCTAACAATAGCCCTGGCTTGTTCTGCTCCATTTGGCAAACAAATTTCCTGGCAGAGCCAGCCACTGCCACTGAAACCAAAAGGGACCTTGAGTGCCCTTTCCTCTTCTGCACAGGGTCATCTCCTGAGGGGAGCTTCAATTGGTTGCCTCCCTGCTGGAGTAGCATATGGTGCTGCAACCTAAAGGGGCAATTTAACCTACAGCAGGTGTCCCCTGGGGGCATAGCCCTTGGCACCACCCCTGTCCAGTGCATATGTCTTCACTGGGTTTAAGGAGGAATTAGTGCCAGTCTACTTGAACTGTGTGTTGGAGGCCTTCATCACAGAACCAAACAGGAGCCTCCCCTGAGAAAGAGGGACACAGAGAGCAAATAAATACACAGGGTGATTCCTGGAAGGCTAGAAACAAGGGGTGAAGTCTGAGGATCCAGTACCAAGCTATTTAAACCCTGGTGTGGCACGTAAAGTCCTCCAAGGGGCTGTCTCCTCCCTCAGAGGAGGCCACCAAATTCAAGGACAAACAAATTAAATAGCAGGAAAGGGTCTTCTGGTCCAAGTGAGACAATACTAGCAGAGAACCTCATACACCATCCACTGCCTCAGGAGGGATGGAGTCAAGAGTGGATCCACCCAGAGGCCCTCTGTCCAGTGTGTGCACTGGGGTAAAGAAGAAAGCCCCAAAGATACAGAGAACTTCCTTCTCCTAGACTAATGGTTTTCACCCTTTTTTCATTTGCAGACTCCTACAAAATTTTGAATGGAGGTGTAGATCCCTTTGAATAGTAAGTGTGGGTATTCACATATTTTTGATTGATCATAGTCATCTTGCATGGACCCCTTAGACATAGCCTGCAGATCCCCAGGGGTCTGTGAACCACAGGTTGAAACCCACTGCCGTAGACCGATGGATTGAATGCAAAAGCTTCTCCACCTACACCATACCTCCTAACCCAGGCCGCTCTCTTGGTCTACCAGTGCCCCAAACAATGTAGCATCTCCCCTGAAGATGCAGTAAGAACTGGATCTTGATCCATGACCCACAGCCAACTACGGCCTCTTTGGGTGCAGGTGGTTGTAGTGAGAAAGGTCTACAAACCCCAGATGCAAGGGCAGATTTCAACCCCTTCCTCACAGGGGCTGTCACACTCAGGCTTTCAGGATCATAGCTGTGCAGCAGCAATGTTATCCCCTCTGCTGATGCAGGCTACGTACACTACAATGCATACGACAATGGGCGGGGAGGCAAGGACCCCTCCAACCCCAATTCCCTTCCCTGCTGGGCCTCCCACTATCTCCTTATCGAACAGTGTCCCGTGGATGCACTGGACCAATTAGAGCTACCCTGTAAGTGGATTGATCCTTTATAGCTCAATCTCACCTTGGTCCCAAGTCGCTGCTTTTTGTCTTTATAGCCCCGCACTATTCTGCCATGCTGGCACTGAGAGGAAAGAGCCATAAGCAACCCCCTCCCCTTCCAGTTGCTGCAGTTGGAGGCCAAGAATAGGGCCTTTTGCAGACACCAAGCCCTTCCCCCTTGCCCCTCCAATCAGCCCTGTGCTGCAGATGGATTTAGCAAGAACTATCCAGTAAGCAGAAAGCACAGAAGCTGTAAAGAACAATCAGCTGTCACATTAGTTTTCATTAGGAGCAGCCGGCATGGTGCATCTCAGCCAGCTCCACTACTGCAGTCTGTCTGGAGCATGGCTCTGCAGAGTGACTCAGCACCTCCAGTCAAAGCCTCTGAGCTCTGCTTAGAGGTTTGCAATAGTCTTCCAAGCACCAGGGCCAATCTTTCCAGCTTTCAAAAGGGGAAGGTACCCTGCCTTCATTCTGCTCCCCCCACCAGCCCTGGCCATGCTGGAACACAGAGCTGTTTTCCACGCCACGGTGGATGCATTCTAGCTCAGCTTAGGGGCAGAAATGACCCCAGGGCAGACTTGACAGGGATCTCAGAAAAAGCACAGAAGCACATGTGTGCAAGATCATGTAATATGATCTGCTTTGCTTCCTTAGCAGATCATATTAAAAGCTTAAGGCTGTTGGCCTAATGGGTAGAAAAGCAGGCTGAATCTGGACTCTTACTGGGTTCTAGTCCCAGTAGGTGATGCTGGGCAAGTCTCTGTGTCTCAGTTTCCCCTATATAAACAAGGAGGTGGTGATGGTCTTGTGTAAGGATCTTTTAGCAATGAACAAGGAAGGCATTTGCTAGGTAGAGGATAAGCTTCTAGCTGGTCCTATGTACTGAATAGCCAGTAGGGTTCCCCTAGAAATAATAGTGTTCCACAGGAATAATGCACTGCACAGTCTCCCAGTCACCTGAATCAGCCTGTCACTATCTATTGGGCAAGTATGTCTTGATGGCTGATCTCAGGGTGGGGATGCTGATTTCTAGCAGCTGAATATTGAGGATAAACACTGGTACCCACCTGTCTTCATTCCAAACCTTTTGTGTGTTCAGATGCCAGGGGATGATGAGCTACAGATAAAAAAACCCTTGTCTGATCTCTCACGATTCCCTCTCTTGAGAGCCCAGCACTTGTTTGCGAAGTGCTGTGCCTTCATACTCTCAACCTTTAATCTCCCTGTGCGGAGCAGTAGCCACTTCCCAGGCATTCCTGGAAGCTGCTACGATAGAGGCATGCACAGCATCTCACTGTCTACTACACTTATTGTGAGCCTGGTTAGATTTTCTGCTTGTTCTTAAAGACCCAGACTCACATGACTTTGTGACAATCTGTGTTCGTGTATTTTTTTAAATAAGTTTCTAGCCTCTTTGGTAGCAGAGAAGAGTTTGAATAGAAAAAAACGCAGAAGTTCAAGAACATAACTGCAGCATTTATAAGCGTCTCATGGTTTTTAAGCCAGTCCCGTGATTTTTTAGACCAAATTTAGGCTTTGTAGGTGTCTGGGTATTACCATCCAGCACAAACTGTCTTTGCTGGGAACTTAACAGTTTTCCATTCTTGTGATTATGCTCACTCTAAACATCAAAGCTATTTTACGGCAAACTGATCTGGTTGTTCTGTGCAGGGAAGAGCTGCTAAAGAACAACCAGTGTGGTTCGAAATGGCCTAAATTTTTGCAAGCGTAGCAGCAGGGATCTGGGATGCAGCGTATCAAGGACCAGCAAGGGTGAGATGCACAATTTCAATTTGATCTGTGTGCCATGATCGGCCCTGTCCATCACAGATTTCCCAGAGTGTCAGCAACAGGTGTCCTTTTTTTTCTGGACGAGGCACAATGTGCATGAAACGGCCGGTGTAATCTGAGCCATGCTTCAGAGACGGTGCTCCTTCAGGGCTGAACCAAGCAGTTTATGGTCAGGTTCACAGGGTGACCATAAAAATACAAAGGCCCTGATCAAGATGGGGATGATGTTCCATAGTGTGTGCCTACATGTCCTGGAGCAGGACTGGACTGAGCAGCCTCTTGGAAGGGCTGATTTTCATTGAGGCTCAAAATAAGCAAGTGCTAGACCCAGCTGGAAAGTGAACAATGCTTTTTCCAAATCCTGACTCCAAAAACAGCAGGATTATCTCAGAGCTTTGCCGGCATAAGAGAAGAAGACATAAGACCCCACCAGGGTTTGGGGAACCCTGTGACAAGAGGAAGATTAAGATCATGTGAGCAAGTCCCATGCAGAAGGGATCAGAAGAAGATATAAACTAAATCCTTGTCAGTCTTCCCTGGAGGCAGCATGGACAGTTCCGCCCTCCGTTACACCTCTGGCTCCCCATCATCTCCCAGCATTTTGTGAATGTAATGGAGACAAGACAGGGATTTAACTTGGGTTTGCTGCGCAGGTGAGGAGACCTGGATCCTGATTCTCAGTCCCTTCATTCTTGCAGGTGGGTGAAAAAGACAAGGTTATTCTGACATACCCTGTGTTGTGGAGCAGCCAGAGACTGGGCTGGGCTGGTCTCTAGTTTATGGTAGAGCAACCTCCTCACTGTGCTACTCGGTGCCCTGGTCCGGTTGCTGAGAACCATGCACTCCGATCATGTCTCCCACTATTTCCCCTTAACCAACTCCAGACACAATCCCTCTGCAAGGACCTGGAGCACAGCTTATGCGAAGAGCTGAGCCAACTCAGGACAAGCCCTCAGCACAAGGACTTGTCTCAGGGGCTTTGCATTAAGGTCTTTCAGGAATGTGAGTGCAGCAAAGGGGCCTCTGTGGAGGGGAACTGGCTGAGTGAAGAGATGGCTCTTCTGGCTGGACTGCTCCACTCTGGCTGTGACAGGTCCTTGGGGATTTGGCCTCAGGCAGCAGCAGCCTGTGAAAGGCAGAAGAGAGCCTGTTTGTGTGGAACAATGGCTTCTTTTGTCATGGCTCCATCCCGCTTTTGGTTTCAGCAGCATTTGATGGTATAGCCAAAGCTGGACAAGGAGAAAACATCTCTCCTGCAGCTGAGACATTTAGCCATGCGTAGCTGGACCTGCCTCACTCGGCCTCTCACACACCCACAGCAGCAGAGGCCTTGACCCCAGCCTGAAGACAGATGGGTTTCTGTCACTCAGAGCTGGGTGCCAAGGGGGGAGGGAGCAGGCGCACAAAGGGGACACTGAAGCAGATTCATCAGGCCCTGCTAAACAGTAGCAGGACATGCTGAACAATAGCAGGACACAAATGAGGGTCCCAGGCCCTCTCCACAGGCTTGCCCCGAGCTAGGATACTGGTGGAGCTTGTGGCATATTGCTGTTCCCCGGCACCTCACTCCAGGCTCTGCCTGCTGCCCCAGGGACAGTTTGGGAGCTGTTGGACTCCAAGCCCACAACACTAAGTCTTCTTTTCTCCTAGTTTCCATGCTGAGCCATCATGGCAGAGGGCATGGCATAAAAACTGAGACAGACCCAATCATCAGAGGCGGGTTTCCAGCCTCTTGCCTTCCAGGAGCAGCCCCACAGCATGGAGATGCCCCTGAGTGGGGAGCGTCTTCAATGCACATTCCTGCCCAGCCTCTTGGAGGGAAGGAGACTGTGACCCAGCCCTGCAGCTGGTCTCCACCTGCCTGCACTTAGGGGATACCCAGCAGCACATCCACACGTCTCCTCCCTCAGAGCAGAGGCCTTCTCCATTCATTTCAGTTTGATTAGACTGAAGACAGCTCTGACTTAAACATACAGAGCCAAACTCACCTGGACCCACTGCAAGAGCCTGTTTGGGGAACCAAGAGCTGAGCCCCAGATTGTATCTTTACTTCAGAGCTGGGTGGTCTCCACTGGAGTTAACCACTTCCCACCTAGCTTAGCTGAAAAAAGAGCATCCACAGAGTTACTCAATGCCCAGAGTGACTGCAGTAACAGCTGGGCTGTGATTTCCCCTTCCCCCAACAAATTAACATAAAATTTTGAAATAAGGAGTCATTTTGAACCACAAACAACATGGAATTTGTTTGGAGAATGGCCAAGCCTGCCTGTTTTTATGAGGCCAAAAAATATAATAGTTAAGAATGGAAAATTGGTCAAAAGATTTTGCTCTCACATATCACCATTTTCCATTAAAAATGGGTTTTATTGAAAAATTCTCAACCAGCAATAACCAGACCATCGGAAGTTTGCTCGGAAAGTGGGAGAGCTATGGATGGATGCCCTTAAAGATATTGAATTGGGAACGCAGCCAGAGATGATTTAGTCAAAGCATCACAGACAAAATGAATCCCCCACAATGGCTCCTTGCCTAGAAGAGGAAAACCATCCTACTCTGACAAATAGCAGCAGCTCTAACTTAGCTCTAACCTAGTGCAAGCGATATGGATTCCACCTCCCCTAGACACGAGCTAAGGACTCCTGTTAGGGAAGGACATTGGCATGAACTACTCCTTGCCTGCATTGTTGCAAGTTAATTGCTTTTGGGCCATTCTGTAAATAAAAATGATTGCAGTGCAATCTGCAAAGTCAACTGCCAAAAGGATTTCACTGTAGTATTGAGGTCCACAGGGAAATTGTTCCTGGGGGTGGGGAGAAGAAAGGGGGGGATGATTAATGAGAAATTTTGCAAATGTGGATATTTACCATCTTGACAGGAGTCCTTGGAACTTCTAGCACAAGAGCAGGCACAAATCTTGGTGTTATTGATGCCCATCAACCCCTGCCAGAGGGGTGGAGAGAAACTACAGAGAAGCAGTGACTGAGCCTGCAAATGCTGTGCCCTGCTTTGCCAACTAACTGATTCAAAAAGTGACTTTGCAGTTCCCAAAATAGCTCATCATCTCATCAGTAGGGCTGCTTAATTTGGAGAGGTGGTGTAAAGCCCAGACAGGAAAGACACTTTTGTGGTACAACCGTAGATTGGAATGCATTCCCACCTCTGCTACAGACTCCCTGGAGGACCTTGGTCAAGTCATGGAGGGGTTACATTTTCCAGGAAGTTGGCACATTGGGGGATAATATTCCCGCCTTGGTCTCGTTGGGTCCTGGCTCCCCATATGTACAATGGGGGAATCATAGCCTTCCCTTCTTCTGCCCCTCAGTCCTTCTTGGCCAGCCAGACTGCAAGCTCATTCATTATGAGGCCTGGTGGAGCTCATTTGTGCCCCTGTACATGGCACTGCCCCTTGAAGCATCTTCAGGGAGCTGCCCTCCACTCCTGCTCCTATCTTCCACATCACACAGCAGCCCTGGCACAGCTGGCACCTCAGAAGAGGCTGGAGCCTACCTTGGACAGTCACAGGCTTGGAGGGGACCTCAAGGAGACCTCACTGAGATCTTGGCACAGCCCAGTGCTGTGGGCAGCGGTGACCAGCACTCAGCCTGTGGCCAGCACTCAGGCTGGCATTATGAGCCCAGAGCTCAGGGTGAGAGAGGCCAAATATTCCCTCACATGCAGGAGGTAGGGACAGGGGCTTCGGCTCAGATAGCCCATTGGCAGACCGGCGAGGGTCCTTTGGCTGTTGGCACTGCCACACTGCTGAGGAGCAAAGCCCTGTGGGGCCAGGCGGCCCCACCCTGCACTCCTCAGACTGACTGGGAGGAAAATACCTAGTGGCACATCCATAATGGACCCAATCCTGGGAAGCACCAGCAGTTCCCCCAGAAGTCTATGGGTGCACAGTACGCCTGAAAGCTGGGGACTGTAGCTGAAAACAACCCAGACTGTTGAGTTATGGCCTCTTTTTATGTCCCAAAGCTTTAGAAATGCTCACTCCATCACCTCTCATCCCATGAGGGCCAGAACTGCAGGTCCCACTGTAGAGATGAGTAAACTGAGGCACAGGAAGGGAGTGAGACTTGCCTAATGCTAGAAAGAAAGCAGAGCAAGGGGTAGAGACTGGGTCTGCACACTCCCTTTCCTGTGCACTAGGAACTGCAAACAACCCAGCCTGCGGGGAACATCCACCTGAGCAAGGGTAGCTGCCCATGCATCAGAGCTGGAAGTGTGGCCTGGAGCAGGGGTCCTGGATTTTGCAACATGTGCCCTTACCATGCCCAGGAGGATGCAAGCGGGGAGCAGGCTTGCAAGGGGAAACTGAGGTTTGGCAGGGGGAGAACAGGGCAGGGCGGTGAGTGACCAGCCCAAGGTCATCCAGATTGCAGCCAGACACAGCCTGTTTCCTGGCGGAGCTGCAGCAGCCACTTCCAGCTTGACCACTGATTGTGCAGCAGTGACTCACCCCAGCACCAGCCTTGCCTCTCTGCTTACAGGCACAGTGCAGGATTGCCTTAAAGAGACTCTGCCTAGACATGCTGTGGCAGAGTGCCAGGGGAGGGGAGAGGGCAAACACATGGCCTGCCAGTGCAGAAACAGGTCTGGACAGATGCACCCACTCCAAGGCCTGAGAGTAACATGGATCCAACATCAGACTGGGAGAGGAGCAGGCTGCGTCTCCGTCATTACTGCCCTGATCCTTACCAGTCGTACCAATAAGCTCCCCTGGGGGGTGGAGAAGGAGCCCCCTTTAAGAAAACCAAGTGCCATTGGCAAGGGAGTAGTTTAAGGTGATACCCGCAGCCCCACCTGCAACCAGCAGCACAACCCCCTGGGCCCACCAAGGGCTTAGAATCAGGCTTTGGAGGCAGAGCACCTTGCACGGGCCAGGCCTTTGGCATACCAGTGCTAAGAAGAACCAGTGACCAGAGTGCCATGGCTGCCAACCAGGCCAGCTGGGGTAGGCTCCTCCTTCTGGCTGTTTTAAAAGTTGATGCAGTGCATCTAGGAGAGCTCTGATGAGATGACACAGTATGGGGCACCGTGTGGGATAAAATGCAGTGGTTGTTCCAGCCTGGCTCCAGCCACAGCATGTCTCTCAGGAGCCCAGTGGGACTGCCAGGTTTGCTGCCCTGAGCATGTTTGACACGTGGCTCAGCAAGGCTGCACACTTCACAGGCAGGGGACTGGTGTCTGGTGCTCGCTGGTGGGCTCTGTAACAGGAGGCAGCCACATGTGGTTCGCCCAGCCCTCCGTCTTGCACGAGGCTGGAGTGAGTTCTCAGTGACCAGGGTGGGGACTGGGGACAGAGGAAAGAGAGGTGTCCTTCCCCTTGCAGACAGCCTGAACCAGGGGGCTCATCCCTGCTAGGCCTGGGGGCATCAGACCCTCAAAAGGGAGTGCAAACTTTCCCCTCTTGGCCCACTTCACTGAGTCGGTACATGTTTCCCTCTCTACAGGCTTGCTGTGGTTCCCATTAGCCTTGATGCAGCCTGCAGTAGGATTCACCTGGCCCAGATACCAGCCCACTGACATCCAACACACCCAGTATGGACCCAGTACACTGCCTAAGTGGGGAGAGCTGGGCCTGGACCCTAACCCTAACCCCTGAACTTCAAGGTCATTTGTTCCTGAACTTCAATAGAAGGGAGGGGAGTGATTCACCACCCCTATTCTCACCCCCAAGTCCTGGGTATTGCTAAGACTGAACCCCACAGTGAGATCCCTGGGCCAAGAGCCTTGTTTCTGGATCAGATCCAGCTTGAAAGCTAATCTTGCCAGCAGCGTGGAGTTAATCTCTTGCCAGCAACAGATCACAGCAAACAACCTGGACAACAGGGGCTGAAATCTCATGGGAGCAGGCAGGAGCATAGGAGTTTGAGTGCATGTGGTATCTAAAACCGATCCAGCCTACTGCTCTGTCTCCAGGACTGACCAGAGAATGAGGGAAGACCCCAGCAGTGGACAGCAGCACGTTAACCTGCTATTCCCTACCCCCTATCTCCTCATTGCTGGGCAGTAGTCATGACGTGGGGGTGAGGGAAAACAATAAGGTTATGGTGACTGGGCATGACAAGCAGCATGAGCACAGGGAGACAGGGGAGCTGGCACTCATGTTCTCAGCTGCCCTTGTGCTGACACAGACCAGACAAAATCAGTGTGTGCAAAGTTCCTGCCTTGGCTTTAGGCATGCTGATAGCCTGGTGTGGTCACATAGTGCAATACTGCAGTTGCACAGCCATACAGAGGCCTTCCAGAAACCCCTGGGAATGAATACCCTTATTAGCTCTCAACCCCTGATGAGTGGATAGAAGTTAATTGTGTTGGGCTGTAAGTACTCCCAGGCCAAGCCACTCTGGGCAGCAGCTTGCCAGGTGCACAGCTGGCAGGGATAAGGAGAACACCCTTCCTTTTCAGAACCCGGTTGTGCTTTGAGCACTCAGCCTCCCAGGGAGCCGCACGGGGCCAGCCTGCACTCCTTCTCCAGGGTCCAGGGCAAGGCCATTTCTTGATACCACTGACCTCTTCCCTAGCAACATGCCTCCTCTAAGTGCTAGGCTCTCAGGTATGCCCTGCTGATGGGCCACCATCACACCATGCCCAGGAGGAGCAGAGGAAGAAAGCTCCATGAGAAACTTATGTCTTGTCCTTCCACAGTCTCCTCTTGCAAGTGCTGAATTATGAATGCCTTGCTAATGATGCCCATCTGAATCATCTGAACAGGCTCCCAGCCATATAATGAATCACAGGGTGAATTGGGCTGGGATGACAGCTTCTTCTCCTGTTTCCAAGGAACTCTGCGCCTGCCATCAGGCGGGGGAGCATTTATCCTGCTTGTGGGGTGTGGTGGGGTTTCATTCTAGCAAGACTTCCTGTGCAGCCCTCCCCACTTTACCAGCCTTCTGTCTGGACGGGGGATGAGGATGCACCAGGGAAGCTTACTGAGTCATCTCCCTTTTAATGCCTTTTCTTTAATCATGCATCCACTGTATGCTGAAATTCATCCTGGGCAGAAAGCCATTAGAAGACTTAGGACAGTGCCACCACTTAAAGTCTTGGCTCAAGGAGCACATAAGATCTCTGGCTGGGTGAATTTTGCTGTTAGAGGCCCAGTGCATCAACCCCCCCGACCCCGGGATCCAAAATACATATGAGCTAGAGGTGGGATTCAGTGTAAGCCTCTCACCCAAGCCCTTGTCTGCGGAGCCTTGAGAAGACCCAGCTCTGTGTCTGGACTTTGCTGTTAAAGCTTATCTGTGGTTTGAGTCAAGGAGAGAAGAGAGGGCAAGACCAAGGTGAAACGCACCCAGATACTGCTACAAAAACACTTCACCTTGACTTGGCCCTGCTTCTTTCTGACAACCAATTTCTTTCTGCTAGTGTGGCTGTGGCTGTGAGGCTGCCCTCCGCACAGAAATCCTAGCTCCCCAGCTCTGCTATGGGTACCCAATAAGTGACCTGCGTGATCTATGCCCCACTTTCCACCTCTGCAATGAAGCGGACCCTACTGAACTGCATGCACCTGGGTGATGCCCACTCTAGAAACTGAGTATTGTCCTGGAACTCAGCAAAATAATTAAAACTCTTCCATTTCCCCTGATCATTTGTGCTCCTTCAACCTGGATTAATGGTCTTTTTCTCCCGGCAGAGACTCATTCCTTATTCCTAATAGGCCATAAATCCAAACCCAAAATAACTGCAGCCTTTGCCCAGGCCTTGTGAAATATTTATTCTTTCTCTCCAACCCCTGCACCACCATCTCCTCTTAAGAGATGAAGAAAGGAACTAATCAATGGTATTGATCTATGTAGAATTGCAGTTGCTCCAGGCAAAAACTGGAGAAATAAGGAGGGGGAGGTGGGGAGAGGGAATGCTTATGCAGGCAAGTACAAAGGGACCTAGGTGGGATATGATTGTTCTGTGGGCATCAATCAGATTCAGCCAGTGCTCACACAATGGGGCCCTTTCCTCAGCCCAGATTAGGGCTTGATGAGCTCTATTTATTTGTCTCTCAGAAAGTGCTTCCACCATCATCCCCCTGAAAATAAGCTTCCTGATGATGACAGCCCAAAGGCGTTGGCCTCAGACTTGCAGTGCAGCATTTCCCCTTCACCAGAATCCGCCTGCTTCTACTCACAATGCCAGGCTCCAGGGCAGGGCTAACTCTGCACTGCATGAGGTCATGAATAAAAACATCTCTCCCCCCTCTCCATTCAGCATGGAGGTACTCAGACCCAGAGGCCAGGAAGAGCTGGAGCTGGCATTTGGCCGGAGGCTCTCTCCAGCTTCCCTGATTACTGCCTTGCTGAGTGATGGAGCTTGCATGATGCAGGAAGTCAATGAGATGATCACCAGCCTTCACTGGTTTTAAGCTATTGGAGTCCAAGGGCACAGATAAATGAGCAATGTAGGGGGTGGGGACTTACAGTAGAGCAGCTGATTCCATGCACCCAGTTACCCCATGGTAAATGAATGCTAAACTGGGGCAATTTAGCTGTTTTATTTCAGACAAAGCTCCCCTGGTTTTGCCTTCACTTACTGCAGTATGATTCCAGTTGTTATGCAGCAAGCCCAGAGTTTTTGTACACACTTTTTAATTTGGTCTTTTGTCTCTACCCATTTTGGTTCCACGCTGGGGAAGGGAATGCTGAGAAGCAGGGAAGGGAGGGGACCCGCTGCCAGTGAAAGCTCTTCACAGAGCTGGTCTATACTTGCAGCCCAGGCCCTTCCTCCTGCTTGGATGCATGGTTGTTTGTATGGCAGGTGTCCCCACTGGACCTGGGAGTAACAGCCAGGCTCAGAGTGACTGGGGTCTAAGACTCACCACACTGATGCTACCAGGCCTGCTTCATCTCCTGTAAAGTCAGCGTGCCAACCAGGGTGACCCAGTGCATCCCACTTCAGGGATAAGACAGGGACAGACACTGTAATGCTGCTCTCAGAGCTGAGGGCTCAGAGTCTGGCTCCTTTTCACACCATCTGAAAGGGGGCATGATCCTCATTACCCCCAATCTCACTACCTGAAGCCATTTGCCTCTCAGACCTTCCTCGGGAGGCCCTGGCAGCAGCAATCCTCAGGCAGCCTTCTGTCTCTAAGCATCTGATACCTTTTACAGCTATCCTGTGAGGAAGCTGGGACTTGGCCCTTTCCTGGCCAGTGTGAATTTCATATACCCTTTAACACATGGTGCCAGTTATTTGGGATCCTCACGAGACAAAGAGGCATCTACTGAGATATGTCTATGCAAGTTTGGCTCCAAATCCCCATGAAACCAATAGGAGTTAGGCACCTAGCTAGGTGCTTTTGGAAAAAAATCCCATTAGGCATGGATCTGAGCTATTCCACCCAAATCAATGGAGTTGCCATGGACTCGGCCTGGGTCACTGGGCCCCTCTGTTTCCACTTGTTAGTGACAGCGAGGGATCATAAGCCATCTGTCACCACCGGCGCCTGAAACGCAGCTAACTGAGCTGTGGTTTTCAGAGACAAGCCTGCTGGTTCTGAGCACACTTGAAAAGGGCTTTTATTTATGCACAAAAACATGTCAGAAAAGTGGAAAAACCCTGGGACACGCCCACTCGATTAACAAAGGAATCACACAAACACATGGCCCAGGCAGATGCATGCAAGTCCTGGGAGTGAATCCCTTGTCAGTAAGCAAAAACTTCCCCTCCCTCACACCCAGGGACAACATTGCACCAGTCTCCAGGGCAGAAAAATGACCAAAGGTGAATAGCAGACAGCAAGGAGCCTGCCAGGGTGAGACCCCAAAGTTTCCAGCATGGTCTGAGAACAGGAGCAGAGCACAGTGAAATACATGACCAAGTGGCTAGACAGACACATCGCTGCATCCTGCAGCTTCAGGGTACTCCAGTATCTTTACAATAGGGCTGTATTGAGGCTCCTAAGTCACTTGGGAGCCTGCCTGGATGTGGTTATTATCACTCTAGTGTCTGAACAAAAATGTATCTTCCGGGGGCTCTGCAGATATCCCAGTCCCCTGACACATGCTGGAATGATACTCAAGTTTTCAGAATTCTCCATGGGCTCTGGTTGCTGGGCACCTGCGTGTCTGCCATTTCTCCTAGTGAGACTCTACTGGGCAGTGATTTTCCTTCTTGCTTTGAGGGTTTTCTTCTGATCAATACTCGCCCACCATAGGGAGTAGCCATGGAACCAACCCAGAGGACTGAGCAGCTCTGCTCCGTGTCCCTGGGATATCAGGCAACCAGGAGGCACTGGTTGGCACCTGTTCAGCCAGGCACCTGGAACTGGCCTGGGTAAATGGCTAGGTGAAAGGGGAAGGGTCTGCAGGGCATGGCAGCAAGAACAGGGCTTCCTTGCTCAATACAGCCCTGTGCTATATACAGTGATGTACAGGGAACACAGGTGTGTAGAACGTGTGGTTCGCATCCTGTGGATGGCACTGCTGGGAACCATCCCACCTTGCACCGTGTGCCACTGGCATCTGGGATCCATTGCAGCTTGGGCCAGCCTCAGTCTGAAAGACAAACAGGAGCTTTAGCTCAGAGCTAGGGTTTTCCACTAGCTTGGATCATCTATGAGGCAACTTGGGCAGGGAGTGTCTGAGAGATCCTGACTCCTCTGGCCCTGGCACATGGCAGATGGAGAGAAGCAGCTCTAAGCTATGCCATGGGCACTAGTTACCTACCCCTTCAAGTTCACAGCACCCCATGTGCCTCCACTACACTCATCACACCCCACCATCCCTTCCACACTCAGCTGTACCTCACAGCACCCCTCCTCCACACTCACTCA
This sequence comes from Alligator mississippiensis, assembly GCF_030867095.1. NCBI lineage: Eukaryota > Metazoa > Chordata > Crocodylia > Alligatoridae > Alligator > Alligator mississippiensis. The sequence goes on along the minus strand of NC_081837.1, from coordinate 16,838,928 downwards.
TTGGGGCAGGGACTGTAGGTCTTACCAGTGCCCAAAACAATGCAGTCCTCCTCTTGGTTGGTTGGAGTTTCTAGGAGTTATCATCATGATGAAACCCCAGTGCAAGGTTGTATAAGAGACTAGATGACCCCCTGAGGTCCCTTCCAGCCCTACTTTTCTATGATTCTGTGATACAAATCTATGAATGTTCTTAGTATATTATACCTGCTTGATCCACAGAGAATTGCTTGAGAAAGAAATTTACAGATAAGGCAGAGAACAAGTCTGCTGAAGAACTTCAGAGTCACATTCATGGACAGCTCAGGAACAGTTAGCTATGGTTGGAAAACAGATTTGCTGCCCCATGAAAAATAGAGATTCTAATTTTTCTTGTCCCAAGTCACGATATAAAATTAAGTCAGTCGTATGACTAAAAGCCACTTCAAAAATACATTTATCCCCAAAAACCTTCACATTGGGAGTTTTGACATTTTCAACAGGTTTTTCTATATTTGTAAATCAGATTTTTATTTAAATTCATATTTTGTTTTTAAAAGGCAAATCTCAAAGTGGCATTATCTGACAGAAAAGTATTTCAGCAGCAATTTCAGGCCCAACTCTAAATGAGGATGTCTGGCTCTTAGCTGGCAATTCCTGTCCATTGAGCTCAAAATACTTCATACAAGAAGTCAGAGTTACTGTCTCCATTTTACAGATGGGAGAAACTGAGGCATAGAAGCAAAGTGACTTGCTCAGAAACACTCTACAGGCCAGTGGCAGCACTGCTGTCAGAACATGGCTGCCATGAGCTCCAGTCCAATATCCAACTAAGTTATTCCTTGCAACTCTTCATTCAGCTCTGTCCTATGAATTCATGCCCCTGATCCTAGCATTGAAGATGAGGATAAATTGGTAGCTCTGACACACTTTGATCTTGCTAGATTCCTGGTGTTCAGGCTCAGAAGGAGCCATCAGATCAGTGGGTCTGATTCACTGTCTCTCACAGGCCCTTTATGTTTCATGCAGTTACCGCTGTACTGAGCCAGTAGCTTGTACCTGTGTGTGGCTAAGGCACCTCTTCCACCAAGGCACCCAGCCTTAATATGAGCCCATCAACAGCTGGAGGCTCCACCACTGTCTCTGGGAGTCTGTTCTACAGTGGAATCGCCCTCCCTGTTAAGAATCTGTGCCTAATTTCTGAGCCAAACCCCTGTGCATCAGCTGCCAGCCCCTGGATTCTTGTTTTGCCTTTCACTGCTGAATTAAAGAGCCCTTTTGCCTCCATTATGTTCTTGCCATGAGGTTGTTTCTACCCTGCAATCAAGGCACCTCTTAATCTTTCTTCATAGTCCAGCAAATTGCAGCTGTCAAGTCCCCCTCTGCCAAGGGTTCTCCCTGGCTTGCAGACCAGACTCATGGCTTCAGCATTCCCTGCATGGCTCTGTGCTCTGCTGGGAACAGTTCCCAAGCACTGGCAGGTCTTGTGCCATCACAGAAGGCGGATCAGACTCAGCAGGCTCCTGCTCCCGCTGGCAGCCCACCCCCCCAGCCACTCAGGGATGCTGTTAGGTCTGGCTCCTTGTAACTCCACTGCCCCATTAAGCTGGCCCAACCCTGAAGGTGCATTAGGGGGCATTATTTGCAGCTGCTCTTTTCACAGCAGGCTGGATGTGTTGCTGATGGCTTTTTAACAATTCACAAGGGGGGTTTCTGCTGGATGCCCACCTCTGATAAAGGGAAGTGAATGGGCTGTGGTCAGGTGGGAGATCTGTCAGCCCAGCAGAGAGCTCTGGGGAGGGGAGGGAGGAGCTGTCCTGTGGCACCACTTGAGAAAGGGAGAAGCAAAAGAAACCCTCACTTTGGCCCACAGTACCTACCCCACCCAGACTTGCTAGACTCTACCCCTCCTCCTATACCCTTTATGCTTCCTTCCTGCCCATCTCTCCCATACTCTATGTGCTCAGGGCTCAGTCTACCAGGCACTCCCAGTCATGCTCAGGCAGTGAGCCTGAGTATAGGGCAATGGGCATGGGTGAGGGGCTCCAGGCATGACAGAAGCAGAAAATGCAGCCTGGGGATCACATGTCAACCACCCTGTGAGTATGAGGGGACAGTGGAAACAGATGGAGGATGCAGGCAGAGCTCCAGGGGGAGGATGGCACTGGAGGGAGGTCCATGAGCACAGAGGCTGGAGCACAGAAGCTCTGGGACTGGCTGCTGTCCTGTCAATAGAGGGAGTGGCTAACCCTGAAGACATGTCACAGTGGCACCATCTGCCCCAATTCAGGAACCTTATTGTCATGGGTTTATACAGCCCAACAGGGAGGGGTAGGGGGGCAGTGCCCAGGGGTTGGCGCACTGCCTGGCAGTACCTGAGCAACAGCTTCTCCCGGCTGGCAGGGTCATAGCAGGCTGCAGACGGCGCCAGCATCTTCCGAGTGGTCACAGTTATGGACGTTCCAGTGGATGTGGGAGCAGCGCAGCAGCGAGGCCTCGTTGCCCTTGCACTTGAGGTTGTCAAGGAAGATGTAGCCAATGCCCTGGCCATAGTGTGCCTCCCCCCAGGCCGCCACGGCATGCCCACAGCCCAGCTGCCGGCACACCACCTTGACATCCTTGAGGTCCCAGGCGTCATCACACACTGTTCCCCACTGGGACAGGAAGAACATCTCCACGCGGCCTTCGCAGCGGTGGCTGCCGTTCACCAGGCGCAGGAATCCTAGGGGCAGGGAGCACGGGGGGACCTGGTCAGTGCCCAGCAGAACCTCTAAGCTTTGAGATTGACTGGCAGCCCCACCTGGGTCCTCTTCATCACCCCAGTGTCTCACTGCACTGCAGAGAGATGGGCCTAGGAAGCAGTTGCTGCTTCATGGGAGACTGTCTTAATTGATCCTAATTAATTAATTGATCTTGGTTAGCAGAGGAAAGTAGCACTCAGCCTACACAACTGCTAGGACAGCAAGTGACCGTAGGCTGTAGCTTCTAGCCTAAACCTCCCAGCAGTACAGTCACTCATGATGTCTCGCAGCACCCAGGGCTGCAGGTAACTGCTGCTGTGGTCCAGACAGGTCAGTTGGACTCAGTGAGGTGAATGTGCTTGCACAAGACACAGTGGCCCTGAGCCCCATTCCTGTGCTTCAACTGCTCACTTGGGAAGTGCCTCCCTTCTTTCTGGGAGCTATGGCTGTGGAAACACTTGTAACGCCTCCGTTTATTACAGGTACCCAGAAATGAAAGGCAATGTGTTCCTCTGCCCTAGCCAGTGGGCCATCTATCTGGAATCTAGAGAATGGTCCAGTGGACACAGCATCCAACTGGAAATCAAGTAACTTGGGCTCCATTCCTGGCTTGGCTTTGCTGTGTGAGCTTGTCTAGTCACATCACCTCTACCACTGCCCTGTCCTCCTGAGGGGGATAGTGTGTGGCTAGGTTATAATGAATAGTTGCAAGCTGCTTTGAAATCCACAGCTGAAAAATGTCAAGGGAGCCAACAGAGCAATGAGTGCTACCCCTAGGTAGTTGCACTGGTTCTGATCAGCGCGTCAGTAGTGACTCCTAAAGGCACTGGTCTGAACCTTTAAAAACTTTCTTGTCTGATTTGCTACCCAAGACAGACCCCAGAGCACTTCTCCAGTATTAGAACCATGGCTACCTGAAGCCACCTAGGAAGGAGTTACTGGCTGCACAGAGTACATACCATCCTTGGGGCGAGTTGTGGTTGAGGTTGTAGTCGCATATGTATCTTCTCTGAAATGGTCTCCTGAGTCATCCATGCCTGGTTCAGCAAAGGAGGGAGGGGAAAAAAGAATGAGGACAAATCTCTGCTCTCAGGCTCCTGGCTGGAGTCACATAGCACTTGTGACCAGCGCCAGAGAAAGGACAGGCACAGGTAAAAAGCTAGGGAGAGATGGTGGGCTACAGGGAGCTGAGGGGTGTTGCCCTTTTTAAGGCAAGAATGGGCAAGTCCCCCATTAAAGCAGACACTGAAATCCACAGGCACTGCCTGCAGGCCCCACCCATCATGTGCCACAGCAGTACACCCAGTGGGTGCAGTATGCTTTGTGCCTCCAAACCAGGCACTGGGCCCAACCTGGGACCTCCCGGCCAAGCCCCTTTGAACTGTCAGGGGTGTAGGTTTGGTTCCCAAGTCTGACTTTGACATCTTGGTTTGGGGCAATTCAGAAGCAATTCCCTCTGGGTCCCACTGGCACCTCCACAAAAAGGTGACCTCACAGGGTTCCCACTGTGCTGGGCCAGAGTCTCACAGACAGAGCTGGGAAATGCCAGTGCTCTTGAATGCCAGCCTGAACCCTGGGCTGAATGTGACTACATCCAAACCCCATCCAAACCATGGCACAGCTGCAGAGAAGTGAGCACAGCTCAGGGCTCTGGGTCAGAGCAAGGCCAGGCTGCATGAAAGGCGCTCGCTGCAGGGGCCATCAACTCTACCCTTGCATCTGATAAGAGAGCTCCTTGGGGCTCAGGAAAGCTCTTGTCCCCTTTCCAGGCACTTAGCTGACTGATCTCAGATGAGAGCTGGATACAGCCTGAAACCACATGTACCATGAGACCATGATCTTGTGGCCTGGGGCATCCCGAGCTGCATTGCAGTCTGTACACACATCTCACCTCTGCATATAACGCCGGCGTCCTCATGGTGCCCACAGTTGTGCTGCCCCCAGCCCAAGTTAAAGCAATCCGCCAGGTCGGTCTCTGTGCCAATGCAATCCACGTTGTCCAGGAGGATGGGCCCAGTGCCGTAGCCAAAATACCCCAGGACCGTGGCCACCACTGCAGACCCACAGCCCATCTGCCTGCAGACTACCTGGGCGTTGGCGAAATCCCAGTCATCATCACACACTGTTCCCCAGGTGCTGCGATGCAGAACCTCCACTCGGCCTTGGCAGCTGCTGTTCCCGCTCACCAGCCGGATGCTGCCACCTGGTGACCAAAGAGAGCAAGAAAGAGGGCAAGTGAGGGTGGCAGGGGAAGCTGGGGGGTCCTGAAATATTTGTGGATGAAGGTCAGCGTGGGGTGAGGAGGGGAGTGCAGTTCCTGGGCCCAGGGCATCTCTATCTTCTGTGAAGTGCTTTGTTGCTGCCCTCATCTCCAATGCCAAGTGAGGCCCAAGGAGGCTGTGTGTCCCAGTGTGCTCCATTTCAGACTCTGTGGAATGCTGCATGCTGGGTCTTGTCATCTCCAATGCCTGTCCTACCATCTAACGGTGCAACACGCTGCATTTGGCAAGACTGGCAGGATCCCCCGTGACTGAGTAGGGGCTCAGCTGATGCTGTTGGGCCTAAGCAGGTGTGACCTCAGGGCTTTCATTGGCTTTGGCCCTGCCTCAATTGCATGACGCCCGAGTGCCACATGCCTACCTGGCCTGGCAGAGAATCTCTCAACGAGCCCCAGTGCATGCAGAGTGGCAGGGCAAGGCCATACTTACTTTTCTTTCCCCTCGCAAAAATAGCCGTCGTCATCACTTCAGTCTCTGGAGAAAGCTGATCTCTGCCATCAGTGACTGCGAAGATGAGTGCCAGAGTCAGGAGTCAGAAGAAAGGTCCAGGAATAAAGCTGTCTCATTGCTGTTCTCTACTTAAGGGTAGCAGGGCAGCTCACTCTCTGGAAGCAATGGCTTGCAAAAGCACCATGGTAGGATTATGCCCAATGCAACCATGTACATAAAAGATAATGAGTCCTGCTGGATTCCTGGCACGTAGTACCAAGGCTGAAATTTCCTGCTTGGCACAGAGCTAGCAAGAGGGGTCAGTAGTGCTTAAACCCAATAGAGGCTTCTTTTGCAAGGCACCAGCCCATGAGTTTGCTTTACTATGAGCAGCTCCCCTGGGGCAGCTGTTTAAACACATGGGGCGCTTATACACATGCAGGGAGGCTGCCCCAGCGCACTGTAATAACCACCAGGAGTAACTCCAAGGCAGAAGACAAAGAGAAAACCCAGGATCATGGATCCTAGCCATGTTTCTCCACATCCAATAAGAATAGCAAACAGATTTGCATGACAACTGTGTTCTCAATAGAAGAATACTACTCCAGGGGTAGAACTGTAGCTACCACAAGCCAGGCACCAGTCTTGTGACTTTAAGCCTTCGTGACAGTGCGAATGCAGGGTCCATCACAAATCCCCTCTGAACAGGAAAGCTGGCCTCACCTGTGGCAGTGCCGGTGAATGGCTTTCCATACTCCCAGGTGACTGAGGTGGTGAATGGTGTGACTGTTGACATCCCCAGCCCTGGAGGGACACACAGAGGGGCAGAGGTTACATGAACAAGGGTCATTGCCTGGGCTGCACAGAAGCCTTTCAAGAGTTGGCTCAGCTAGAAGAGATCCCATCTGGAGAACGAAGAAATATGTGTATGTTATTCTATATTTTCCTGGTTGCTCTTATTGGCTCCCCCTTCTCCAGCCTTTTCCTTGGGAACAAGGGCTCAGCACTTTCTGTCCTACCAGATGAAGCTACATCACCTCCTGATTGAAGGTGCCCGGTTGCTCTGACTAATCCCTAGATGCCCTGGCTGTGCTAGGGCTCTCTCTGAGAAAACCTGCAGTATTAGTTTAAGGTGAGGAAGCTCTCACTTTCCAGGCTGGAGGTCCCCAGTTGGATCTGTATGTGACATCAAGCCACCATGACTCATCCACAGCTCCCTGCTATTAGTGGTTATGTGGAGTGGGGTGTATGGAGTTGGACCAGAGGCTGGTAGCAAAGAGTTCCCCCTACCTTGAGGGCTCTGCTGCCTGCTTTAAGGACAAGGTGGCCAAGCTCCCACTGTAGGAATACCCCTGTGCTGAGGGCTGGCAGGGGGCGAGGCTGTGTGGGGAGAGGGCTGGAACAGAGACTTGGCCCAAGTCATCTCCAGAACTTGACCTAAGTGAGCCAACAGCTCCCTTCCATAATTCGTGGGTTCAAACCAAGATTTTCCTTTGGGGGGTACACAGCACAGAGAAAAGCAGAGGGTATGAGAGTGCCCAGCAGCCTGGTAAGAAGTCCCCCTATTTGGTCACCCCAGCCCAGCTCTGTCCATCACTGAAAGCCTGCTGCAGGGGCCTGCTGCTCTAAGGGCATTTGTCTCTCACAGGGGCTAAGCAAACATTACACCCTATATCACAGGTAAAGTCCATTATTTACATAGTAGCAACCACTCTCGTTCAACCAGCCACTTATGCCACCCAATGGGCTGGGATTGATACTGGTGCTCCCCCTCAAAGACTCCTCTGTTGACCCATCTAGAATAGCCCTGCCCTTCCTAGCTGTCCCCCCAGGCTCATGGCCTTATTGGACCAGTATTTCCCTCTCCCTGGCAGCAGGGAAGAGAAATGACAGATATTTTGGGGAGAAAGAAGCAGTATGAGAAAATTGCTCATTTCTCACAGCATCATCCTCTTTGTTAGTTAATAGTTGGAAAGGGAAAGTGACGGCACTTAGTGCTCCAGTCATTAGCCATGATAATAAGGAAATTCAAGGGGATTATTAACATTATAAATGGTAATCAACAGATAATGGCAGAAATACATCATGTAAAGATGGGGAGAAGGCTCTGCTCAGCACTGGCCCACAGACAGCTCAGCTGACAGCTCATCCTTCACTTCCAGACCAGACAGTTTCTTTTCCACCCAGCAGATCTGGGCAATAGCAGGCAGGATAATCTTTTCCCTTAGGAATGGCTTTTCCAGCCTCCCCTGCCTTTGACTATGAGATTCAAGATCTCCCCAGTGCCAGCAGGTAAAGACAGATGGATGTATGGTCTGGTGGAGGCCCCTCACTTAAGATTGGGGCTCAGTCCCCTTTTCTGCCTGTGGGACCTTGGGGACATCAGTTAGTGTCTCTGGGCCTCAGTCTGGAGGAACAGTGGCACTGCCCTGCCTAATAAGGGTTGTTAGGATGATGACACTGAAGAGTGAGAGGCACTTAGCTCCTGCGGTGATGAGAGCTACAGACTGCATGGGAGAAGGGCCTGGCGCTGGGGCATTACTGTCAGCTTGACTTTGGGGTATGCTATAACAATATTCCATTTCCTTTCCAGTGGCCAGTCCACCCTAGCCAACAGCTTTCATGTTATAACTCCTAGCTCCACTCCTCACCCCCAATGCCAATAGTCCCTTCCAGTCCCATTCATCCAGCCAGGCATCCATTGCCACAGTTACTCTCCACTGCAGGAAAGGAATTCTACAATAGCAGGGGACTAAACTAAATGATCCAGGACACCCCTTTAAGTCCTATGTGCTTATGATTCACCCTCTACTACAATGACCTCCTCTTGGACCTCTTTGCCCAGCTTCCAAGGCTGTTTGGTCTTCCTACAGTTCTGGGCTCTCTAGCTGGAGCAGGGGCAGCGTGTGGCTAGATGCTGGCCTGCCATGGCCCCTGAGGCAAATTTCTCCCTCTGTCCTCTTTCCCGCCCCCACTGGCAAACCCTAGGGATCACAGCTGGGGTTTGCCAGCCCCAGCCACATCTCCACAGCTTGCTTGAAGCCAGGCAGGGATGGAGTTAATTCAGGGGTGGGCAAAATGCAGCCTGTGGGTGGGATGCAGCATGCCAAGCCATTCTGTCTGGCCCACAGGGCCCCTAAAAAAATTAAGAAAATTAATATTTATCTGCCCCTGGCTACCTGTCATGTGGCCCTCGATGGCTTGCCAAAACTCAGTGAGCAGCCCTTCTCCCAAAGTAATTGCCCACCCCTGAGTTAATTCTTTCCTCTGTCCCCTCTCTCCCCCAAAGCCCCTGGGGGTTTGGCTGCAGTCTCTGCAACTTGCCTGCAGTCAGGCAGCGAGGGGATTAATTCCACAGCATGTCCTGGAGCAGGGGGAGAAAGGCCAGCTAGTCCCATGTGTGCAGATCCAAACCCTGCACCTGTGAGACCAGAGCTAAGACCTGCAGGACCAGACTGAGAGGTGGGAAGTGTTGGCAAAGACCTGACATTCATCACACATGCTGGAGATGTAGTTAAGGGAAGTTGCAGACAGCTTCCCCCAAAAATGCAGACAGCTACATTTACATTATAAAGCAGAACATGTAAAGGGCGGGAATGCCTAAGCAAAGCCTTTCTGAATGTCTGGCTGTAAGGAAACACTGCCCTTGGGTTTAGTAAGACTAATTTTTGTCTTCCCGGTTTTCATTTTAAGTTAGACTAAGTTGCATATGCTGTGTTTTACTGGGCTGTATCTTAGCTTAGGCAAAGATTTTTGGTAGTTCCCTGTTGTATGCTTTGCAAATTACTGTGTTCAATATGTGCTTGCTTCAGAGAAAGGACTTTTTCCCTGTCTCCACTCCTCAGTCTGGCAGCAACTGTCCCCCCGCCTCCCAGCTGCTGTCTACCATCTGCTCCAGCAAGGAGGAGTGAGTGCCCTAGAGAGCATCTCTCTTCTCTCCCCTTTGACACTGGCTGGCAGGCATGCTCTAGCACCCCAGCTTCTGGCTTGAGCCATTGCAGGCATGTAGCTGCATTTCCTGGTTTAACAGAGAATGTCTGTCCAGTTATTAATCAGTTTAAGCTGTGCAGCTTAGACTAACCTGCAAAGAATGAATCAATTCAGACTTGGGCTTTTTGAATGTCTGTCCCTAGCCTTAAAGACAGTTTCTGCCCCAAGGAGGTGCCAGTCTGCAGGGGAAAATTCTCACTGGTCTCCTGAGAACAGCTGGTCAACACAAGTAGCCCTTTCATCAGGGTGTTTTGCTACCCTACTCTGCACCTGAGCCACAAAGTACTGGGGTTGTTAGAGCCTTGTGGTAGCTCCTGGGGTCCCTTGTTCAATCCAAAGACAGCAGCCATGCTGCTTTGCTTTCCTACCTGTGCAGATGACCCCTGCGTCCTCATGGTGCCCACAGTTGTGGACGCCCCAGCCCAGACTGTAGCAAGCTGAGAGGTGGGGCTCGCCTCCATCACAGTTCACATTGTCCAGGAGGATGTGCCCTGTGCCATAGCCAAAGTAGGCATTGCTCTTGTAGTCCAGGGCGTGGCCGCAGCCCACTTGCTTGCAAACCACACTGGCATCGGCCAGCCCCCAGTCATCATCACACACGGTGCCCCAGTGCCCCTGGTAGTAGATCTCCACTCTGCCCTGGCAAGCGTCAGTCCCGCTCACCAGCCGAATGCTCCCATCATCTGGATGACAAGAGGGAGGAGGGTTAGTGCTCCCCGTGGGCCCCCTGCTTTGGTTAGATCATACCTCACTGGCAGGAGGGCTCCAGGTGACCCCCGAGGCATGTTTGCACAGCCTCCATGCTAAGCAGCGCTGACCTGAGGCATGTCCCACCCACATATTTCTGCTCTGCAGCTGCCAGTTGTCAACACTAAAGCTATGTGCAGTAGTGAGCAGGTGCCAGAGTCACTGTCACAGGCAGGGTTACGGGTGCAAGCCCAGCACCTGGGGTGGCTGCATGGCTTCACTTCCAGGATCTGATGCATGGGGGACAGGGGAGAGCGTTCAAAGCAGGCTTCACAGCAATGCTCCTGGGTGCAGCATGGTGGCTGGGGGCAGACATGCACTGAGCTTAGTCACATGGGAGTGACAAGAGCAGGCTGTGCTGAAAGCAGCATAGATGTGATGGAAAGCAGCAAGTCAGGCACAAATCTTCACGGGGCAGCAACACATGCCAATGGGCCTAGAGACACCATGTCCCAGAGCAAGAAGATCTGCTCCTTGATACCTCACTGGAATAATCTTTGACTGCAGGAGGTACCAAGGCTTGGTGAAAGTATGTGAGAAGAGTCTACAGCATAGCTTGTGCTCCCTCTACCGACCACTGACAGAGAGACACTAAACCATGAGGGCTTCCAAGGCAGTGGGGGTGGCTGGGAGGAGATGCTCAAAAAGGCTTACTTTTCCCATTTCGTAGTGAGGCTGTTACAGTCCTGCTGGTTGGTCTTCTGCTTGCTTGCGTGGGCAAGAGCTCTGCAAATTAAATCAAAGAATTTCTGAATGTCTATGCATTTTGCCACTATTCTCTCTCAGACACACTGTAATGAATATGTGTGCTGTGTGTACATACACCCACCATGGTCACCAGCCAAGCCGTGTGCACCAGGAGAGCAGCGGTGTACCACACACACATAGGATAGTGCTGTAGCCATGCACACATGCCTAGTAGACTGTAGGCATGCAAATCTCACAGTGGGGAAGCAAACACTTGTGGAACGTGACTAGAAGCAAAATGCACTTTTGAAAGTGAATATTTTGAGAAAAGAGGGTTCTATTTCTTTTTGTTATTCCCCCCCACCCTTCATATTAACACTGCTCTACGTGAAGAGAAGGCACTTTGAGCCAGATGCTCAGCTGGTGGCTGGCAGTGTCCCGAGCGCTCCCTCCATATGCTCCAAGTGAGGACCATGTTCAATGCCCAGTGGAGTGATCGCATAACTAGGAGTCAACAGTACTGCAGCACTGAGCTCTCTAGAAACATAAGCTAGATGCCCATGAGCAAGAGACTAGCTTAAAAATCATTAGATTTAGGAAATCCATAATCATTTGGGAATCCTTGTACTTGCCTTCTGGTTTCATTCTGAGCCTCTAGGTCACACAACAGGGACACTACGTGAACACCAGCACATTTTCAAGATGTTCACCATAGCAGTGAGGACTGGAAACTTACTTCATAAAGGGAAAGCTGACACGACTTCAAGAGCTGGGGCCTGAAGGAAATCAGCACATGTTGTGAGAGTCGATTTAAAACCTTGATGTTGGCACATTGAGAATGACCCTTCAGGATCTACTTGCGTCTCCAGTACCAATGCACAAGGTTGTGCAAACCCCATAACCTCTCTACTTCTGCTTGCTCCAATGCAAAATGGGGATAGTGACATTTACCTTCCTACCCCAGGCTGGTGTTTCTAGGGAGCAATTAATTAATCTTAGGGAAGAGCTGCAGGACTATGGATGATTCAGAAACGGGTGCACTGTTCTGGGGTACAGTAAAGGGCACCTTTTCCTCCCCACCAGTGCTAGCTAGAGTGCTGGTTACTCATTATTAGCTAAGCAGCTTTGCCTCTATGCTACTTTTATCTCATTCTGTACATCTCGTTTGCTTCTCTGTTGCCACATTTCTGAGCGAGGGATGCTCCCTGAAGAGACAGGAATATCACAGTGTTCACCTGAAGGAGCTGCGTTTGTCAGGCAGAATGGTAACTCTTTGCTCTAGGTCAAAAGCCTGTCTTGCTCAGGGAACCCCACCTCAAAGCACAGGCCGTTAATTATTTCATACAGCTCCAGGCCTCTGCTTTACTGTCTTCATCAACCAGGAAGGGACATACTTCCAAAAAGTTTGAGTAGTTCAGCTCAGCCCAAATACCTATTAATTACCCCTATCACAAAGCTCCCTGCTCCTCACCAAACCCTCCTACACACCCTTTGTGGCTGTGTCTTCAGAGTCAGGATCCCTTGCCCCCCAGGTCAGCTGGCACAGTACTTCCTTTCCTCAGTCAAGCCTGGATCCCTTCCTTAACCAGCTAACTCACCCAACAACCTACCTTTTCCAGAGCATCCTCCTGCCCCTCATTTCCTAGGGAATCACAGCTCCATCCTGTCTGCTGTTTGCAAGCTGCCACAGCTCCGGGCCTCCCAGACATACTCTCTCCACCTGATGATCATGCTAAGAAGGTGCGAGAGGGAACTGCCCTGGTCTGTAAGCATCTAGGAATCCAAAACAGGCCCCGCAGGGAACCTCAGGGTGACTTCAACTATCCACAAATAGACTGGGTCAATCTAACATTAGGTCGGGATGCAGAGACCAAATCTGAAGTTTTAAGATTGCTATCTAGAGCAGTTAGTCCTGGAACCTACAAGAGGAAAGGTCATTCTTGACCTAGTCCTAAGTAGCGTACAGAATTGTGTGTAAAGAACAACTGTTACTGAGCCACTCCGCAATAGTGACCCCAACGCAATTGGGTTTGACATCCATGTAGGAGGGGAGACAAGGAGAAAATGTACCATAATAGTCTTGAACTTTAAAAAGGGAATTTACACCAAAATAAGGAAACTAGTTAGACAGGAGTTAAAGGGGCCCTAAGGAGGTGAAGAACATTCAAACATCATGGGAACTGCTTAAGAATAACATATGGGAGGCACAGAGCAAATGCATACTGCAAATCAAGAAAAATGGAAAGTGGACCAAAAGCAAGTCAGCATAGTTTAATAGCAGAGTTGGAGAGGCAATGAGCAGAAAAAAAGAGTTCTTTCAAAATGTAGGAGTCAAATCCTAATAAGGAAAAGAGCATGAACTCTAGCAACTCAAATGTAAAACTGTAATACGACAAGCTAAGAAAGAATGTGAGAAGAAACTTGCTAGACACACAAAAGGTAACAATATTTTTTTTAAAGTACATTAGAAGCTGAAAACCTGCCAGGGAGTCAGCTGGACCTTTGGATGGTCAGGGTGTAAAAGGGGCACTGAAGGACGACAGGGTCATTGCCGAGAGATGAAATGCATTCTTTGCATCAGTGTTCACTGTGGAAGATGTTAGGGAGATTCCCTCACCAGATCCACTCTCCTCTACGGACAGGTCAGTGGAACTGACTCAGATTGACGTTTTAATGGATGAAGTCAAAGAGGAAATTGATATAACTGGACCCAGAAAGCTGGGTTGATCTACAGACTTTTATTTTATTTTATTTTTAAGGGCTAGGAGGGGAGGAAGTGGGAAAGAGGAACTGCAAGATTTGCCCAGAGCTGCATGGAAGGAGCAGGAGTGAGGCTTTGCTCCCCAACATGCTCCATACCATTGCCCTGTGGCAGAAGGGCCACATTACCAATGTGTCAAATATAGATCTAACATGTTCCATGCACCATTGGAAGAGGCCCCAGGGAGACTGCAGAGGAGCCTGATCTGAGTGCAGTAGGGAGAAGGAACAGCTTCCCCACTAAGGAAACCCCAGCAGAGAAAGAATCCGACTGCTGCAACAGAGCAGGGCCTGAGCGAGTTGTATTGTTGAAATCATAGAATCATAAAATAATAGGGCTTGAAGGGACCCCAAAAGATCATCGGGTCCAGCCCCCTGCATGAGCAGGAAAGACATCTGGGATCAGATGACCTCAGGCAGGTGACCATCCAGTCTTCCCTTGAAGACCTCTAGGGTAGATGATTGCACCACCTCTGCGGGGAGCTTGTTCCATAGTCTGGGCACCCTAATTGTAAAGGCATTTTTCCTAATGTTCAGCCTGAAACTGTCTTCCAGGAGTTTGTGGCCGCTGTTTCTAGTTTTTCCCCAGGGCGCCTTGGTGAACAGGTGTTCACCGAGACCTTGATGTACGCCTCTGATATAGCAGTAAGCGGTAATCAGGGCTCCTCTCAGCCTTCTTTTCTTTAGGCTGAAGAGTCCAAGATCCCTCAGCCTCTCCTCGTAAGGCTTGCCATGCAAGTCCCTGATCATAAGGGTGGCCCTTCTCTGGGCCCTCTTGAGCTTTAGCATGTCCTTGTTGAAGTGTGGTGCCCAGAACTGGACACGATACTCCAGCTGCAGCTGTACCAATGTTGAGTAAAGCGGGAGAATCACTTCTCTGGATTTACTGGAGATGCATCGATTGATGCATGCCAGTTTTATTGGTCCTAGCGGCTACTGCAATGCATTGCTGGCTCATATTCATTCTGGGCTCTATTGTTATCTGCCAGGTCCCTTTCATTTGTAGTGCTGGTCAGGTTAGTGATGCCCAGCCTGTAGGTGTGCTGGGGTTGTTCCTTCCCAGATGTAGCACTTTGCATTTCTCTACGCTGAACCTCATCTGGTTCCGTTCTGCCCAACACGCCAGCCTGTCTAGGTCTGCTTGTATCTGCAGCCTTTCTGCAGGTGTGTCTGCACACCCCATATCATGGTGTCATTTGCAAACTTGGCCAATGGACTTTTCATCCCCTCATCCAGGTTGTTGATGAAGATGTTGAACAGCAATGGGCCAAGTACCGTCCCCTGGGGTACACGTCTACCCACATCTTGCCAGGATGACACCAATCCATTCATTTGGACTGTGTCCTACTCCACAACCAGTTTTGCACCTACTTGATGGTCCCACAGTTGAGCCTGATACCTTCCAGTTTTCTGATCAGTACCTCATGGGAGACCAGGTCAAAGGCATTCTGGAAGTTGAGGTATATGATGTCAACTGCTTTTCTCTCATCCAGGTGACAAGTCATCCGATCATAGAAGAAATGAGGTTGGTGAGACAAGACCTGCCCGTGACGAAGCCATGCTGGCTGTCATTCAGTATCATACCTTCTGCAAGCTTGTCACATATAGCCTCTTTGATGAATGTTTCTAGGATTTTGCCTGGAATAGAAGTTAAGCTAATTGGCTTGTAGTTTCCTGGGTCTTCACGCTTCCCCTTCTTGAAGATGGGTGCAACATTGGCCCTCTTCCAGTCCTCTGGGATTTCTCCAGAGACCCATGATTTTTTAAAGACCTTTGCCAGGGGCTCTGCAATTACTTTGGCCAACTCTTGCAGCACTCTTGGGTGGAGTTCATCCAGTCCTGCTGATTTATATATGTCTAATTTCTTTAACTGATTGTACACCAGTGCTATGGCAATGGTGGGAACGGCATCAATCCTGCCCTGCTTGTTCTGTGTCCTACCTGGCATGTTGTTTCCCTTGGTCTTGTGAAAGACCGAGGCAAAGTAGTCATTCAGGAGTTCCGTTTTTTTCCTGAGTGGTAGTGGCCAGGTATCCAAACTAATGGGAGTGTGGGGCAGAGGTGTCACACTCCCATTAGTTTTCCTTTTACTCCCTATGTAGCTAAAGAAGGACTTCTTGTTGTTCTTGATTCTTGTAGCTAGTTTTAGTTCGGTTTCTGCCTTAGCTTGCCTAATCTGTTTTCTACAAGTGCAGGCCATTGTCAAGTAGTCTTCCTTAGAGGCTGTCCCAAGCTTCCATTGTTTGTACGCCTCTTTCTTTTTCTGTAGGAGGGCTACAACTTCCCTGCTTAGTCAAGAGGGTTTTTTGCCCCTTCTGCTACTTTTTCTCCATAAGGGAACGGATTTTCTCTGAGCCTTAAAGATTGTATCCTTAAGGAACGACCATTCTTCTCCTGCTCCCTTTACCTGTGGTCCTTGGTCTCTCAGGGCATTCTCTACTAGTGACCTGAGCTCATTAAAATTTGTGTTTTTGAAGTCTAAGGCTTTGAGCTTGGTATCTGTTTTGTCAGCCTTGCGATGGACCGTGAACAGATCGAAAGGGGTAATTTTGTTATCAGGTTTCTGGGTTTTGTGGGTTATATTACCGATGCAGTTCTAATGCCTATGGGTATAAATAAATCTGACTTGTTTGTACCATCTTGTTAAACTGAGGTACTCATGGGGGGGAACTGAGTCACCACAGCCACATGTCTGCACCCCTTTGTGAAAGGGTTGACACTGATAAACTAAATAGTAGCAAATTAACAGGACCTGATGGCATGCACTCTACAGTCCTGAAGGAGCTCACATCAGAAATTGCAGAGCTCTTAACTGTAGTATGCAACCTATTGGTAAAAATAGCCTTGGTACCAGCGGACTGCCAATGTGACTCCAATATTTTAAAAAAGGCTATAGAAATTGGCTCAAAGTTAGAATGCAAGGAGTGAGTATAAGTGGTCAGTTTTCAGGTTGGAAAGAAGTTTCATAGTGCTTAGGGTCGGAAGGGACCTAAACAGATCATCAGGTCCGACCCCCTGCCCCGGGCAGGAAAGAGTGCTGGGGTCATAACACCCCAGCCAAATATCTGTCCAGCCTCCTCTTGAAGACCCACAAGCCTCTTCTTGAAGACCCTCCTCTTGAAGTAAACAGTGGGTATCTGTGTTGGGACCAGTGCTGTTTAACATATTCATAAATGATCTGGAAAAGGGAGTGGCCAAATTTGCAGATGACACAAAATTATGCAACATGATAAAGACCAAGCTGGACTGTGAGAAACTACAGAAGGATCTGGCACTATTGACTGAACGGGCAATTAAATGGCAGATGCAATTCAATGTAGATAACTGTAAAGTGATGCACATAGCCAAAAATAACAAAAATGGGCAATAATAATAAAAAAACTATACCTACACTAGGATATGGGCTTTACATTAGCTATTATCACACAGAAAAAAGACCTGGGAATCATTGTGGACAGTTTGCTAAAAACCATCAGCTCAGTGCTCAGCAGTTGTCAGAAAGGCAAACAAAATATTAGGGATTATTAAGAAGGGAATGGTAAACAAAACTGAAAGTATCCGCATGCCCATAAATCCATGGTGCATCCACACCCTAAAAACTGTGCCCAGTTCTGGTCTTCATATCTCAAAAAGGATATAGGAGAACTAAAGAAGGTACAGAGAAAGGCAACAAGGATGATCAGTGGTATGGAGGGGTATATGAGGTGAAAATAAGAGACCAGGCCTTTTCAATTTAGAAGAGAGATGCTTGAAGGGGGGACATTATAAGGGTTTACAAAATACTAAATGGTGAAGAGAAAGTAAACAAGTATGAGTGCATCTACACATGTACTTTAATACGCATTAACCTCTATTAATGTTCTTCACACCCCAAACAGATCAAGAGATCCACGATGACCCAGAGGAGGAGGCGACGAGTGCTCGTCATAGGAGACTCCATCCTGAGAGGTACGGAAGGACCCATCTGTCGCCAGGACCCCTCAGCACGAGAGGTATGCTGCCTCCCTGGAGCAAAGATTCGGGATGTGACGGAGGTAATCCAGGCCAGGATCAAGCCCACCGATTATTACCCCATGGTCCTAGTCCATGTGGGTACTAATGATGCGGCCAGGAGAACCCCCCGATCACTTGATGGCGGACTACTGTGCTCTGGGCGGCGTGCTGAAGGAGTTCGGTGCCCAGGTGGTTTTCTCTTCCATCCTACCAGTGACCGGACGAGGAAGACAGCAGGAGAACTGCATCAGAGAGACCAACTGGCGGCTTCGGCAGTGGTGTCTCGAGGCAGGCTTCGGCTTCCTGGACCATGACCCGCACATCACGACGAGGGACATGCTCAGCTAGGATGGGCTTCACCTGTCCCCCAAAGGTAAGCGTGTGTTTTCTTCTAGGTTGGCGGATCTCCTCCGGCGGGCTTTAAACTAGGCTCGTCGGGGGGAGGGGAGTACGAGGGCAGGGGAAGCTGTGGACCACCAAACCATGTGGCACCCACAAGGACAGCCCAGCCTGAAGAAGGAGAACATTGGGAACCTGAAAGCCATGGGGAGGCCAGCACTACAGAACAGGTAAGGAACAAGAAGGTAAGAAACAATGGGCCCCATGGGACTGGGAGCGGGGGGGGGCAGCAAAGGCGCCAGTCGCAGGGCTCAAGTGCCTATATACTAATGCTAGGAGCATGGGGAACAAGCAGGATGAACTAGCGCTCCTGCTTGCACTAAACACCTATGACTTAGTGGGGCTAACAGAGACCTGGTGGGATTCATCCCATGACTGGGCGGTACATATTGAGGGCTATAGATTGTATAGAAAGGACAGGTCGGGGAAGAAAGGGGGGGGGGGTTGCACTTTATGTCAGTGAGCAATATACATCAACCCTCATCAAGACAGAATCCGAGGCTGAGGAAGTAGAAGGATTGTGGGTTAGGCTACATGGGGGGCAAGGAGAAAGGGATTTGGAGGTAGGGGTCTGTTACAGACCCCCACATCAAGGGGAAGAAATAGATGCGGGGCTCCTGAGGCAACTCTCGGAGACCATAAAAGCTAAAGAGGCGGTAGTCATGGGGGACCTAAACTACCCGGACATCTGCTGGGAGACGCAGACAGCAAGGTCCCATCGCTCACGCAGGTTTCTAACTTGTGTACAGGACCTCCACCTGACACAGGAGGTGCATGGTCCCACTAGGGGGAATGCTATACTGGATCTGGTATTGGCAACGGGAGATGACATGATAGGGGACCTCCAGATCGGTAACTATCTGGGAGACAGTGATCACCTTATAATAGAATTCAACATAAGATGGCGAGTGGGTAAGGTAACTAGTAGGGTGAAAGTGCTAGACTTTAGGAAAGCTGATCTCATTGCACTCAGGCGATTAGTCAAGGAAGCACTGCAGAGTAGGAGTTTTGATGGGATGGGTGCCCAAGAAGGGTGGCTGTGCCTAAAGGAAACGATCCTTTGGGCACAAAGCAAGACGATCCCCGAGCGAGGCAAAAGAGGGAAAGGGGCCAGGAGGCTTCCATGGCTGACCAGAGAAATCCAGGGCAGCCTAAGGGCCAAAAGGGGAGCACATAAAAAGTGGAAACAGGGTGAGATCACTAAAGATGAATATACCTCCTCTGCTCGTGCTTGTAGGGAGGCAGTTAGGCGGGCCAAAGCTACCATGGAGCTGAGGATGGCAACCCAAGTAAAAGACAATAAGAAATTGTTTTTTAGATATATAGGGAGTAAAAGGAAGGCCCAGGGAGGAATAGGACCCCTGCTAAATGGGCAGAAACAATTGGTGACAGATAGGGGGGATAAGGCTGAACTCCTCAACGAGTTCTTTGCCTCAGTGTTCCTAAGCGAGGGGCACGACAAGTCTCTCACTGGGGTTGTAGAGAGGCAGCAGCAAGGCGCCAGACTTCCATGCGTAGATCCTGAGGTGGTGCAGAGTCACTTGGAAGAACTGGATGCCTTTAAGTCGGCAGGCCCGGATGGGCTCCATCCGAGGGTGCTGAAGGCACTGGCCGATGTCATTGCAGAGCCACTGGCGGGAATATTCGAATGCTCGTGGCGCACGGGCCAAGTCCCAGAGGACTGGAAAAGGGCTAACGTGGTCCCCATTTTCAAAAAGGGGAGGAAGGAGGACCCGGGCAACTATAGGCCGGTCAGTCTCACCTCCATCCTTGGTAAAGTATTTGAAAAAATTATCAAGGCTCACATTTGTGAGAGCCCGGCAGGACAAATTATGCTGAGGGGAAACCAGCATGGGTTTGTGGCAGGCAGATCGTGCCTGACCAACCTAGTCTCTTTCTATGACCAGGTTACGAAACGCCTGGACACAGGAGGAGGGGTGGATGTCGTATACCTGGACTTCAGGAAGGCCTTCGATACGGTATCCCACCCCATACTGGTGAACAAGTTAAGAGGTTGTGATGTGGATGACTGCACAGTCTGGTGGGTGGCGAATTGGCTAGAGGGTCGCACCCAAAGAGTCGTGGTAGATGGGTCGGTCTCGACCTGGAAGGGTGTGGGCAGTGGGGTCCCGCAGGGTTCGGTCCTTGGACCGATACTCTTTAATGTCTTCATCAGCGACTTGGACGTGGGAGTGAAATGTACTCTGTCCAAGTTTGCAGATGACACAAAGCTATGGGGAGAAGTGGACACGCCGGAGGGCAGGGAACAGCTGCAGGCAGACCTGGATAGGCTGGACAAGTGGGCAGAAAACAACAGGATGCAGTTCAACAAGGAGAAATGCAAAGTGCTGCACCTAGGGAGGAAAAATGTCCAGCACACCTACAGCCTAGGGAATGACCTGCTGGGTGGCACAGAGGTGGAAAGGGATCTTGGAGTCCTAGTGGACTCCAAGATGAACATGAGCCGGCAGTGTGACGAAGCCATCAGAAAAGCCAATGGCACTTTATCGTGCATCAGCAGATGCATGACAAATAGGTCCAGGGAGGTGATACTTCCCCTCTATAGGGCGTTGGTCAGACCGCAGTTGGAGTACTGCGTGCAATTCTGGGCGCCACACTTCAAAAAGGATGCGGATAACCTGGAGAGGGTACAGCGAAGGGCAACTCGTATGGTCAAGGGCCTGCAGACCAAGCCCTACGAGGAGAGACTAGAGAAACTGGACCTTTTCAGCCTCCGCAAGAGAAGGTTGAGAGGCGACCTTGTGGCTGCCTATAAGTTCATCACGGGGGCACAGAAGGGAATTGGTGAGGTTTTACTCACCAAGGTGCCCCTGGGGGTTACAAGAAACAATGGCCACAAGCTAGCAGAGAGCAGATTTAGACTGGACATTAGGAAGAACTTCTTCACAGTTCGAGTGGCCAAGGTCTGGAACGGGCTCCCAAGGGAGGTGGTGCTCTCCCCTACCCTGGGGGTCTTCAAGAGGAGGTTAGACGAGTATCTAGCTGGGGTCATCTAGACCCAGCACTCTTTCCTGCTTATGCAGGGGGTCGGACTTGATGATCTATTGAGGTCCCTTCTGACCCTAACATCTATGAATCTATGAATCTATGAATGCTCGTTAAAGCATCACTAAAAGTGGTGCTAATTAGCTAATACTCATTAAAATAGGATAATGTGCATTAAGCATCACTTAAAAACCATGCTCTTTAGTTAATGTACATTAAGACAGGCTAATGCACATTCTCTTAGTAAAGGGGTAGGCAACATTTTTTGGCCGGAGCGCTGAAAACCCCCACAATGCCTACCTTGGGAGGTGCCAGAGTGCTGGCATGCCAGAAAAACAAGCTGAGGGCAGGGGGTACATGGCAGGATGCCCTGCTTGTGCCCCTTGCCCCCTAGCCAAAGCCCCTGCCCCCAGCCCTCCTGCCTTGTGCCCCCCACCCAAAGCCCCTGACCCCCAGCCCTGCTCATGACCCTTGCCACCCACCCAAAGCCCTTACCCCCAGCCAAAGCCCCTGACCCCCAGCCCTGCTCATGACCCCTGCCTCCCACCCAAGGCCCTTGTCCCCTAACCCTGCTGCCCCTTGTCCCATTACCTCTCGGCTCTGTGTTCTTGGGGAACCCTGGCACAGGATGCAGCCTGTCTGACTGACAAAGAATTCCCCCACCCTCCCCTCCTCTACCTGAACAAGACCTGATTACGACAGACAATGAAGATGCAGTGGGAGACATACCTAAAGCCCTCCAGATAAGGGTGACAAGAGTGAAACAACTGCCCTAGGTCTCACTTGAATGCAAGATGGAACCAGATGACAATTCATTTACATGGAAGATGGAGAACAGAATGCCCAAAGCAAAGACCGTAGTGAATTCTGGGATCAGAGAAGCAGGGGAGCACTGCATGATGGGGAATCTGTGCTCCAAATGCTAATCAACCCACATTTACACACATCCAGTTCAGCATTTATCAGAACAATTCTAATCTGGATTTACAAAGGACTCCTCCCCCCCCCCCCCAAACACACACACACCCCTCTAAGCAGAAGTAAAGTTTAATAGGCATCTTGGGCCGTACATTCCCCGGTCCCACTATGGGAGTCCTACTTAAACTTGATTGACTAAAACTCAGTTGCCGGGTTATGGAATGCTGAGACAAAGAGACCGAGTCAGACGGGGTATGGGCAACATTTGAACAATGGTAAAGGGGTTCATCACAGCGTCCAGCCTGTTGAAGCCCTGACCACAAGTGTTGTCATACTTTTCCCGAGACGACTGGTGGAAGTCCTCCTCACAAAACTTATGAAAAGTCATGCTAAGCTGAGGCTTGTTCACAACAGGTAAAAATCCAAAACCCTGATGCTGCAAGCTATCTATGGTTTCTGAAGAAACAATGAAGTATCCCATCCAGTATATCTGCTATCCATAGGAATTTCAAGCTGGCTCCTAAGTGTCTGGTTACTCCTTAACCTTATGTTTTTCCTGGTGATTAATCAGTTTCTTGAGATGTTCCAAACCAGATAACCCCTTGTCAATAGAAAAGACAATTATTTACACTATTAAGAATGCTTTGAAGAAACTCAACTGAGGGTATAAATATCTGTAAAAAAGAGCAGCAAAAGTGTGCTTCAAGATGAGAAGTCTCTCTGACACCATCCATTGTTGTTCCCAAGAAGCTGGAAGAAACAGATAGTCTTCCTTCAAGGATTGTGCTAAGAACTTTACCTGTCAGCATTGGAACCCGAGTGCCTTGGACTGGTGAGATCCCAGCTCTTGCTCTCTCTCTTTTTTCTTTTTTTCTCTCTAGGCATAGATTTCTGAACCTGAACTGTATTAGTTAAGCTTGAGCTATGTTTCCCCAAATACTTAGTGAAACCAGGGTAGTATTGTAATTGTTTGTGTTTGTTTTCCTTTGCATGGCTATTACTACTGGTACCATTATATATTTCATATACTTAGCAATAAATAACTTGTATAGTCAAACTGGTAGTAACTGGGTATATTTTCCTTCTCTACTTCTCCTTCCCCACTTGCTCTGCAGCAACGCTTCTTTTACCTAAGCTAAAGATCCCTGTGAAGCCCCAAAATACTGTGGGGTCTGCTCATCAAGAGGCTAAAGATTGGGACATGCTGAGTTTGAAACACATAAGGGGATCAGCTTGTACAGAGTGATTGACCCAGTTTGGCTCAGACATGCCCTAATGAACTGAATGCTGGCCCATGAGGGTGTCAGCTGGACACCCAGCTGGATTGAGAGGTATTCTGTTTACCTGTGTGCTTGTATCTGACTGCGGTTTATTGTTGCTTTGATGAACTGATTCTTGGCATATGAAGGTGTCAGCCTGTCTATGCTGATCAACCCGGCTGGGTCAGGCGTGTCACGTTAATCTGTGTGTTTGTGTGTATGACTGATTTGGTGACTGGAGAAACCCAGCCCCATTGAAACTGAGTCCTGCAAGATAGCTCCATTAGGGGTGAGAACTTGCAGAAGGGAAATATATAGCTCCGTACAGAAACACAAGTAACACAAGCAGCACATTGATAGAATTATAAAGACCCTAGAAACGTATCCCTAATAAATGAGAACCCCCCAAAGTGATGGGCAAATCTAGTAACACCCCCACCCCAAACCCTTGCCCCCCAGCCCTACTGCCCCTTGTCCCTGACCCAAAGCTCCTACCCCCCAGCCCTGCTCGTGACCCTCCCACCCAAAGCCCTTGCCCCTAGCCCTGCTGTCCCTTGCCCCCCATCCAAAGCCCCTACCCCCCATCCCTGCTCATGACCCTTGCCTCCCACCCAAAGCCCCTACCCCCCAGCCCAGGCTCTGTGGCTGTCAGCAGCTACCCAGAACCTGGGCCAGCTGCAAACATCTGCTGTCTCTCCAACCCAGCCCTGGCCCCAGCTGCCTCCCAGCCCCAGACCTGGCCCCAGGCTCCAGGGAGGCAGCAGATACTAGCAGTACTCCCCACTGTGCTGTCCTTGCCGTTTCTGCAAAGCAGCATTGGAATCCAGCACGGCAGGGCACAGAAAGCTGCCTGCTCCAAGCTCCACACTTCCTGTGTGCACGGGAGCAGCATGGGCAGCAGCACAGGGTTGTGCACCTCACTGCTGCCCCTGCCTGCAGGGGAAGTGTGGCAGGGCAGGGGGAGCTCAGACCAGGCAGCTTTCTGTGCCTCCCACTGTGCCCCTCCATGCCGGGTTCCAACGGTGCTTTGCAGAACCAGTGAATGCAGCACAGTGGGGAGCATTGCCTATATGTACTGCCACCCTGGGGCTGGGGCTGCAAGGCAGGTGGGGCCGGGGCAGAGAGGCAGCAGATGTTTGCAACTGGCCAATGTTTTGGGTAGCTGCCGATAGCCACGGAGCCCGGACTGCTTGCAGCAGGGCTTCTATGGGAACAGTCCGGGCTCCATGGCTATCAGCAGCTACCCAGAGCTGGGGCTAGCTGCAGCCGGGAGGCTACAAACAGCTGCTGCCCTCCCGCCCCCAGCCCTCTCCTGGTCCTGGGCTCCAGGAAGGGAGCAGGTGCCGATACTGCACCCATTGGGGCCGGGGCTGGGGAGGCAGCAGGTGTTTGTAGCCTCCCGGCTGCAGCTGGCCCTGGCTCTAGGTAGCTACTGATAGCCACGGAGCCCAGGCTGCTCCCAGCAGAGCTTGCAGCATCCCAGCTGCCTGCTGGGAGCAGCCTGGGCTCCTGGCTGGCAGCAACTACCCAGACCTGGGGCTGGCTGCAGCCGGGAGGCTGCAAACACCTGCTGCCTCCCCGGCCCCAACACAGGCCGAGGAAAATGGCCTTGCATGCCATGCTCGGCACGTGTGCCAGGGGTTGCTGACCCCTGTCCTAGTACCTGGCAATGATTTAATGCACATTAACTGAAGCATGATACAGTCAATCATCTTTATATCAGTGCCAATCTGATATTGGACCAATGTATCGGTGCACCTCTAATGACAACGAATTCTTGGAGGAAAGAGGTATTGGTAGCTATTGAGCATGGGAGTGAGGGGCATAGCCTCTGAATCAGAACTTCCTAGACCTTAAATGCTGGAGGCTGCAAGTGAGAGAGGAACAGTGGAAACAAGCCCTGGCCATACCCTGCTCACTCTCCATTTCAGCATCCCCTCTCTGCCACTGTGTGACAGGATACTGGGCAAGATGGACCTATGGTCTGACCCAATAAATAGCAGTTCTTATGTTCTTGTTATGTTCTCAGCTCTGTGCCATCCATGAGCTCTTCTCCTTACATAGAGCTGAAATAGCAGAATGAGAAGATGGGCCTGGATTGATTGAGACTAAAGGGGAAAGGAGGAAAAGGAAGATATGGAAAGTCAGTTTAGTCAAGCAAAACCCAAGAGAAAGACCCGAGATGTGAGATGAGGGCTGCTGGGCCTTAGCCAGTGGGCCTGTAAGTGTGCCAGTCAGCTGAGGCCACATGACCCATCACTAACCCCTCTCCCACCACTGGATGGAACCAAAACTTTTTACCATTACATGTGACAGCCACATCCTCATAGTGGTAGCAGTTGTGGATGCCCCATCCGTGGCTTCCGCACTCACTCAGGGCTGCCTCCCTCCCCTTGCAGTCCACATTATCCAGGAAGATGGGCCCGCTCCCCTGGCCAAAGGTGAGGGTAGCTGGCATGGCGACAGCATGGCCGCAACCCAACTGGCGACACACCACATTGGCATCCACGATGTCCCAGTCATCATCACATACTGTGCCCCAGGAGCCATTGTAGAGGATCTCCACACGCCCCTGGCAGCGGCTTTGCCCTTTGACTAGCCGCACCTCTGCAAGGAAGGGCACAGGGACAAGGTCACCACAAGATGGCCACTGGGCAGCAGCCTAGGCACTTGACTAATTAGATGCAAATATAACCACCAAATGTGCACCAAATCATAGGCCTCTGCCACTTAAGGCAAAGAAGCAACTCCAGTAGCTATGAGGAGCAGTACTCTGATATCAATGTTTGTGTTGGCTTAGATCCTGGTGTGTGGGTTTTTAAGCAAGGATAGTGAACATTTATGCACATCTATCTTGGCATGCCTGTTTGCAGGGGGCATACCCCTCGCATCTTCAAAGCTCCCAGGGGATTAGGAATTTATCCAGCTAGAGAAGAAAAACTGTGTCATGGGATTTTAGTCACAAGTCACCTGGTGCCATCAGCAACTTGCTAATACTCTTAGCAAACCCGTTTCAGGATAATCCCCAGGCTGAAATCAGTCACAAATAAAGGGCTGTTCAAGCCAGTGGGAATAGATAGCACATCTGTATAAATGGCTCTGTGTTTGCACTGCCAGCTTATTCATTCATTAGGATCCTGCAGTAAAGTGCTGTCCATCAGACACAGCCTGGTTCACTTTCAGGAAGCCAGCAACAGTGGTCAAATTCCCCTCTGATTTGTAATAATAAGCGGGACTGTTCAGGAAAGGATTATTCCCTTGCACAAAGAAACATGGGTTTTCACTGACATTTTCAATTTAAAACCCACTTGGGGGAAACTCAAATTTTCCTTGCCAAACATTTCTTTTTCATTTAATCTGTGATGAAATCCCACAGGTCAGCGATGCCCCATGAAATCATAGCTCTAAGGATCAGGTCTTACCTGGAAACGGCAGTGGGGTAGTTTCCAGTATGTTGCCTGAAATTAAGAAGAAAAGGGATAAGCCATCCATTGTATTCCGCGAGGACAGAGAGGGGAGAAGGTTGTCAGACAAGTGACACCCAATTGTTTCATAGCCTCTTCCTGAACCATGTGATTGCTGAAAGAGGTGAGCACTGGGCTGACCCTGCAGAGATGTGAACTTCACCCCAAATGAGAGCAGTTGATTGGTGGCATAGACTGACGTCACCCTTGCGTTGGCCACTCCTGCCTTAAACAAGGCACAAGAGCTGGTCTCAGAATCTCAGGGCACCTGACTCATCCACTTACCTGTCTCTTCCCTTTTCCACAAAGCTCTGAGGTCTGAAAAAAAGAACAGGGGAGAAAGATTTTGAAAGGGAGAGAACAGCTGGTGTCAAAGGGGGGCGGGGGAACATACAAAAGCAGATTTTTTTACTTCTCAGTCTACGAAATGGGTATAATGAAACTGAGCACCTTTATAAAGTGTTTTGAGATCTACTGTTGAAAAATGCTGTGTAAGAGCTAGGCCAGTAACCTTGGCAATCTGTCTAACTATGCATGGATCACTTTGCCCACTGCTGGATGCAGCCACCTCTAGGGAGTGAGGCGGCAGGCTGTAAACCACACAAGGCACAAGAAAGAAGTGCAAACCACTGGAGAACCACTGGAATTTGGCCATGGCATGTGGATTAATGCCCCCTACATTTCCAACCCTCCTGGCTGCATTGGAAAAGCTGGAAAACCAGACTTCAAAAGGCTCGTAAATGAGAGGGACAATGAAAAAAAATATTTTTTTTCACTCCCCACCCTAATTTCCTTGCTTTGAAGTCAATCCTGTTCATTCAGAGAGCAGGTGGAGAGCAAGCTCACTGTTCTGGGGAGTGTGGTGTTGACTGTATTGCCTGCCTCACTTGCAAAGGTGCAGGGGTGCGAACTGTGTTGGGAGGAATCTGAGTTATTGTTTTCCAGCAGTTTCATTGTCAGTGCTCACCCTGAGTGCAGTATGGTACATTGGAAGGCAAAGTGCTAACTGCTTTAGCATTGCTGAGATTGGGCGTGTCTACACAAGATGCTTTACTGCGCATTAGACTAAACCAATGCGCAGTAAAGCATCACCATCTACATTTGCGCAGGACTTACTGCACAGTAAATGAGGCTAATGCACTGTTTGCAAGTACCAGGAAACACAGGCACTAGATTAACCGTGCATTAACTACTGTGCAGTAAGTAGCACACGTGTAGTTGTTGACTGGGAGCAAATTGTGCAGGCAGCAAGAGGGTCCACTGCTGCCTGGCTAAGCCCTGATTTGGTGGGGGGAGCTGTGCTGGCTGCAGGGGCAGCTGTCTCCCCACCACGTGTCCTGATCCCCACATAGCCAGAAAAGCTGTCCCAGTAGGTGGGACTCCTGTGAACCAGCTACGTGGAGCTGGGGTCAGGACCTGATTCCCATGTGGCCAGGAGAGATGGCCCAGCAGCCACATGAGGATCAGAAGTGGGGGGATGCTACCTGCTTAGCAGGGATGCTGCCTGCCAGCCACGTGGGGATCAGGAGGGTCACATGGCTGGCAGGCAGCAATCCCCACATGGATCCTGATCCCCACGTGCCTGGCAGGCAGTGTTCCTGATGAGTGGAGATGGCTCTCCCAGCCATGTGAGGATCAGGACCAGCGCTCATGCCCCCTGCCAGCCCCAGGGCTGCCCCACCCCCCCGGGAGAGCCTGGAGCTCCCCCTGGCTGTTGTAGGGGGGCAGAGCAGGGCAGGGGCAGACCTAGACCGGGGCTGCTCCTGTCAGGCACAATTTGGTCCCGAGCGTGGCGCACACGTAGATGTGAGCCCTGAAGCACTTCAATGAGCCTGAATTTTCTGCAAAGAAAATTCAGATGCATTCATTGCACATGTAGACACACCCACTGAGTTATAAGCCTTCCTTAACTGGCATGAAACAGCAGTGCCCAGAAAGAGCAAATATCAGCAGAGAAAGCTGGGAGAATTATTCAACAACAAATTAGTTGGATCTGAGCAAGGGCCCTTGCAAAACTGTCCCCCCATGTCTTGGCTCCATGCAGAATGAGGCAGGGCAGCTTAGACCTTAAGACTGGCTGATTTATAAGAGATGAAAGGTACTGTGATACTTGGAAGCTTTTCTAAGTCTGTCCCAACCATGGAGATAGTCCAAAAAAGATAACTCCCACAAAAAACTCTTGCCTCTAGCATATTTCCTGGACTACTGTGTCTACAACATCACTTTAGCACTACTCTTTACAAGGGTTGTTTGAAACCTTGCCTGCAAGTAGCTGTAAGATGTGACTGATGGCCCCTGTATAAGCAATGCAACAGTGACACCCAGAGGATAAGGTGGTCAATGGCCACAATGCTGAGCCCTGCATCTTGCATCTTAAGGAGTTATCTACACCCTAGAAAAGCAGGATGAACCCATGCTGAACCATGCTATGGGACTCTTTGTGCCTCTCTGGCAGTACACAGAGGTGGGAGTGCCCATGGATCCTCTCAGCTGGTGCCAGAGGGCACATGTCCAGCCCTCTGCACAGACACAGGATGCACTGTTCCTAAACCAGCACAGGAAGATGCCAATCTATAGCCGATGCAGAAACATCAGCTCCTGTGAAACACTGAAGCTGCTGTCATGAACAGTAACTTAACAGTAACTTAAAGGTGACCTGAAATGGGGTAAAACTCATCAAGCCCCTGCTTTGCTGTGGTTACAAATATGTCCTGGAAGGTTTTAAAGTCAGTCACAAAAGGGCTTTTATGATGGGAGAAATTCAAAATTTCTCCACCCTAGGGGCCAAAAAAGTGGTGAAATGACAGTGTTGTTATCATTACTACTGTATTTATTACCTAGGGAGCCTTGGCCAGGACAGAGGCATTGCATGAAGCTCTGTGTGCACACAGAACCTGACCATCTCTGTCCCAAAGCACTTACAAGTTAAATAGGCAGGAGGCCCAGAGAGATCCACTTCTTGATCTGAGGGGCAGTTTGCAAGGGCTCAGCGCACACAACTCAGACCAGATGTTCAAAAGAATTCAGTTCTCCACTTGGAAACTAAAGCAGAGGCCAGGTCTCAAGTTGCAGCAAGGGAAGTTTAGGTTAGATATTAGAAAGAATTTTCTCACTAGGAGGGTAGTAAAGCACAGGAATAGGTTATCCAGAGAGCTGATAACCATCCCTGGAGGTTAGACAAAACTTTGGCTGGGATGATTTAGTTCGGGCTGGTCTTGCTTTGAGTAGGGGGTTGGACTAGATGACCTCCTGAGGTCTCTTCCAGCCCTTTCTATGATTTTGTCCCCAGTACCTACAAAATGTTTGCTGGAGAGGACATATTTGTTTAAGATCCCCTTAAATTAATGTATGGGAACTTGAAGTATACATTTGAACTATCTGAAGCAACTTTCAGGAAAACCAAGCAAGACCAAAACCTCACACACCTGGAATTTCCAGCAGAAAATGGTATTTTGAGAGGGGGAAAAAATCATCTAGGCTTTTTCTAATGATCTTAACAAAGCAAAAAATTAAAAAAATTAAAAATGGCGGGGGGGGGGGGAGGAGGAGGAACCTATTTAAATCAGATCCTTTTCTGGACACTTTTAAAATTTAAACCACCAACCTGGAGGACAAATAATTCTTCATTAGCAACTCAGCCGAGGCCCATTCACGAAGAGAAATAAGCAAAACACAAAAGGACAAAATGTGTGATAGTTCCTGTCCCCAATGATCCCCCAGAAATGTGTCCCAGGAGCAATGTACCAGGAGAGAGGGAGGCTTGTGAGAAAGCAAACTGCCAATTGTAGTATAAACTACCAACCACACCCAAATCCATCCGTGAGAAATGAACTGTTTGCATCAAGGCAAGCTGGTCTCAGCTGAGAGGTGCCAGCATGCACCTATTTGCTGCATATCAGAGCAAGGTGCCAGAGTGCTCATGAATAAAGCATCTCCATGGAGGCTGGCAGGGACCGCATCAACCCCAGTCAATAGTTAAGCAGAACAAAGTCAGCCTTGTGAGTGTCGAGGCCCTGCTGGAGTTTTATTACAGACCCCAACCTCAGCCGCTCTGGCTGAGAAGCTTTCAATTGGAACTATTTCTGAGTTAAGTACAGACATCAAATTCACCTGTTTAGTAAGATTTTTGCAAAGAGTTTAAGAGACTTTATGTGCCCCAAATCCCAGTGACGGGCAGAGGCAGTTGCAGGCCTAACTCTCTATGAAAATCCCTCATGTCTGCATGGGAAAGTTTACCTATAATAATCAACACAATTATATCAATATCAATAGAATTACACCGATAAAATCAACACAGAATTATATGGGTATCATATTTCTATTCCAGAATAAGGGGGGCCTTTTCTGGTTTAGCTTAACCTCTTCCAAAGCGACATAAACTAGATTGAAAAAGCACACACTTTGGTATAAGAGGGTGCCTGTACACAAGTGCAGAGGCTGCTCTGGTGCACTGGAATTACAGTGCTGTGGAGCAGACTTGGTCAACTGAGTTTGCTGGAGTGTGGTAATTACTGTGCTCCAGCAGCCTTCCATGTCTCATGTATCAGTGTCCCCATGCTTCAAAATGGTGGCAGGGATGTTTGAACTAAAGCTTGTTGAACAAGCTTTAATTCAAGCACCTCCACTACCATTTTGAAATGCAGGGATGCTGATACACAAGACACTGCAGAGCTTTAATTAGGGCATCTCTTGAAGCTGTTCTAATTAATGTACCACCCCCCAACCCCCACAAGGAAATTATCATGGTATAACTGTATTGAAATTCACACCATAGCTTATGCTGGTGCAAACTACCTGGGTAAGTAAACCTTTGTTTTTAGTTTGTGCTTATCACTGAAGTACCTGGGCACCTAGACTGGAAATAGGCTCAGGGTGGCACATTTCAGACTTGGATTTTGATCTCCTTCCTACAGAGTTTGGGAATGTCTGGATACTGGTTTCTGCCCATCTCTAAACAAATCCAAGCCAACCTGCCTTAATTCCTGCTGAAATTCAGTCCTGGTTCCTCAAAGAGTCTAAGCACCACTGGAGTCCTGTTTAAACCCTTTCAAGGTGCATGGATCTAATGCTGCCTTCTGCCCAAGGACACTTTTTTCACTGAGATCTACACCCATGCAGGGTGCTAAACAATGGATGAGCAAAAGCCAGTGATAGCCTCCATATACTTTGATGGAGGGAAACTGGCACATTTCATACCTACACCTGTGGCTCAAGCTGAGCTGTCCCCTCTTGCTGTAAATCTGAACAAGCTGTGCAAATGCTGGTAGAAGAGCCCCTTGCTTTCTACCACCCACCTTGACTAGGATGCAACTAGGGGACTGAGATGCACAGTTCTCATTCCCATTACTGGGAAATTGAGGATCCAGCTACTTTTGGCATCTTGGAAGTCTCCTTTGTACTCTTTTACCTGCTTGCATACTGCCTACTTGTTCCCCCACCCCATTCTTTGCCTCCCTCAATCACTTCAGGGAGGATTAGATAGCTCACGCTTTCCCTCAGTCAGCCAGTCTGGATCTGTCTCTCTCAGGATCCTTTTCCATCAGTAGATCTCACAGCCCCTTACCACACAGCTCAGTATCATTATCCCCATTTTACCAATTGGGAAACTGAGGTCTGAAGAGAGAAAGTGACTGACTGAAGTTTGCCCAGCAAGCCAATGGCAGAGCCAGGGTTTCCATGTCCCTGCTGAGGGCTCTCTCCACAAGGCCACGCTGTGCCCCAGTTCCATTCTGGGGTGGCTGAGTCCAGAAGCTTGGCTAAGCTTCCCATACACATTTATTCGTCTTCAAGGAAGGTGTACTAAGCACTTTCCTTCACTTAAGTGGGATCACAGCACTCCCACCAACTCCCTCAGCTTGCACCTCTCAGACCCAGAGCAGCTGGCGGGAGGCTCCTGATGCTGATGGAGGGAATTGCATTTCCCACCCAATCCTCCAGCCATAGGATCAACTTCTTATTGGTGGACAAAGCTCTCTTCCTACCTTGCCTCCCAGCCCCATACCATGAAATGGCTCACCACGGGGGCCGAGGAGGAGGAGCAGTGCTGCAGAGATCAGGAAAGTGGTCAGTACCCAAAGGCCTGGTCTCCACACTCTGTGCTTGTGAACTGGGCAGGGACCAATTCTCATTTCTGCTTCTCCCTCGTCCCACAGGCAATCGTCCGACTGTCTCTCAAGAAGATGAGAGGCCACACCTGGAACATTCAGTACAAACATTAGCAACTGTGATGGCAAAGCCTTGCAGCCCCATGCACGGACGAGGCCTCCATTGTGCTGGGCACTGTACAGAGCAGAGCAATGTTCATGTTCTCTTCCCCCATAGAATCACGGGGAAAGAAGGGACCTCAAGGGTTGCCCAGTTAGCCCCTCTGCACAGCTGCAGGATCCACTGCTCCCCAGAGCTCACAGTCTATGTGACAAACATTGCAGATTAGTGCCCATCTGCAAGGCCTTCTGGCACAGCTCTGCACACCCATGATAACAACACAACCTTTCTAAGGAGCACGTTGCTCAGGTGTTTCCTGGCTCTGGCATACAAGTCCTGCTAATGTATATTTGATGCTGCAGGGAAGCTGAGGCATGAAGAACTTAAATGACTTGTTTAAAGTCAAAGCAGAGTCAAGAGTAGAGCACAAGGGCCCAGACCTCTATGCCAAATAAGCACAGGATTGAAGGGGCCTTCTTGGCCACTGAGCCCAACTCCTGCTATCATGGGGCCCAAGAGCCTGCAAACATATAGCAGCTGAGCACTGACCAGTAAGATGGTTTGAATCCACTGCTCCTCCGGGGAGGCTGTTCCAGGGCTCCATTCTTCTAAGGGTTTAAAACCTTTGTAGCTCCCGATTTTTACTCCCTGATGTGTCCCTGACCCCTCTCAGCTATCTTGGTGCTGAGCTATGCAAACTGGGCTCTTCCCCTCCTTCCTACCCATCCTGTTTCACAGCTGAATTGTGCTGTTGGCCCTTAGGGCACATCCACTCTGCTTCCCTCGTGCCTGGGAGGACCACCAGGAGTCACTCCATCTGCTCATGCTGCTCCATATGTGCCTGATCCCCAAAAGGGAACAGTAATGGTACCTTTGATTGGCCCTGAGTCAATAAGCATCCCAAGACAAGGAGTCCACGAACAGTGCAGGGCTTATGTTCAGCACTACTCTAAGGTGCCTCTATGTTGCCTCATTTGGTAGAGCAAGCATATGCAGAGTAGGCGAGTGGATGGTGTATGTTGCACTGAAGCCCTCCCACACACAACCCGGAGGAAGTTAGCTTATGTCTTTAGTCACCCTGTGATTAGCTAATGCATCCAAAGTGTCCTCATCCACTTCACCAGAGACTTTGTTTCCCTCTCCTTGAAGATCTAAGAGAACCCAGGAATCCTGGCTCCCCAACCTTTCCTGCTCGAGTCCTGGCTCCCCAACCTGTCCTGCTCTAGCCACTCTCCCTTAAGATCTAGTCAAAGTAGGCTCCAGCCACCAGACATGCTTTCTTCTCTTGTGAATAAACTCACCTCAGCAATGCAGAAGAAGACAGGAGCAGATAGGAGCATGGAACTGATATGACAGTTATACACCAGTGGACAGAAGCCAAAGCAGATCCAAGTGGGACAGGATCAAGAGGGAAGAAGAAAAATGTCAGAGAGAAAATGAGGGAGATATTAAAGATAATTAGATGCTATTTCCCCTGTGTGCTGCTCTCTCCTTATAAATTACTGTCAAGGAGGGCACCTGCTAGCTTGCAAGCAATGCCAGTTTGCTACAGCTCTGCTAAAGCCCTGTAATGGAAGGGGGGCCAGGCTCTGCTCACAGTTACTCTGAATGAGCTCTACTGCAGTTGATTTATACTGGGCTCAGTTGATTTATACTGGCTAAGACAAGAAGTGGGCCTTGTACCTTTGTGACTCCCCAGCACATGGAAGATGACAAGCTGGTGACATTGTTTACACAGCTGATCTCTTCTGACACTGGGTCCTGTGCATGCCCAGCACCGAGCACATCAGGGGCTCTGTGCCATCCAACACCCTCCACTGGCTGGGCCTCCAGGCTGTTCACTATGTCCCTGTCCAGTTCTGAGACTCAGCTCATCCTATACCCACTGTACCAGGCCTGGGCTCCCCTCAATCCTACTGCCTCTCGTCTCTTTTGCCTGAGGCAGAACTAGGCAGCTATTGTGGCTGGCAGAAGGAAGTGCCTGCTCACCTTCCCTGTCATCATGATTTCATTTGCAAACCCACCTCTTCTGCACCATACTGCAGGGAATGACCCACTGGCAGCTCCCTGCACTAGCCACCAAGATGACTGTTGTCTCTTCTGTCCTAAGAGCATGTGTAACCTATGCTAGTTTAGTATGGTGCCTTGTCCCCCACAAGCACTGGAGTCTGCTTCCGGATCTAAGGTGACCTGTTAGCTCAGGCAGTAGGTGCTTGGGCTTTTTAGATTCTGAAGCCCCAAGTCCAGCCCTATTTTCCTGTATGTCCAGGCAAATCTTATAAGAGTTATAGTGGGTTACAGTAGGTTAAATGTGGCCTCAGACACTGTACTGGAGTCCATGGGGCATCCATAGCCAACAGCTGTTGGCTACACAGCTCCAAAGCAGCCACCTGAGAACCAGGCCTGGCCAAAGGCCCAGTGACCCCAGCAGGTGTGATGACCATTCCCAGGCATGGGATTGAGTCCTGCAGCCTTTAATAGTAGACCTTCCACCTCCTCACCCCTTTCATTTGAAGGGCCCAGGCCAGATCTTGCTACGAACAGTGCATGGGCCTGATCCTAGCTGCTCTGATGGCAGCATAAGCAATTAAGTGCATGTTTGTAACCTATGGGATGTGCCACCATTGAGACCTGCTGATTTGTCCCACTCTTGCTGTTCGTCTCCTGCTGACCAAGCTCTGGCGGAAACCTGCCAGCAGACAAATAGCTCAGTTATGAAGGGATGAAAAATAATCTAGTCCATAATGCTGTGCTTTCAATACTCCATTCATCCTCAATGCAGAGAGGCTCCATTCTGAATAATGTCTCCTTTTGTCTTGCTGGGCCCTCCCCATCCTCACGCTGCAAGTGGCTGAGAGATGGCAGATGAACGTGCGATGGGCCAGTGGCACATACCTGTTCCCTCGCAAGGCTGGGTGCTCAGAAGGAATCATCCCAGGCTTTCCTTCTCCCCCTCCCACAGACCGCTGGCTTCCAGATCCACCAGCCTTCCCTCCCTCCAATGCAGGTTGACCAAGGAGGAGGAGCAGGCATTTGTAAGGCACCCAGCCCTCTCTGGTTCCCCTGCCATTCTGTATTATAGGTGATTGTTGGGAAAGAGCCAGGCAGATCAACTGCGCTTGGCAGTGGCAGTGGCCAGTTTTAACCATTAAAATGCCACACAAGTGACAAAACAGCAATTAACTTCATGGATACAGCACTACACCTTTCTTACCCTTTGCCCCCACTCCCTCATCTGCCACAACCCCCCCCCCCACCCCTTGAGTCCCAAATTCCATATTACATCCCTCATATACTGATCTTTAAACCAGGAGGGGGCTGTTTTTCTGGATCCCTGTGTACTGAAAACCAGCTTCATCCAGTTACAGGTTATCATGACACTGCCAATTTGTTTTGGATGTTTTATGAACCTCATGCATTACAGAACTGAAAAAGGAACATACCTTTAAATGAAAGTCTTTTCCCCTTGGTAATGACTTTGAATGCTCAAAAACATGGCTATACAGTCTATGGAGTAGCGCAACCTACAGAGCCTCACATGAATCCTATACACTGCATCTGCAGGTACACACCAGC